>NW_005371371.1:6032174-6045210 GCF_000412655.1 Myotis brandtii | reverse complement strand
CTAAGTGCCCATCAGCAGATGAGTGGACTAGAAAACTGTGGTACATCTACATAATGGAATACTACGCTGCTGTAAAAAAGAAGGAATTCTTACCATTTGCCACAGCATGGATGGAGCTGGAGAGCATTATCCTAAGTGAAATAACCCAGTCAGAAGAAGATAAATATCACATGATCTCACTTATTTGTGGAATATAAAGGACATCATAAACTGATAAACAAAGATATAGAGACAAAGAAGCATCTAATAGACTGTCAAACTTCAGCAAGAAGGCAGGGGAGGGTTGGGGGAGGAGGGTAAGAGATCAACCAAAGGACTTGTATGCATGCATATAAGCATAACCAATGGACACAGACACTAGGGGAGTGAGGGCATGTGCCGGGGGGTGGGGGAGGCCAGGAGGAGGTCACTGGGGGGAAAAGGAGACATATGCACGACTATTTGTAATACTTTAAACAATAATAATTAAGAAAGTACCTAGAAATAAATTTAACCAAGAAGGAAAAAGGCCTGTACTCAGGAAAAAAAAATCCATTGAATTGTATGCTTGCTATCTATGTGTTTTATCATTTCATTGCATAAAAATTTATTTCAAATTATATACACATATGTTCTCAAGTGCACAGGAAACATTCTCTAGGACAAACCATATGCTACATCACATAAAAGCTTCATTAAATTTAAAAGGATTGAACATGTTTTATTGACCACAATAGAATGGAATTAGAAATCAATAATAATAGAAAATGTGGTAGTAAAACAACATATTCTTAAATAATCAATAAGTCAAAGAAGAATCACAAGGGAAACTAGATAATACTTTCACATGAATAAAAATGAAGACCTAACATATCAAAACTTCTAGGATACAGAAATAGCATTTAGATGAAACTTTATCATTATAAGCACCTATATTTAAAAAGATCAAAGATTTCAAATCAACAATGTAACCTTGACCCTGAAAAAAGAACAGTCTAATAAATCTAAACCAAACAGAGGAAGAAAAATAATAAAGCCTAAAGCAGAAATTAATTAAATAAAGATAGAAAAAAAAGAAAATCAAAGAAGCCAAAAGTTTTAACATCAACGTATTTAACAAATCTTAAGTTAGAATAAGAGAGAAACGGAGGAGGGTATAAAATCAGGAATAAAAGTGAATCATGGCCAAGTGGAATTTATGTCAGAAATAGGAGGTTGGTATAACATGTGAAAATCAATTAACCTCATACTCCTTATCAATATAATAAATGGACAAAACCACAGGGCAATCTCATGAGGCAGAGAAAGCATTTGACAAAATCCAATGCCCTTTAATAATAAAAACACACAATAAACTAGAAATAGAAAGCAACTTTGTAAACTGAATAAAGAGTATTAATTAACAACCCACAACTACCATCATACTTAATAGTGAAAGATTGGTTACTTAACACCTAAAATCAGAAACAAGACAAGGATGTCTGCCTTTACCACTGTGCTGGAGTTTCTAGGCTGGGAAATTAGGCAAGAAAATTAAATAAAACTCCCAGGCTAGAAAAGAAAACTAAGACTATCTCTGGCATAAGGATAGGTACATATTTATTAATGGACTAGAATTGAAAGTCTAGAAGTAAACCATTACATTGATGGCCAATTAATAGTCAATATTAAGTAAATCATTACATTGCATTGATGTTCAACTGATCTTTGTACAGGTTACCAAAAAAATTCAATAGGAAAAGAATAGTCTTTTCAATCAATGATGCTTGCACACCTGTATAGTCTCATGCAAAATAATAAATTTGGATCCCTTCCTCACAGACTGCACAAAAATCAACTCAAAATAGTACAGAGCTGTAAGAGCTAAAATTTACAAATAGTTAGAAGAAAATACAGAATCGTCATGACCATGGATTATAAGATTTAGAAATCTTAAAAATGACACCAAAAGCACAAGTAACAAAAAAAAAATGGAAATAAATAAACTTCATCAAAGTTTTTAAAAAATTAAAGCTTTTTTGGTTCAATTTTGGTTTCATCCAGAAAGTAAAACGATAATCTATAGAATGGAGATAATATTTGAAAATCATGTAACTAAGCCCTGGCCAGACAGCTCAGTTGATTAGAGAATCTCCTGACAAGGTTGTGGGTTTGATCTCTGCTCAGGACATGTGTAAAAAACAGCCAATAAATGCACAAATAAATAGAACAACAAATTGATCTCTCTCTCTCAAAATTAATCAATAAAAAATACATATATAATAAGGGACTTGTATCTTGAATACATAACTTTTAACTAATAATAAAACATAACCCATTTAAAAAGTGGGCAAAAAATCTGATAAGAAATGTCTCCAGAATAGATATATAGCGATTAATAAACTAATGAAAAATGCCCAATATTATTAGTATTTAGGAAAATACAAGTCAAAACCACAGGAAGACACCACTTCCTATCTGCTACTATCATTTTGCAAACTGGCCTCCATATAGGAAACTCAAGGACAAACCAAAGAAAGAGTCAGACCACTCCAGATTAGTAGGAGGCATGTTTCATAAGCAAGGGAACTTACTTATGAGGTTTGTCTTGGGTGCCCCCACCTACTCACCAGAATCATAAAGGTTTATATACAGGCCTTAACTGGGTTCAGTCTTGTACATCGTCCAGATGCTCTCAACAACACATTACTTTCTCAAGGCTTGGTCTTTGACAATGACTAGTGTGGGAATGATGGGCAGATATGGCACATGGAAGGACAAAGGTGTGGGTGAGGTGTCTGATTGCCCTCAGCTCTAGGTTAACCTCTCAAGGACATGACATGTTGGACCTCCTCCAACAACTGCATTGGCTATAATCAAATGGACAAATAATAACAAGTATTGGTGAGGATGTGGAAAAATGGAAACCTCATACATTGCTGATCACAATGTAAAATGGTGCAGCTCCTTTGGAGAAGTGTAGCCGTTCATCAAAACACTAAATACAGAGTCAGAACCAGCAATCTCACTTCTGGGTACATACTGAAGAGTAACAAAAATCTGTGTCCACACAAAAACTGTACATGAATTTTCATATGAGCATTATTCATAGTAGCCAAAAGATGGAAAAATCCTAAAATGCCCAGTGACTAATAGAGAATAAGGAAGATGTGACATAGCTATACCATGAGATATTACTCAGCAATTAAAGAAATGAAGTACCATAATATAAACATTGAAAACATTATGCTAAATGAAAGAAGCTACTCACAAAAACACCTGCATATTATATGATTCCGTATATAAAATGTCCAGAATAGTCAGTTGTCACCAGGGCTGCAGAGAAGGAAGAGAATGGGGAATAATTGCTAATATTTATAGGAATAAAAATGTTCTACAATTGATTGTGATGATGGTGGCACACCATTACGAAATATGCTACAAACATTAAATTGTACACTGAAAATGCATGAATTCTTTGGAAAGTGAATTACATCTCAATAAGAATGTCATACACACACACACACACACACACACACACACACACACAATGAGAGAGCAAGAGTAAAACATATCTTCTAAATTTGATTAACTAGAAATTTCTTAATTGGGAATAAAATTTTCACAGGTTGGAACCTTTTTAGACATAAGTTACTCATTTTCTTACCATCTAGCACAGAAAAACCAGTGGAAAGAAAAAGGATAGAGTAAAAATAACAGTATCAGGAGGCTTGGTCTGTGGTCATGTTGAGCTATCCAACTCCACTTTGGCAAGTCATTTAATATCTCTGGGCTTTGATTGTCTCACCTGTAACAAAGCGTGTTGGGAACAGAACACCTCCGAAGTACCATCCCAAAATTCTATGCGTTTTCCATTGGATAACTGGATATTCACTTTCATTACCAGAATACTACCTTTATGTTAAGCATGTCGCCTAGACTTTTCCCCATTTAATATCAAACTAACTATCTAAAGCCTTTTCCCTAAACTGATAGAGATGTGATCTTGCTTCTAAATCAGGACAAATATTGACCTGTTATTTGAATGTCCATTGTGGTTACTTGCTACCTGACAATATCTTGGAATAGAAAGTCTAGTTAGAAGAAAAATGCTGAAGAGACGAATAGGACAAACGGCTTCATTTTATAGCCACAGAGGTGTAAATTTAGATTTAGTTATGTTGTTAAGAAATCAATCCCAATGCTCATGGTATTTGCTCAGACTGTAGAGCACCTGAATACCAGTTGGTCAGAAACACAGATATTTGTTGTTCACACTCTTCTTGACACATAATACATTTCCAAACATAAATAGCAACTTTCAACCATGCAGAATAAAGAGGTTTCTATGCATTACTAAGAAATTGAATACTGTGTCAGTGGAGTAGAGAATGGACTTTAGATGGAGGATATGCTAAATTGTGCGTACTTGTCCATAATATTGAGTCTGAAGGAGGGATGGGGGCAAACTGTTTAAAGTCTTCTCACTTCGGCAAAGGTCACTGCCTCCATAAAGTGGGGGAAGATGTACTTCAAACACTTTATTACTAATAGTTGAGTCCATTATTATGTAAGTTATTGAAGCTTATGGTGGAAAGTCTGAAAATTGAATTCCTGAATTGAGTTTCATGTATAACCGCAAAAACGTATACCACATGTTCTTGCATATTGGTTTTTAAAAAGTTTTTTTAAACAATTATGTCTATCCTTTTTACATTTTATTTCCAATTATTGAGTAACAGTAGTAATAGCTCCTATTTTGTTTAACACTCTTTTTACCCAGATGTAGTTTCATTGACTACATTGGTTTTACCTGCACGCATGTGTTACTTCTGAAGCAGTTTCCTTCTGAAATGTCTGATTCGATGAACTGAAAGGGAGAGGTCAGGCTGCCATAAACCCTTAGAAAGAGAAATACTCTGAAGTTCTATAGCGGGTTACAATAAAGAAGTTCTTAGTAGGAAACAAAACTTCCTTAGGGAGTACAGGGCACTTGAAGACATCATGCCTTCAGGTTTTTCTTCCTTACCTCCCACTCTGAATAATTACACATAAATAAAACCAAGTCACAATATATGCTGATGGAAGGCTTGAGTGGGGAAATGTTACAAAAGGAAGTCTGCCTATCAAGGTAAAATTAGAGAGAGTCAGACCCACACTCTTCTTTTAAAAAAAAATTAATCCTCACCCAAGGATATTTTTTCCATTGATGATTTTCAGATAGAGGGGGAGGGAGGGAGGGGGTGGAAATCAGCATAGCACAGTTTCTCCATCTTGGCTCTCAGAAGGCATCGACCCTGCTGAGGCCTTGATCTCGGCCTTCTGGCGTACAGAATTACAGACAAGAAGTTTACGTTGTGTAAGCCATTCAGTCTATGAAAACTAATGCAATATCTATTTTAAGTTATTCCACTAAGAAGATAATTAGTGGGAATATATATTGATATTTTACTGCCTCTTGATCTCGGAAGTACTTCAAAATCACTCAGTTACAACTGAGCTTTCAGAGATCACCAAGGATAGCTGATTTCCAAATATGAGCCCTTTTGCATTCTTTTACTCTTGATTTTCCTTTGATTCTTGAAATTTTAATAAAAGCACATTCACTTTTTTACTCTATGCTTTTTTTTTCTTATTCAACAGGATGTTTTATACTGATTTTAAAAATATTATTTTAATTTTATGAATCTAACATCTTAGTGTGACGAAATGGCTCAAAATACCTCACTCTCAAATCCTACTTCAACCACTAGATATTTTAGAATCTTTGCCTCACAGCTGCCATTATCATCATTGTCAATAAAATCACTTTATTGATCACTTATTATATGTGACACACTACAAAAGCAGCGCCATTTGCTGAGCCTTTTACATGCATTATGTTACTTGGCCTCTGTAATGGTGAATTTTGTATGTCAATTTGACTTTTCTATGGGGTTTCCAGATATTTGTCCAAGATTCTTTCGGGTGTGTCTGTGAGGGTGTCTCTGAATGAGAGTAACATTCGAATCAATAGACATAGAACAAAGAGGCTGATTTTCCCCCAGGTTAAATGGAATTTCTTCCTGCCTTGAGTGGAGATATTAGTTTTTCCTTCTTTCAGATTTAAACTGAAACACTGTCTCCTCTTGGGTCTTAAGCCTGTTGGTTTTTGAAACTTCTGCTCTCCAGGTTCTCAGGCCTTTGGACTCAGTATATTATTGAGAGAGGGAGAGAGAGGGAGAGAGAGAGAGAGAGAATGAGAATGAGGAATGAGAGAGAGAGAATCCTTAGTAATACAACCTCATGACACTATGGGATACATACTATTCTATTTTCATTCTACAGATGAAAAAAAATAAATAAATTGGTCTAGTACATGTCCAAGGATGACTGTTAGGAGAAGGCTGAACCAAGATTCAGATCCAGGTCTGTCAGACACTATATCTTAACCCTTATATAAGTCTTTTTTTTCCTTTACCTGAGCGTATCTAAGACATGATTGCTGTTTCTGTTATGGGTATCACGGGTTTTCCCAGTAAATAGGCTCCATTCCTCGGAAAGAACTTGATCTCCCTTATCTCTCTAACACTAATGCAGCTTCCAAATATATTCATGTGTCTCCCTTCATTCATAGTCCAGCTGCTACATGTCCAGCTTCTAATTGAGTCTCTAAATACATCGTGGTTGCAAGAAGCAGGCAAACTGGATTGCATGGCTTATTCTTTTTTATCCTTCCGCTATGGTTTATCAGTTGTACTGAGAAGCTCATTGCTTTAATTATTACACAGCTCAGAAGTTCTAAGGGGACCCCACTGCCTTACCCGAGCTGTGGCAAGACAGATATTCTGATCTGCCTCCACTCTGATGTCTCAGAGCCCTTGCTGCACCGGCGGTTAAGTATTGTTGGTATCCCTAGAGTGCATCAACATCCATCTTGGGGAGCTTTCTCAATCTAAACTTACTCTCCAACTGAAAGTCTCATGTAGTAATTGGGCATCTGTGTTCTGAGAATGATGCCATGATAAATTGTTTTTATTTCGATTTACTGATAGAGGGAATTGATTTTAAGCTATGTTGTTGCCATCTTAGTTCTGATATGCTTTTTCCAATATTTTAACCCACTGTTTTGCTACAGTCAGACAAGCCTTCACTCCAGGCTCAGAGCACACTCTTTTATTTTCACTCTCTATACAGATTCACATGCCAAACATGAGACTGGAGGGTCCTCCAGGTATTTATTTGTTTATCAAAATTCAATCCATTCTCAGTGTCCAGCTTAAAGCCTATGTCCTCAATGAATCTCTCCCGTGGTCGGCAAACTGCGGCTCGCGAGCCACATGCGGCTCTTTGGCCCCTAGAGTGTGGCTCTTCCTAAGCCTTAGGAGTACCCTAATTAAGTTAATAACAATGTACCTACCTATATAGTTTAAGTTTAAAAAATTTGTCTCTCAAAAGAAATTTCAATCGTTGTATTGTTGATATTTGGCTCTGTTTACTAATGAGTTTGCCAACCACTGCTAGACCATTGGCACTGAATTCTATCCCTTCCACTCTAATTGTTTCACTTCTCACAGGTTAGTCTGGATGTGCTGTAGAATAGAATGTAATAGGAGGTGGCGCAAGTAAAAGGTAAGTAAGTGCTGCCTAGCAAAGAGACCAGCATAGGATTCAAGGTTGCTGAGAACAAACACGCATACCAGGCTCAAGAGACCAGCATAGGATTCAAGGTTGCTGAGAACAAACAACACGCACACCAGGCTCAGATGGTCTAGCATTACTTTCAGCAGAGGAGAGCGCACAGATTCAGCCCCTGGCAGTGTGGTGGCCCCCACCGCTGACCGTACCTCTCACTTCCTGCTGCCAGGGAAGCATGTGGGCCACTCCCTGTGTGGTCTGAGACACAGTGAGCTGGGGACAGGCTTGAGGACCATTGTTGCATGGGCTTAAGCAGAACAAAGGAGTCCACATGAGTCCAGAACAGAAAAAGATATACACTAAAAAGGCAAAAAGCCCAGCCTTTACTGTGAGGGCTCTTTATCTCTTAGTAAGGACCTGTCTCAGGCTCAAGTCCATTCATGTGCACCCGAGATTGGCTTCCCCGACACTAATAGTACATATTGCCCTTATAGTGTGAGCTAGACATGTATGTACTCCATTGTTTTGAAGCTATTATTTATGCACATATGCCTTTTCTCCTCAACCATACTGTACTCTACTTGGGTAACATAGCATGACATGTACGTGAAATTATTCAACACACATTTACCAATAAAAATGCTGAGGAGAATTGTCCAAGTTAAGAAAGTTGTTACAGATTGTAAACATGTTATAAGGACTCAAGATATGATGGAGAGGATCCCTTACATTTGTACCAGTTGGAGCAACTTGAGTAGTTTCACAAACCTCAGCATTCTTTTTCCCACATGCATTTCCCATGCCTCCCCTTCTGATAATTGCAGAAGTTCTAGAATTTTTCTGCAGAAACTACAGAATTTTTCCCCCAATTAAAAAATAATGACACCGAGTGGCCTTTGCAATTGAATGATATACTTAACAAAAATCATACAGATCACTAATCTATTGCCTTCGCTCATCTTGTATTTTTTTTTTAATGAGAAACATCTCATGAAGTAATTTGATAATTTATGACTGGGTGAAAATATTTAATGTCACTTTATGCTAGATTTTTTTATGCCAAGTTGAGCTTTCAAAGCTAATGACAGACTTTAATTAGGACAATTTAGGGTTCGCATAGTTTAAATTAAAAGGAGGAAGAAGACATTCAATAGCTAAATTATTTTTGTTATTTTGGATAGAAAATATTTCTCTAAAATCATTTTCTAATGCAGACAGTTATATCAGCAGCCTTTATAAAACCTTTAAAGATTGTTTTCTCATAACCTGGTTTCCTAGTTACAAATCACTATTATCAATGGTTTGAAAGAAGTTTCAGCCTAGAGATTTAGCAGTTTCATGTTAAGGAACCGTTTGCTCTTTGACTCTCAGCCCTCCAGGGGTTAAGGCAGCATTTACCTGGTCTGACTCATTTCCACTCATGCCTCTTCTGAATCTTGTTTGCCAAGCCCAAACAGTGCCAAACATCAGTGAGTTTGGGTCAAAGCATAAGCTGTGTCCCTTTGCATAGTGAAATCACCTACCTGCCCATGTATCACCTAATTACATTACAATAATTAGGGTTCACCATACAAATCCCAGTTTGAGGCTCTAATGACCAGGATTCAAAATTATAAGATAATTATACCCAGCACCCCTCTGAAAACTCCCATTGAGAAAAACAGCAACTGAGAATTGTTTCCCAATTTTATTTATTCAAAAGAACCATTTAATAGAACACCATGTAGCTATGTACCATTGCTAAAGCTAGCAGTTGACTATATATATTTAACCTTGGCTTTTAAAAGTTATTTAAGAAAGAAGTTTCATGAGAATAGCTTTTTAATTTCTTGGTGATAGCCAACTGGGACAGAAAATGCTATATTTTTTTCTTAATTTCTTCCACCTTAGCTGCCCTACAGAGCCCTAGCATACCTAGTTATAATTTATTGCTAGAGCGTGGGGTATTTTTTCCTCCCAGTTAATGTTAGAGTTGTTGAAAGAGGAACTCACAAGGCCAAAAGTAGTAAGGGATTATAAAGTTTTAGGTCATCTGAGTCCCAAAATGGCACCAGCAGCCAGGGACCAGGGAGTTAGAGGTTTTAAAGGACTTTAGGCAGGCTTTTTTGGCAGGGAATTCTCTGGGTATGTCTGGATCCTGGGCAAGACCAGAAGGGAAAGAAAATGATCTTAGCAAATGGAATGTGGTCTAAGTGAAAGGTTAAATCAGTTGTGAAGTGGTCTAAAGGTCATTTTCCCAGGGGAGGGGTATTGATCCAATTATTTGATATTGGTCCTACCTATTTTTAAAAAGTGCCATATACATTTTCAAGCATTTCTGGGAACCAAACATACTTAGAAATGATCAGCATCTTGCTAAATTTCCCTTTATTTACCTGTCATCCATACCCAATAAGTTTGTTATAAAAAAAAAGAACAAAAATCATTTGCTTCAAGAGTAGACACATTCATTAGTTTTCCAAAGCCTGTATCCAAATTTGTTATGCCAGCAATTGGTGAGAGGAGTCTCCATTCATAAGTAAGAATAGGATATTTCAGAGCTCAGCCTCATAAACTGCTTTCTCCTATTGTCTAAATATACTGTTACCAAATGCATGGATATTCTCTGGCAGGGCTGTGTACAAAATAGCTTGCAACATTTAGTAATGAGAACAGTACAAACACACACATTCATTTACCATAGTTGTCAGTTTAGAGAGTTTGAAATGTTTAGAAGGTATGGCTTTTTAAATAAGTTTGTATCTATAGTTATATCTATTGTATCATTTCTTAAAAACAATGTCTACTTAAAAAATTAAAAATTAAAAGAAACTCATTTCACATTAAATAATGGAAAACTTGGGCATAATATAACTGCTATGAGAAAGTTTACTTTGCAACAGGGTCTGCTGCAAACTTTTTCATTAAGAAGTAGTTTACTGACTTCCAGTCATATATCCTAAGAAATCAGAAACACCAATCAGTAAGAATATATGTGCTCCTATGTTCATAGTGGCACAATTTACAATAGCTAAGATTTGGAAACAGCTCAAGTGACCATCAGCAGATGAGTGGATAAAAAAGCTGTGGTACATTTACCCAATGGAATACTACTCAGCTATAAAAAGAAAGAACTATTACCATTTGCAACAGCTTGGATGAACCTGGAGAGTATTATGCTAACCAAAATAAGATAATTACAGAAAGATAAGTATCACATGATCACACTCATATATGGAATATAATGAACAAAATAGATCCAGAAACATAGAAGCATCAAACAGACTGTCAAATCATATGGATCTCACTTGTATGTGGAATCTAGTGAACAAAATAAACTGATAACCAAAATAGGTCCAGAGGTATGAATGCATGGAATAGAATGACAGATCTCTGAGGGGAGGGAGTGGAAGGGATGGGAAGAGATTAATCAAATAACATATATGCATATATACATAACCCATGGACACAAACAATAGGATGGTGAAGGGGCCTGGGGTAGGGGATGGGAGTGGGGTGGGAGAGGTCAATGGGGGAAAAGGGGGATATATGTAATACTTTCAGTAATAAAGATTTAAAAACAACAACAGCAAAAAAAGAGTTACCTAGACCTGCCATTGACATTATATAAGCAGGAAAGACACGTCTGTTGTGCTAAGACCAAAAAAAAGTAGTTTAAACTATGTAAATTAAACTACTTCATTAAAAATACCTATGAGTTCTATCTCTAGAATTAGAAGACCTAATTTATAGATTAAATGATTTATAGATTATAATACTCTAGAATTTAGAGTTTATAGATTGCATATGGCTTCCTGTTTTAAAAAATATGTACATAAGACTTTAAAGCACTTTGATAAGTAGGCTTTTGCTGCCCTATCTTTAAATGGCCATGAAAAAGAGAAGGTTACTGCTCTTCAGCCAGGTCCAGCTGGGCATAGTGTGAAAGGCAATGACCAATTGGTAATTATCCTGTGGACTTAAGCTGTGGAACTGGGGAGACAAGGTAATTCAAACCCTAGATACCTGCTATTTCCTCAACCAACTGGCTAATTGAAAAAAGATTTAAAATGAGCAAAGGGAGATGAAACAGTGGCTCTCAATTTCATGAAGGGTGGGGGTAGACTAGAAAGCATAAACATGCCATTTCTTCTCCTGGGTGTGTAAACACTCAGCCTGTAGCTGTGAGCAACATTCTGCCTCCAGGAGAAACAAAAGTAAATACGTAGAATATGTAGATATGGGTGTGGATAACAAGATATTTCAGGAAAACCTTGTTCAAACCCATCTGTCCACTAGGTGATAGAAGTTGCTGATTATCTTCTGGATGTGCTTGATAACTCTTAGGTCGATAATGCTTTGACATACTGAGGAAAAAAAATTACTGCTGATTTATGGGAACTGCCTTCACAACATGATTAGGCCTTCTTGGTTCCATGGGCTGATGTTCAATCTTCTAGTGCATTTAAAAAGAAAGGAAATGACAACAGGCCATGAGAGAGGGAGGTTGGAAATGAAGATATTAGGAAAGAAGGGAGATAGGTCACTAATGAAAGATGATGCAGACTTATACAAAATTTGTCAATTCCCTCATTTAAGCTCTCTTTGTTTATAATGCATTTGTTGATCCATTCAATAACTATGTTTTAGGTGCCTTCTATCACTAGGGGACTGATGTAAGTAAGATACAGTCTCTGCTCTCACAGTTCCAGAATATAGACTCAGGATTAGGAGTTAATTAACATTCTTGCCCAATTATCCACCTAAGGAGGCATGAATCTCTTCTATAAAATATCTGCCAAAGCTTTACCCTATCACCCTAGGGTTAGCATTAATAGCTAAGATGTATTTGTTGTTGACAAATACTACTGTGAAACAACATTTCTTCCTTGTCATTTTTATGCAGTAGATTTTATTTGCTTTTTTAAACATAAGTGTGCTATTTTACATCTATGCCTATAATGTACCAATATTAAAAAAGTTAGCCCACTGTTCTAGTCTATTAAAAACTTTTTAGAGCCAGAGTATTCATTAACCCTCCCAACACGGGGTTACTGTATAATGAGCAGGTCCACCATAAATTCATCTAACTCTTCATAAACATGTTGACTAAGGCAGAGTCATATTCTCTTTTTTTTTAGCTTTTATTTTTTTAAAATTTTTATTGTTCAGATTATTACAGATGTCCCTCTTTTTTTCCCCCCATAGCTCCCCTCCCCCCAGTTCCCACCCCACCCTCTGCCCTTACCCCCTCCCCCCCACTGTCCTCATCCATAGGTGTACGATTTTTGTCCAGTCTCTTCCTGCACCCCCCACACCCCTTTCGCCTGGGAATTGTCAGTCCACTCCCTTTCTATGCCCCTGATTCTATAATATTCACCAGTTTACTCTGTTCATCATATTTTTTTATTCACTTGATTTTTAGATTCACTTGTTGATAGATGTGTATTTGTTGTTCATAATTTGTATCTTTACCTTTTTC
>NW_005371371.1:6027395-6031883 GCF_000412655.1 Myotis brandtii | reverse complement strand
TAGGTAATTGACTTTTTTTCTCTTGCTGCTTTTAAGATTCTCTCTTTGTCTTTTGCTCTTGGTATTTTAATTATGATGTGTCTTGGTGTGGTCCTCTTTGGATTCCTTTTGTTTGGGGTTCTCTGCACTTCCTGGACTTGTAAGTCTATTTCTTTCACCAGGTAGGGGAAGTTTTCTGTCATTATTTCTTCAAATAGGTTTTCAATATCTTGTTCTCTCTCTTCTTCTGGCACCCCCATAATTCAGATGTTGGTATGCTTGAAGTTGTCCCAGAGGCTCCTTACACTATCTTTATATATATATTTTTTTCCTTTTTGCTCTTCCAATTGGGTGTTTTCTGCTTCCTTTTATTTCAAATCTTTGACTTGATTCTTGGGATCCTGTACTCTACTGTTGAATCTCTGTGTATTATTCTTTATTTCAGTCAGTGTATGCTTAATTTCTGACTGGTCCTTTTTATTTTTATTTTTTTGGCATTCTCACTAAGATCCTTGAAGGTCTCACTAAGTTCCCCTAAGGTCTCACTAAGTTTCTTGGAGCTTTCTAGAAGATTCTTGAGTAACCTTATAACTGTGGTTTTGAACTCTATATCTAGTAGTTTGCTTTCTTCCATTTTTTCATTTGTACATTTTGGCTGCTTCCCTGTGTTTGTTTACCTCCAGGCCAATTGGCTGTGAGGACCAGCTGTGTCTACAGTGGAAGAGCTGCTGTGCAGGAGACACCCTTATGGGGAAGGACTTGCTTCAGTGGGGCTTTGGTGCTCACTGAGTCTGACCAGCCTTGTGTTGGCATGGATGTGTAGAGTTATAATCTGGTATGGTCTCACACTGACCACTGGGTACACTGGCTCTAGGATCTCCAAGGAGGTGCAAGGTCAGCCACTGCCTGGGGCCACCCAGCAGGAGCTACAGAGAGATCTACAGATTCCTCCTCTTTGTATGGGGTTGGGAATTGCCCAGAGGAGGCCCAGCTGTGAAGCAAGGCAGGTTGCTGCTGTGCTGGCCTTTGCCTTCTTTAGATAGCTTTGGGGCACTCTCACCCAGCTGCAGTTTGACAGGTTTTAGGCTGAGAAAGGACAGGCCATTCATATGCAAAAGCCGCTGTGCACAGCTTTGGTAGGGTTGTAAATTGGGTGGTGCAGGGTCTCAGGGAGTCTCCAGGGTGGAGCAAACATCAATGGCTGCCAGTCAGTCCTGCACCGGAGAGGTCTGACCACTGCTGTGTTCACCTCCATCTGGAAGAACGCTGCCCCCGAGTTCCTGCCCCAATGCCAGACAGTCCAGTTTCTCTCCATATGTGTCTGTGTCCCCCAAAGTCTTGCCCGGCACTGGAGCTCAGAGCACATGGGAGCTTGTATCTCCCTCCCAATTAAAAAGTGGCACACCCAGGTGCCAGCCTCTTCCACACCTCTGTACCTCCACACCTCCAGTCTTAATGCTCTTTCTTCTTTATTCTTCTAGTTGTAGTTCTTCCACTCAGCCAGGTTTCCCACAGTTCTGGATGATAGTTGTCATGTATTTTAGTTGTAATTTTGATATGGTTGTGGGAGGCAGCAAGTACAGGTGTTTACCTATGCCACCATCTTGGTTCTCCTCAACCAGAGTCAGATTCTTGAAACACAAGCTTGTCTCCCAGGATGAACTCTGCTATCAAAGTCAGAAATTGGGTCAGTAAATGGCACCACCAGGCTCTTGCTGCCTACTTATTTTAGTAACTTATTCATCATCAATCAAATTGTAAAATAAAGGCCCTTAAGAATCCCTACCAATTAAATTATCTTATTTTATACCAAAATAAAAAAAACCACCTCACAATTATTTAGTTAATTCCCAAAACATATATCAGGCATATAGAGAGATATTATGTGTGACTCCTATCAAGGATTCCTAGTTCACACCTGTAATCCTGATTCACTCTCAAAACCTCCTGGTATAAACAATAAATTATATATTTATGGCCCCCTGAGTTATGGGCAATGGATGAGCCAAATTTCTATAACCATCTCCCCCTGTAAATTCCTCGGTCACCTCTCATACAGGTTTAGGGAAGTGATTTTTCTCTCCTTCTTATAATGATATATATGGAGTTCTTGGGCACCTTCACCTGAACAATAAATATTTGAGGCTAGGATCAATCATTGCTTTATTTCTAGCAGCTAACATGGTTCCTGGAACACGCAGGCACTTAATACCTATATTTTTAGTGACAACTAAATAAATGAATATTTCTGCTACTGAATGGCCTAATCTGTGTAGTGTGATTCTGTGACTTTAGACATATGTTCCTAGGCCAGTGAGGACAGGTGAGTGTAATGTGAATCTTGTCTGGACTTTATTGGCCTCTCGGAGGATTCCATTTTGAGGATTTTATTTGCTCTGCTCTTCACACTTTCAGTGCCGTCAGCTTGGCCTTCCAATAAAAAAAAATAGCATTTTACTTCCTGGCATGAGACCTCTTTTAACTTTAATTAAGTGATAGATCCCCTTGCAAAGGCCCTGGCACCTGCAACTCACTTAGCAGAACATGTCTTCTCCCCTCCTCTCCTCCTCTGCCCACATAAATGACTAAAGGATTTAGATTCAATGAAGGGATGAAACCTGGCTCTTCTGGTCAGAAACATGGTCCTTTGTTTCTATTCACTCATATCTGTGCGCTAATATTTCCATAATCTTTTAGCATCCTATTTTGTTTGTTTCCCATGACATAAATAAAAATAATCTGTATCAAAAATGTTTAAACATGACTCATTCTGACTTTGAAGAAAAATTTTATATTTGGTCTCTTTAATTGTGATCTGTGTTAGAGGCAGTACTCAAATTAGTATGCTCTTCAAAAAACATTTTGTTTAATTTAACTGGAAATGAATTATCAAGTCCCTACTGTATGTAACACATATATTTTTCTATACCTTTGGAACAATAGGAAAAATGAATATTCCAATGGCGTGGCATTTTTTTTCTAAAAGGGATAGCCATATGAGATGAAATCTTTGTGCATTGGCTAACAGATGCCAGGAATATAACTTATTTTTAGAATAATTTTAGACTCACTATAGAAAACAGTTGAGTGCATTTTCATAAAATCCTCCAGTTTCCATGGCAAATGGGGCCATTATTTCTCCTGAAATGGAAGGCTTTTACTTACACTTTCCAAATGCTTTTTATATTGTTCCAAAAACTCAAGTCAGTCCAGAAACAAGTATACTAATGGCTTATTGTTGAAAGCAGTTTTTAAGTAAAAATGTGCAGCAGGTCAAAATGACCTTCCATTCAGGCCTGTGGCGAACACCCAATAATATGTGCCAGTCAAATGGCATGCGTGCATCTTAGATGTAGATGGCGTGGCCTATGAAAAGTTTTGATTCAAAGCTCTTCATCATGATGAGATATAAAAACAATAAGATTAGATGTTCTTATTAGAAAACTATAATGGTTGTTTTTTAAGTCACAAGACATAGGCTATAAAAAAACTTATATACAAATTCATGTAATACCTAATATGCATTATGCATATTAAAACATAAAACACAAAAGCTATGTAATTTTGTAAGCTCTGCTTAATTTCATGATAAATGATGATATTTCTTCTTTAGAAGATTATGGAATTTTCAATATCGAATATTAAATGGATTTTGGAAATGCAAATAATTAGACTAATAAATATCAACATGATTTTATATTGTTTACTGGGCTTCTTGTTTTTAAAAAGATTGTATAATTGCTATGGGAAATCAGTTACAAATTAAAACCTCTATATAAAAAATGGAGTCATATCACCTTTTCTTTTCAGCATAGAACTTATTCTATAATATCAACTTTAAAATTAATGGAGGTAAATCTGAAATTATTTTAATTCTAAAACATACTTATTCACTTAATGTCAATGTTTATTAGTCACCTTTTAAAATTATATTTGTTGACTAAAGTATTTCTCTATGGGAAATATGTAACAACTAACACATGAATAATATTTGCATGCACCTAATATATAACTACTCAAGGAGGGGACTATTATTAACATATTACATCCTTCTGTAATATGTGACTTGTATGAACTAGCGGAGCCAAGTAAGGATAGCATGATCTATGTCTGCTGACCATTAACCAACAGAACATAGACTACAATATACATCCCTAGTACTAGTTTCTTCTGTATGAACTAGTTTCTTTGAAGCCAACATGCTTCCTCCCCTTTCAGGCTCCTCTCTCTATATTAGCATAAACACCTCTACTTTAATTCTTACAGGATCTCAAATCACATTTGATGATAAACTGACCCTAAGTTTGCCTCTGCCATTTACATTTTTGTATAAAGACAATCATTTTATATATATTTTAAAATGAGGGCCAATCCAATATGGAGGTGCTAGGATAGCTAGTGCTATATATCCTATCTAATAATAGACAAACATGGTAATTAACCATACCTCCGCTATGCTTCCCATTGGCTAATCAGGGTGATATGCAAATTAACTGCCAACAAAGATGG
>NW_005371371.1:6000013-6026715 GCF_000412655.1 Myotis brandtii | reverse complement strand
AGCCAGCAGGTGGTCATCCCCCGAGGGGTCCCAGACTGAGAGAGGGCACAGGCCGGGCTGAGGGATCCCCCCCCCCCGAGTGCACAAATTTTTGTGTACCGGGCCTCTAGTTACATAATAAACATAAATTAGCCCTAGCTGGTTTGGCTCAGTGGATAGAGCATCCACCTGCAGACTGAAGGCTCTTGGGTTCAATTCCGGCCAAAGGCACATGCTCGGGTTGCAGGCTCGATCCCCAGTAGGGGGTGTGCAGGAAGCAGACGATCAATGATTCTCTCTCATCATTGATGTTTTTTTCTCTCTCTCTCTCTCTCCCTTCCTCTCTGAAATCAATAAAAAATATATTTAAAAAAATAAATAAACATAAATTATAAAAAATTGACAATTCATTTTAAAAATATGACTCACAGATATATGCTGTTTACTATAACCCAAGATGCAACAGGTCACTGCTCAATAACACAAAAAGAAATGTATTTGCAATATGTAAGATGTCAATGTTCATCACCATAATAAAATGATTTTACTTCTCTAATAAACAGTCCCTTCTGTGCTACATGAAGCATCTCTTTCCCAGAGTAGGTATTTCCCTTAATGCCATTGGGCCAAAGTATACTTTTAGACACTTTGAGTTATTCAAATAACTTTATTTTAGTATTTAACCTATGGTCCTTTTTCTTGTGTTGGATGATGTTGTATTTGAGTGGTTAGTACAAAGTACTGTTTCTCCCATTCCCCTAAACAAGTAAGAATAAAATTTGTAGTTCCTACAGAATGGGGTGTGAGGAGTTGGGCCTTTCTCCTACCTCCGTTTTAGCTCTTCCAGCCATAGAGCAGGCAGGAGGGAGAGAGAAACAAAGTTCTCCCTCATTTCCTGGGCAAAGGTATGATCCTCTCTGTTTCTACTTCTCTAACAATCATTGTGGCCAATGATGTCTGCCTGGTATGTGTCTAAAGCAGGGGTGGGAAAACTTTTTGACTCGAGGGCCACAATGGGTTCTTAAACTGGACCGGAGGGCCGGAACAAAAGCATGGATGGAGTGTTTGTGTGAACTAATATAAATTCAAAGTAAACATCATTACATAAAAGGGTACGGTCTTTTTTTTTTTTAGTTTTATTCATTTCAAACTGGCCGGATCCGGACCGTGGGCCGTAGTTTGCCCACGGCTGGTAGAAATGCAGATGTAGTGAGCTCAGGTGTGGTTTCTGCAGTAAGTAATGTGGGGATCTGTGTAATGCACATTTTTTTAAAGTAAGAGATCAGTCTCTGGTTACCTCTTTCACGTCTACCTTAGTTCCCATCAAGGGAGAGTCAACCTGCAGCCTTTCGCTACCTTTTTGAGGAGAATCAACAATATGGATCAAGTGTAGCCCTCTAAGCAGTGCCCACTAACAATGAGAAATGCATGTATCTTCAGGATGCTGGCTTCTTCACTGACACCACTCTCCTGGCAAATTCAGAATAAGATGTGTGGGACTAATAACATGTTAACTACTTACTGTTCTTTACCCTCATGAGACAATGTAGGCTAAAGGAAGGCATGTTTTAAAATGGCATCAGCTAGTTGGTTTGAAGAGCTGTATAAGGCAGGGAACAGGATTCCTGGTTTGAAATAATAGCACCAATTTCAGCCTACCTTCTCCTTCACACTATACATCCATGTTTCTATGAAACTTCATCAAAACCTTTCCAAAGAACAAAACCAAAAAATATAGTACATTCCAAAGTATTCCATAATTTTCCTCCAGATAAAGATGAATCAGATACATTATCATCAAAGAGGTTTGTAAATGATGTCTGTGAACCATATCGATGGTTAACTGGTGGAGGAAGAGGCAGCTGATTGAGGATTGCTTGGAATTCTGACACTAGAAAGAAAGAAAAAGTATTGGATCATATATTTCAATTCCTTTTGATTTAGTAATATTCTCTATAATGGTTGTTTTCCCTATTTGAGAAACAAGACTGATTTTTAAAACCATGATGGCTCAACAAGTAGAATATATAGATTTGGAAAGATGATAGAAGATGTACTGTCATTCATCTTGCAGCAGAAATATTGGGTGTATAGACTATACACTACATCTTGAGTTAAGAATTAAATGGGGACATTCAATTTTTCTAAGTGATAATTCTATTACTTAGCTAAAAGAAAGTTTGCAGCACTTGTTTCAAAGCCAACTTTTAATGAATCCTTGTTAATGTTTATTGTTTCGTTTTGTCTTTGTCTTCATTCACTGCTTGCAGTACATCTACTTGAAATAGCTCATTAACTTTGCCCAGTTCTCTGCATTGAGATACAGGGAGAGTCTGGCAGACAACACAGGTGCTTTCAACACTTCAAAGAGAAGGTATCATTATATACACACATTTTAGCAAAAGTGATTGGCAATTTCATACTACACAGCCCAAGTACTACCGAATCAATCAGATAAGGGAAAACGTAAAAATAAAAGCCCAAAGTCTTTAATCATTCTACTTCAATTGAAGAGAAGCATTAAAATCAACCGGGCAATTTGCAGTAGTTTCAAGATGCCATTGAAAGAGATGACAAACAAATTACAAATGAACTTGGGACTGCTTGCTAATTTGGTCGCATAGAGAATATTTATTCATAATTAAAGAAGGCAATTAATAGAGCTGCCATAAAAATATTATTATGTTCATATCTTATGTGATAATAACTTGCCAGTAGATGGTAACAAGTCAATATTTGCCTACAAAAATGTTAAGAAAAGCTTTACCTTAAGATCTTTTGGGTTAGCTGAAAGCAAACAGAGAAGTCTTGCCTGGGTTCCCACTCCCCAGTTTTCCTGACAGTGGGAGGGAATTTCTTCTAAATGTCTTATCTGTTTTAACAACCTTTATATAGATATCTGTTTCACTAAAAAATTTACACTCCTTTATTTCCTATGCAGAGAAGATATAATAAGCACACTTTTTTTCCATTTCACTCAAGACTTTGAAATCTGATACTGTAGATGATTTTACATGTTCAAAATAAAGGAAACTTTTTATTTAATTAGATAGAAAATTTGACTAATTCTCAAGGGACATTTTAATCCATACACCCCAACCAACATGACAGGCATCTTAACCAGGCTATCACATTATATTTCACTCTTTCAAAAATAAAAATTAAAAAAAAGAGTCTCAACTCTTAAAATGTTGAAATCACATTAAACAGGGTGCATAGTGACTTTTATTTATTTATTTATTTATTTATTTTTAAATATATTTTTTATTATTAATACTATTACAGATATCTCTCATTCCCCCTTTACCCCGCTCTTGCCAGTCCTTCCCTATTCCACATCTTCACAACCTGTTGCTTGTGTCCATGGGCTATGCATATAAGTATATAAGTTCTTTGGTTTATCTCTTGTCCCCCCAACCCCACATAGAGATACGTCTGTCTGTTCCATGCCTTCCTGCTTCAGCTCTTATTTTGTTGGTCAATTCCTTTTAAACTAAGAAGAGAAATCTTACAAAATAAAAAGAAGCAATTTACAAATAGATCCTGTGGTATGTTACAATATAAGCTTATTAGCAAGCAGTCCCAAGTTCATTACATATTAAAGGAAATCTACATGAAAGGGACATGCATATTTTTGTTAATGTTCCTTATATTTATATTATGCTACTCTTAAATGAAAATAATTTAAATAAATAAAAGAATGCATATTGCCCAAAGAGAAAATGTAAGGTAATTTTATTTAGAATTTTTGTTCTGTAACTTACTAGTTCTCCTCTTTCCTGCAAATTACTTAACAAACTTCCTAGGCCCAGTTAGTTATCAATAAAAATAAAAATAATAATAACTATTATAAAATCATTTTCTAAAGATTTAGTAAAAAAGATGTTTGAAAAGGCTTAACAGAGTTCCTGGTGCCTGATAAATGATGGCTAATTATTATTTTAAGTAAAATAAAAAGTGGATTTTTAAATGTATATATACATAGTGCTAGCTCTAGCTGATTTAGCTTTGTTCCAAGTTCCCTGTAGAGCTCAAGTGATAAAATTCTATTTAGAATGCTCTAGAACAGTGGTTCTCAACTTTCTGGCCCTTTAAATACAGTTCCTCATGTTGTGATCCCAACCATAAAATTATTTTCGTTGCTACTTCATAACTGTAATGTTGCTACTGTTATGAATCGTAATGTAAATATCTGATATGCAGGATGGTCTTAGGCGACCCCTGTGAAAGGGTCGTTTGATCGACAAAGGGGTCGCGACCCACAGGTTGAGAACCGCTGCTCTAGAAGAAAGAATACTTTAGATGTTCATTGAGAACAAAACAAATTAAAATTTAGTGAAAGCCCTGAAAGAAAAAAAAATTACAAATAATAAAAAGCACCAGGGCTATTATTTAGTGCCTCCAATAAATGATATACATAACCTAGGATTGTTAACTATAAGTGGACAGTTAAGTAAAGTTATTTAAAAAATTGAAGACAATATTTTAGAAAGTATTGAAGCACAATGATTAAAGGTATAGGTTCTTACTATGATTTAAATATCTATGGGGATGAAATACATTTTGAAAGCAATTCTATTTAATATTTCCTTTTGTAGTTTCATAACTGAAAGAAACATTCTCTTACCTCATACTTCTCACTATGGGTTAATTTCATTTCTATGCTGCTAGACTCAAGACTTCTCACTGCTTTTGAAAATTATCAAAGATCTGAAAACTGGATTGTTTCACTATAATTCCAAGTTACATGAAATTTTCTGGAGAAACATTTTCTGCCATTTTCCCATTATTTTATGAATGCATTACAATTTGTTAAATATTTATTCTAAGTGGCATTGCATTTCTTAGAGAAAAAAAATCTTTCCACGTATACACACAATTATTTTATTATGAATACTTATTTTAACTTCTCGCTTAAAATTTTACTGTTAATTTTATTTAAAAAAAAACACATTGAAATTATTAGAGCTTCTATAAGCAACCAAACCAGCAGATAATGACCTCATTGCTTTCCCCATGTTCCTTTTTTCCCTCATTCTCTTTATCTTTGGCATACACACGCACCCATGCACACACACACACACACACACACACACACACACACACACTTAGATGTATAAACACATACACACAGCTGTGTGACACTCACTGGCCAAAAAATGAAAGAATGTTGTAACCCATTACAAATCCCTTCCTGGGGCTCTTTAATGCATCTAAAATTAGAGAAATCCAAACTAAATTCAGAGCAGCCTCTTCACAACTGTAGTCAATGATTACAGCTGGCGATTAAAGAGAGAGAAACAAATCCTGAGACATCACTGGGATCCACCATAGAAGCCAGTCTGAATAGAGGCAGTCAGTGGCCGCCCAGCGTGAGCTGGAGAGGGTCATCTGTATGCCAGTCGGCTCCAGAAACTGATACTGGTCAATTTCCAAGTCACAGAAAATACCTGGTTATACCCTCCTATCTTTATTTTAAATTTTTTTAAAAAAATTATTCATTATTATTATTATTATTATTTAGCTCTGCTTAGTCAAAAGATCGCAAATTCATTCTACACAGGGCAATTTTATCATTATTTTGTAGGGGGGAATTTTTTATGGGCTAGTATTATTTAATTCACTTGCCTCCTGGGATTCTGGTCTCCAAATTGGTATCCTGTGTGAATCAATCCCTCCACAGGGTTATATAAAGTGAACTTGGCTCTGAGAACAGCATCTATTGTCCAAAATATCTAAGCAGTGAGGATTCTGGAAAGCTTATATATGGCTGGCGCCCGTTCAGCAATATTGTTCTGAGTCTCGGGTTTCTGTAGAACCTTCCAAATATCAAGTTGAAAAAAGTGACACTATGTTTTCAAATCCCTTACGGTTGATAAACCTATTTTTTAAAGTTCTACAGATGCAGAGGCCACTCTTTTTGAGAGATAAAATTTACTGTTGCATATGTTCCAGGAAATTTTTATAGACCAGTGATAAGAGATATAATAAGGTCGATATGTTTTTAAATTAGTCAAATAAACATGTAATCCAAGGAGCAGATTATTTCTTCTTTACCTGAGTCACATAACTGTGCTAAACTTACACAGCCAATTATTCATGGTTTACATACCAGAAGTCATGAGATCCTACTAGTCCAGTTGAGGATGATGCAGTTCTGGCTACATGGCTGAGCTTATACCAGGAAAGAGTAGGAGGACTCGGGATCCAAACAACACTGGGAAAGTCTGAGTTCTAGAATGTGTTCCTTCTGGGAATTGTTGTGTGTAACTTTACGTCAGTTACATCTTAGGACTTCAGCAATCTCTGTCAGATAGGCAGAGTAAATCCTATTCTACCTACCTCACAGCATTATTGTGAAAACTAAAGGAGACATTTGATGTGAAACCACCCTGAAAACTACAAATAGCTGTAGGAACAGCTATTTAGGATAATTCCCTCATGCTTGCAGAGTTAAGGCACTCATTAATTCAGTAAACTTTCATAGAGAGCCTGTCATGTGCTAGGCTGCATGTACACTGCTGGATGGGTCTCTAGTTAGATAGTTAGATAATTCTGATTTCAGGACCCATCAATCTGCTCAGAGGCCATTTGTGAAGGCTGAAAACGATGCATTTTAAATATTTCCTCAGACCTGCCTCCCCATAGGTACATTTTTCATATTGTTTATGAATATACATTTTCATATTGTTTAAGAATTTTCTTTCTGCTATGGAAAAAGAAAAACATATGGGATGGATGATACCCATAAGCTTGTTGAGTAGTGAGTGAATAGAATAACAGGTATTAAACAAAGAGAAAGGAGTGGGAGAATTAAGAGACACCTAATGTCCTTGAGGCACTAAATAAACAAACCACTAGAGTGCAAAGGACTCAGGACCCTGCCCAGCCAGCCCGGCTTAGTGGTTGAGCGTCAATCTATGTACCAGGAGGTCATGGTTCAATTCTCAGTCAGGGCACATACCCGGCTTGTGGGCTGGTTCTCCAATGTGGGGTATGCAGAAGGCAGCCAATCAATGATTCTCTCTCATTATTGATGTTTCTATCTCGCTCTCTCCCTTCCCCTCTAAAATCAATAAAATTATATATTAAAAAAACAACTCAGGACACTCTACATATGGTTGAGACACGGCACACCAAATATACAAGGAGCCTTTAATATTCTGAGTACACTAAATATACATGAGCACTTAGTATTCATGAGGTATTGACTCAGCCACCCTTTGATGAAAAACACTCTCTGTCCCAAGTCTTCTGCCCCAGAAATACTGATAGACCCCCTGGCTGTTCAGCAGGTTGACTGGCAATCCACAGCCACTGTCCAGGACTACTTGTCCCTGTGCCTCCCCTGGAGAACCAGTGTGTGTTATTGACTTAGAACACCTTGCTAAACCTCAATCACTCCATCTGTGGGAATGACTGAGGCGGGTGCGAGAGAAACAGGACACAGGAACTGTGCATGCCCCAGGATTCAGGAAGCATGCTTGCACTCTAGCCTAAATTTCCTCTTGCTTCTAGCTCTATGTTTTAAACTGATTGATCAACCATGGTCTAAGGGTATTTTTAGTTCGTCAATGAGCTTTTCAGTTCTGTGACTCCTAGAATCAATTTCCTAGGCTTGTGCTTAAAGGCTACCTACCAATGCATGGAGGTAATTTCCCACTCTTTTAAAGCAGCTGCAGAGACTCCTCAGACTAATCCTAATGACCAGATATGGTCCCACATACCCACTGCCTGGCTACTGCTACAATGTCTCCTGATACTATTTCTTAGATGACACCAACTCTTAAACCCGTACAAATGTCATTGCTAATTAACACTTTACATAAACTGAGCCCTGGTCTAAGCCCTTTTATATCTCTGATTGCATTTAATTCTTAAGAAAAACCTATGAAGTTGATAGTGTAATTATCCTCCTCGTTTTTTCAGATGAGGGAGCTGAGACACAAAAAGATTAAGTTGTTTGCACAAGTTGTTTGCACAAGGTCACCCAGCTAGCAGGAGGTAGGGCAGAAATCCAATCCGAATAGTGTTGCCCCAGAACTCTTGCTTAAATTATCATGTTGAAAGCTGTCTATAGCCTGTGTGCATGGCCTTAGGATTTCACAGTCTTTTAATGCACATTGCCCTCTTGAACCTGTCAACAAAGCTAACATTTTCGGATTCCCCACTCCTCAGCATACATTAGCTGACAGCGTGAAAAACGTGGATGTTATTTCAGAAGAGAGAACTGAGGGAAATAAGAATCTAGCATCTAGGATGGAGTGTGGCTTTATATGAAGAATACATGCACCACTCTGGATGATTTTGGAGCAGCTGAGCCTGGAGGAAGGTAAGGGTGGATGTGGCATTCCCTTGGTAGGTCTCTTTTTTCTGCATCTCTTCACCCGGGGAAGCCTAAGGGTGGTTCAGATGGAAAGAAACTACACTGGAACAGGCAAATTGCTCAGGCAGCTTCAGAAGGAATTGCTAATCCTCCTTTTGCTCTTTCTTATCCAGCTTCACAAAGCTCTTCCTCGCACTTGGTACATGTGTGTTCATATCTAACCTACAATGGGTCTATTTTAGAGATGAGGACATGGAGGCTCAGAAACACGCTGTAATAGCTCCACATCACAAAGCTAATAAATTGCAAATGTAGATTATGAAGTCTGGCCCGATGACAGCAGCACACATGTTCTTTCCATTATGTTTCATCACTGGTGAGCCTACACCGATAAGAGACCCTAAAGAGCCACATTGTCACTCTGCCCTTTCACCCCATTCCTTAGACACTCCCTGACAATGATTCATTTCTGCTTCAGCCTTGCTTCTGGAAAGCTGGGCTTGGTCAGGCTGAGCAGGAGCTGACTTCCTGGGAGGCTCAGAAGATGCCAGAGATGAGCAGAATAAAGCACGGGAATCATGGGCCCAGGCGTGAATGTGAATGTAACTTCCCTCTGAGAGGGGTCCATTTCCATAAGTTGTGACATTTTTCTCTACCCCATCTCCGACCCCACCCACAGTCCTTGATTTTTTTGACTGCATCAGCATATCTCACAGTCAGCTTTCAAAAATATCTCATTGGCCACATGTGGCCCACATTTTCAGACATTCCGGAAATGTAGTGTTTGATTTGTACATCCCCACACCTAACAGATCACTCAGGCAGGCTGACCTGTGGCGCAATTCGCCAGCGTGTCATCTACCATCTGTGCTTACCTTGTTGCAAGAGACAAGAAAATTCGGAAGATGGCAGGGGATTTGTTTCTAATTTATAAAACCATAACCGTTATTGGGGACAAAGAGCACTGATATGCTCATAACACAGAAGCAAGTTATGCCTGTGTTTAATTCTAATTTGTTCTCAACTAATTGGTCATGGTTGTTTCTGCAGATTGTAAAATGAGAAAGTAAGCTGTTAAATTAGTAAACATTTCATAATACCAAAATTGCACAATTCTCGTAGCTTGTAATTTTTTTTTTTTTAGCAAATCTCTTAATGGAAACTTTCTAATTGAAATCTAAATCAATGGACCCTGGGACTTGGAAGTTATTGCAACAGGTCTAAGAATCCATATAGGTTGAAGAAAAAAATAAGCTTTGCACATATATATATACTACTGCATATATGCTATTTCAAATTTATGCTTATCAAAATGCAAATTTTCACTGGACAAAATGCAAATCCACATATAATTGATATTGAATTCAAAGTAATTCCTGTTCCTAACCATTTATTAAGTCGATTGATTCTAAAAGGGTACTTCCTATCACAGGAGAACTTCTAGGAGGAAAAGCCTTAAAACGTGGTCCTTGCGTTCTAAAAGTCTGGGAACCACTGATCTAGTCAGATTATCCTTCCTGGTCTCCCACGCATTTGAGTTATCAACAGTGGACCTTTGACACAGTTGTCAGGATTTTTTTCATCGGCACAAGCGATCTACATATGACTCTGCCTGGGAGTTCTTTGCTTTCTCCTTTAATTTTATCAACACAAATCAGCATCGTAAATGCTTTTCCAGTAGGTTCTAATGAAGGCCCTGGGCAAAAGTCATTTCCTCTTTGGAGCCTCCCTGACCCCGCATGCAGAGCATTCTGTCCTCTGCCCAATGCCCTGCCTCACAATCCCTCTATTATTCCACTTAGCACAGCACTGCTCACATCCGCTTCTATATCTCCAAAGAAGGAATGAGCTGAGACATTGTCTCTTTATGGATCCAGAGCCTCAGTGCAAACGTGTGATGGTGATTATCACATAGGTTGCCTCTACTAACAATTGAATGAGTTACAGGTAATAATAATAATCAACAAAAATGAATTTTCTTCACAGCACTTCTTCATTATGACCCCATAACATAATTTAGAGAAACAAATTAAATACATAAACCAGTAAATTGGAACAATGATAACGCTAAACAACAACAACAACAAACAATGACTAGAAATGGGTAGGGCTGCTGCATTAGGAGCTAAATGAAAGGAGGAGGACATATATTCTAAAAAAGGAATAATAAATATGTTTTAAAAATAAACAAATAGGGTGAGAAGTCTTGAGGCAATTAAGACAGGTGGTAATAATACTAGGTAACTCATATTATTAAGTGCTTATAGTATCCCTGTACTGTTGTTAATTCCAATGTAAGTATCAACTAGTTAATGCTTTGAAATACCCAATGAGCTGTATATTATTATTGTCCCATATTACAGACAAGTAAGTGTAAACACAGAGATGTTAAGTAACTTGTCTCAAATCCCATTCACACTTAGTGAGTAGCAGAGAGGAATTCATATACAGGTGAGCCTGGCTTTTTTAAAAATATATTTATTGTTGAGAACATTACAGATGTCCCTCCTTCCACTCCCTCCTTTTCTTTGTCCCCCTTCACCTGGATCTTGCCCGCCCCAGGCATTCACTACCTGATTATCTGTTGGTGGGTAATGAATGTATGCATATAAGTTCTTTGGTTAATATCTTCCCGCCCCACCCTGGCTTTTGAAATGTATTAATGAGCCATTTCAAGGGAGGACATGGTTTTCTAATCTTCTACATCATCACCAGTTTTTGGCATATCCTCATAAGCTTGGAAATAAAGATAGATACAAAGTTGAGAGAGAGAGAGAGAGAGAGAGAGAGAAAGTTAGAGAGAGAAATTGTTCAGAGACATGTCATTAAGAAGTTCTACATGTGACTAATCCTTATGACACCCATATTGGGAAGGTATTATTAATATCCCCTATTTAAAAATAAAGAAACTGAGACACAGGAATCTATTAATTGGCCCAATATCACACTGGAATAAAGTGGTGGAACCACTTCTAAGCCTGAACTACCTTATTTATTTTTATCACATAGCAGGATGCATGGCTTAAGTGTTCAATGAAGCATTTTTTAAAATTAATTAGTTAATTAATTTCAAGGGCATACATGCCCTCTAACTATAAGCAAAACAATTGGGGCTGGAGAAGAAAAGAGGCAGAGATAAGGATTGATTTCTGTCTCTTTATCTACCTCCCTTCCTCTTTCTTTCTTTCCTTCTTCTTTGTCTGAAAAGTATACATTAAGGATCCACTGTGTTGCAAAAACTTTAACAGAAAGTCTACTAAAATGTGGATCCTTAAGCTCCAATAAGGTTATATAAAAATGGAGACAGAAGGCGAGCAATCAAATAATTAAAATGCAAACATGTCACAGATAGATAATATAGAAATTTCCGTGGGTAGTGAAACATTGGATACTACTGAACAATGAGTAGAATTTAGAAGGACAAACAAGTGGAGGAGGGAAAATTGCACATGGAGAGAACAACATAAGCATGAGGGATGAGCATGTATGATACTGAAAAACAAAAGTTACTCACTATGGTGGAAGCAAATGAAGAATGTGATGGAATGGTGGAAACATTAGGCTAGGAAGAGCTAAGGGGTCAGAGCAAATCTTGAGAATTATTGCAAGTCACTAATGCTTTTAACTAGAAAAAATGTAATAATGATCAGATTTGTAAATCTCTGTAGCAAAGATATAAAGAAAATGGTGTATGCAGAGTTGAAACAGGAAGATCAGATGGACTATCTTTCTGACAAATACTTGGTAGTCTTGAGCTGAGAGTAACAAACTCACCAGATCAAATAGAGCATCTTCACAGGGTATTCAGGTTTTCTCAGTCATGTGCAGTTTCAAACACTGTATCTAACATGACTAGAATCTATAACATAGAAAAAAATGCATAATACAAATAAATTTTTAAGATAAAATATAATCTCTTATTATAACCCATTATTTCTTTGGACTGTTTTTAATTAATGAAAGATTAGGAGAAAAAGTCTTAGAAATCTTAAGGAGGGAATATTGCAGTCATTAATATAAGAAGTGAAGTGGACCTAGGGGAAAACATGTATGAATGGAGAGGAATGGATTAAGACGAAGACAACAGACACTAAAAGTCAGCCCTACAGGACTTGGAAAGAGTGGTTAGATTAAAGGGAAAAGAAGAGAAAGTCCAGTGTGGCTAAAGTTCTATAGGAAATATGAGTTAGAAAAGAAGCAATGGATGTAGAAACGTAGAGGATGAGTTCAGTTTCAAATATGCCAAGCTGAAAGTGCCCATAGGACATTCAAATGAAGAGCCAGTAGAGATATAAACCAGAAAGTCACCTGCATGCAGTGAGAGTTGAAACCATGGGTGTGAATGAGATCCCCCAAAAAAACATGTGGAATGAGAAAAGAAAACCAAGATGTGCTCCCAGGAAACATGGATATTTAAGGTATGAGCCATGGAAAATGAGACAGCAAGTGAAATGTAGGAGATCACAGAAAGATAAGAGCAAAATCAAGGAGAAGGGTACCACAGAATGTAAGAAAAAGACATTTCAAAAAAGGGAGGTCAACCCTGTGAGATTCTGCCAAGAGGTCAAGAATGTCCCCCTGCTTTGACTCCTGGAGAGCGATGAAGACCCAATGAGCAGGCACACTCAGTGTGCACCTGCAGACATGTGAGGACTATGGAGGGTGAGGTGGACAAGGACCATTCTGGACCAAGTGGGAAAAAGTCTACCTGTGGGTCTTAATAGGAATGTATCCATTGCCAATAATGTCTTCTAAAAGACCATGTTAAAGCAGTCATGCAAAACACTCCAAGTCATGTATTGGCATTATTTTTCCAATTTATTTTATATACACTTTATTTTCTTTTAAAGCAGAGAAGGAATCCTCTAAGCATTGCCTTTTTTTAGCACTCCTCAGGGAATGCCAATTCACTCCTGTAATTTGTGTTGAGTGTTAACTAGAGAATGCATCAAACGGAAGACTTCTTGTTTAGTCTTTGCAGACACAATTTTTTTAAAAGTAGGAACCATAAATAATTCTGTCCCCATCCCTAGAATAATAAAACAGGAGAAAATTGCATTTCTAAGTTTGCCATTATCATTTAAGGCTGAATGATTTTGTGGTCACTCTCCCTAACAATTTTCCTTTGTTGTCACTAGACTCAACACCATTTAAAAGCTGTCAGGAGCATGACCCACAATGAACTGTGGTCCTCATTTTTCACACCATAATGTCATTGAGCTCATTGGTCACTGTCAGTGTTTGGATGGAGACCATAGTTATGTCTAGAAGCCCTGTATTTGGTCCACTAAGTTCCATTGCCCTGAACACTGCCAGTTCAAGTTCAATAGTGGCAAAAATACCGGTCAAACCCTACCCTGTGTGGCTCAGTCGGTTGGGCATTGACCTGTGCACTAAATGGTTACTGGTTTAATTCCCAGTGAGGGCACATGCTCAGGTTTCAAACTCTATCCCTGATTCGGGGGGCGGGGTGCAGAAGGCAGCTGATCAACGTATTGCACTCACATTGATATTTCTCTCTCCCTTTCCTTTCCTCTCTCTCTCTAAAAATCAATAAAAATATTACCTAATAATAGAAAAACATACAAATTGACTGTACCTTTGCTACGCCCACCAGCCAATCAGATGAGTATGCAAATTAACCAAACAAAGATGGCGGTAAATTTGCATACTTAGGTGCCCAGCGGCAATCAGAGCCTGCAATCAGAGCTGAGGGGTCCCCTGCCCAGGCCTAACGCCTCAGCCACAGGCGTTAGGCCTGGGCAGGGGCAGAGCCGGAGATCCCGGGGAGCAGGGATGGATCCGGCGATGGTAGGGAGCTGGGGGTCCCCTGCTCAGGCCTAATGCCTTGGTCAGAGGTGTTGGGCCTGGCAGGGGTGGAGCTGGCAATGGCGGGGAGCAGGGAGGGAGCCAGCGATGGCGGGGAGCAGGGGCAGAACCAGCGATTGCGGGAGCTGGGGGACCTCTGCCCAGGCCTAACGCCTCGGCCACAGGCGTTAGGCGTGGGCAGGGGTGGAGCCAGCGATCACGGGGAGCAGGGGTGGAGCCAGCGATGGCAGGGAGCTGGGGGTCCCCTGCCCAGGCCTAATGCCTTGGTCAGAGGCATTAGGCCTGGGCAAGGGCGGAGCCGGCTATTGCGGGGAGCTGGTGGTCCCCTGCCCAGGCCTAATGCCTTGGCCAGAAGCGTTAGGCAGGGGCAGAGTCAGCAATCGTGGGGAGCTGGGGGTCCCATGCCCAAGCCTAATGCCTCTGTCACAGGTGTTAGGCCTGGGCAGGGGCTGAGCGGGCGATTGCGGGAGCTGGGGGTCCCCTGCCCAGGCCTAATGACTTGGCCAGAGGCGTTAGGGGGCCAAGCCGGCGATTGGTGTGAACTACAGAGGAAACACCTTTTCTGACTGCTGATTGGTTAAGCTCCCTGTATGCCACTGGTAATATTCTTAGTAACTTGGGTAATAAGAATCCAATAAGGTGATCTAGGGTTTTTTACCACACTCCTGGAGAAAAAAATGAAGGTCTGCTGCTGGAGGGTTAAGAAATGTCATATCCTGTCCTAGCCAGTTTGGCTCAGTGGATAATGCCTCGGCCTGCCCAACGCAGATTCTGGGTTCAATTCTGACCAAGGGCATGTACCTAGGTTGCAGGCTCCTCCCTGGCTGGGGCCCAGGTCAGGGCTCATGCAGGAGGCAACCAATCAAAGTGTTCCTCTCACTTTGATGTTTCTCTCTGTCTTTCCCTTTCTCTTCCACATTCTCTAAAAATCAATGGAAACATATCCTCAGGTGAGGATAAAAAAAGAAAGAAAGAAAGAAAGAAATGTCATATCCTATGAAAGACACATCTTGAAAATGCCTAAAGAAAATTGTCATTTTTTCATGGTGAAGGGACTGGAGTCCATGTTGATGAAAACACCTTTGTGGCTGCGGTGACTGGCAGTGGTGGCAGCAGCGGGGTGATGGGGCTGGTGCCTTCCCCTGATCAGCCCGGTTGCCTCCCACAAAGGGAGGCCAGACTGTGGCTTAAGCCCGCTCCCCAAGGGGAGCAGGGAGCGGGCCTAAGCCGTCAGTAAGACATCCCTGAGGGCTCCCAGTATGTGATAGGGGGCAGGCTGGGCTGAGGAACCCCCCCTCCAGTGCACAAATTTTTGTGCACCGGGCCTCTAGTATTTTATTAAAAAAAAATACCAGCCAGGAAATAAAAAATTATATTTATTATTCTCATACAGAAATCCCACCCAACACTGCTTATTCATCATTATTGCTGCAATATAATGGTCCTTCCACAAATGGGAGTAACACAAGTAGCAATTGAGGCACATTCTCATTGTGTCCACTTGGACTTGGGAAAACCTTGCAGAACTCATTATACTTCTTAGCGATGGGACTGCAGCTCCTTTTCACCGGCATTGTGTGTCTTCCAAAACCGTTTTCAGGACAGTGTTTTCTTAAGTTTATCTTTATTGTTGAAAGTATTACAGATGACCCCTTTGTTTGGGTTTTTTTTTTCCCATTGACCACTTCCACCCCACATTTCAGGACAGCATGAAAGTTGGTTGAAGTAAAATAATTATTTCTCCTAGCTATCAAAAGTTCTCTTTTTTCTCTCTTTCTCATTTAGAAGAAAAATTGCACATTGTTACTGTTGAGAGACATTGTGAGTTCTATCCATCAGCATAACTCTTTCATGTTTTCTTAGAAACTCACTGAAAACTTTCAGTCCCATCTGGTTTGTTGTACCCTCTAAAGTTTAAATGTCACAAATTTGCTTCACCATCTCCATCATTTCCCCCCAGATACACACACACACACACACACACACACATGTATACATGCTTGCCCAGTTCTCATGCATCAGATAGAAAGTAGAATTCTTTTGTTTGTACATTTGCTTTGTACAACCACAAAAGCATGACTCACAAGTGATTATTGGGGATCGCTGTCTCTACTCGGTTGTAGAAGTTGTAGGGGTACTTATGCAATTGGGCTTTATTCTTGGCTTTGTAAAATAGGTGTGATCTCATTTTCTATGTCTGGAGGGTTTTGCCATGCAATGACTATTACATGGTTAAGAGGATAGCTATGACATGCACGGTAGTTGAGTGATTAGGTCTCGGAAGGGGATTTTGCATGTGTCTTGTTTTCCTGTTCTATCATGCATTGTGGACTTGTGTGATATATTTTTAAGTAACTCTGACACATCTTTGGGGATCTTCTGTAGCTTGTCTCCATGCTCTTTGAGACCCTTTATTAATCTTACACAGACAGCCTTGTTCTTTGCAGATCGTTTTTCATCTGGGAAATGTTCTTTATTTCCTATTTTCCATGGTCTTCTCAAGTAGCAAGCACTTAGGTGTCTGCACATTTTTCTTCTTCCTTTTAATTTAAAAAGGCACCTGAATTTCTTTGTTGAGTATAATGTCAAATTCTAAAAAAAATGTCAGGCATAGATGTTAAACTCTAAGGAGTTTAAACTCACTTTCTTGTATTTCATTCACCTATACTTGTAAAGTGAACTTCATTTTCTTTTAAAAGATGGTTGTCTTATTGCAATGTTTTAAATGGGATATCCCGGGTCTGATATTGTCTTTCTTGCATGGTTTGATATTGATTTTTTTCACTGAATGCACTTTTTTTTTCTGAACTACTTTTGAATTACTTGGTGCACTGTTTTCTTATCAGCATATACTGGTACAGCTACCTAGACTAAATGTGCTAAGACTGAGCTGCCAGTGTTTGCTTTAAATCCACCTTTATACTCACAACTCAGTGTGAGCTACTTACATGCAAATACTCTTTACTAGTATACCAATTACTAATGCATTTCTCAACCCCACTCCAGGGCTGGTTTTACTAAACACACACACACACACACACACACACACACACACACACACACACACACCAGAAAAACAAACAAACAGGACTGCCAGTGTTTGCTTTAAATCCACCTTTATACTCACAACTCAGTGTGAGCTACTTACATGCAAATACTCTTTACTAGTATACCAATTACTAATGCATTTCTCAACCCCACTCCAGGGCTGGTTTTACTATAAACACACACACACACACACACACACACACACACACACACACACACACCAAAAAAACAAACAAACAGGGATTTAACAGTAAGACCCCTTGAGCAAGTGAAGATGCCAACTCTCAAATTATAATAATCTCTGTCTGTATTTTGATATTGGTTTGCTAGGAAAATCCCTTTTGGGTGATGCTTTTGGCAGAACTACAACACAATAATTTGTAAAAAACAACATCCCAGGTAAGAGAGGGGAGAATGCTTGTTTAACAAACAGGAAGATTAAGTAAGAACATGGGGAATTCCTTAAAACCAAATATCTAAGGAAATGTTACACTAAAGTGTCAGAGGAAATGCGGGGAGTATAGCCTTACAAAAGATTTTTACGTCAAAAAGCAGCTTTTAAATTTAAACAGCTCGGGGACTAACAAAATCTGGAACGTGTTGTGACTCTATCCATATAGTTTTGTGCTAAGAGTTCTCTAGAGCAAAGAGGAAGTTCTGGGCCTGGAAAATGGGTTGTGAGTAGATACAACTAGATCTTAGAGCAACTGAGTCCACACATTTCAGTGTTTTTGTCCAGTTGGGATGAAATTTTTGTTTACCTATAGCTTTCAGTATTTAATGTTTAGGTAAAATGATGGGAGGATACTAATTATTTAAATATGATTTTCCCTCCATTTAGACTTAGTATTTGTAAGCTCAGGGTAAAGCTGCATCCTTTTCCAGGGGACATTTGACAAATGTCTGGAGATGTTTTTGGTTGTCAGAATTAGAAGGAGAGTACTACTGGGGTCTAGTGGGTAGAGACCAGAGATGCTGCTAAACATCCTACAGTACACAGCATTCCCTTTCCACACAAAGAATTACCCAGGTCAAAATGTCAGTAATGGCAAGGTTCAGAAACCCTTGTTTAGAACAACAGAACACACAATTATGTCATTTTAAAGCTCATAATAAACAAAGATGAAAGCATAGTTAATAATCAAAAATATACTCTGCAGTTTCAGGTTCTGCTTCTATAAAACTCATAAGCACAGTTTTCTGTTTCTATAGCTCTTCAGCTCATACTTTCAATAATTCAAGAACGAAAATAGCATTTTGTTACAACATTCATCAATCAAGCTTAAAGCAAAACTAGCTTTTGAGGTAAGTTTTATTTCTCTATTGACTTTAAATAACTTCTGTATTCATTATAATAAAAAACTGAATAATGTATATAATTGTTGATTCTTTCTAAATTATAATTACAGATTAATTATTCATTCTCAGGCCCTACCACATGACAGAAACAAAAATTGGTGCTTAATTTTCCCATTTGCAGCCCTGTAATTTTTAGAAAATACAAAAGGAGTAGGTATATGTTTCTAATGGGAACCTTGAAAATAAAGCTGAAAGCATTGAAAAAATGTATTCCAAATTACCCAGTTTTCATACTTGAGAGTATTTTCTTATCTCAGTAATCAGTAATGACCATAAATCTTTGTATGGTGATGAAAATGTCTATTCTCTTTTTACTTGTTAAAATCTCTAAATTGGTTACTTGCTAACTATGGTTTTCATGTCTTCAGCTATTGAATGGAGAAAACAATGAGGGTATTGAAATTTCTAAATTACACTATATCCGGTTTCAGAAAGGCTAATATTACATGTTATGAAAGCATATTGTCTTGATCCGATCAGTAACAATATGATGCCTTTATACCATGACTCCTCAAAAAGCTTGGGGCCATGTAGACTTGGTCTTGGCCTCAGATCCTTCCACAGCAGGTGTGGGTTGCTCAGCAAATCCCTACTGGGACACAGAGCAGATCTCAGAGAATACACAAGTGTGCAAAACAGTGTGCAGAATTCTGTCTTGTTAAGTTTGGAACACCATGCTTTCCCATGGAAACTTCTTCAGTTTTCTCTGCAGAAATTTTAGCTAGAGATATCTTAAAAACCACTTCTCAGACAATTTCCTGTCTAAAATGCTTATTGTAAATGGACATCTGCTTAATCCAGGAGACAGCAATGTCATAGTACTCTCTAGAATGAATCTTGAGCACACTACAAGGGAACAGTAGAATCAAGCGTTTCCTACTCAGCTTTCTCTCTGGATAGGCAGCCACACTTCTGGTGGCTGTAGCTGAATGATTTCTTCAATGCAAAGAGAAGCACAAAGTACCATTAATCATATGTTCGGTGGTAACTCATACTATCCTATTTCCCTTTTTTCTTTTCCCTTCATGTAATAATTTTCTCTACCTCATGCTCTATGTCAAATTCCTTGCTTTTTTTATTAGTTAAAACCACTTATGAAAAGACAATTTTCAAAGAGTGTTCCCTAATAATCACTTCAGTGGCAGATACCTCTTCAAAATGACTTGAAAGGAGCACATGATGGCCAACATTACCTCTCCAGAGTCTCCACTCTCCATCACTCTGTGGTCCACTCAGCATTAGCATTTGTCGAAAATTCTGGGAGCTCACCACAGGAGTAAGAACTCATGCTACACCCATTGCCTCTGGTATCCTTATTCCTCACCTGACTCATTCCCTTCCCTAGGATACAGCATTGGCCTTGGATCCCCCTGCTTTTGCTTTTGCAGATACTCCAGGCTGGCCAGGTGGCCTCAGTGAGCTCCTTCCTCTGTTCTCTGGACTTCCAGAGGCAGAGATAAGCTCTGTACAGTTGTTTACCCGGACATATTACAGTGCCTATCAGAAATGGAACAGTGTACCATCATTGAATTAGTAAAAGAATGACTGAATGCATATTAAGTAATTAATGTTAAATGAGGTCAAAAGAGTGGGGCCATCCTATATAATAAAACCCTAGTATGCAAATTGACCAAATGGCAGAACAACCGGTCACTATGATGCACACTGACCACCAGGGGGCAGACTCTCGATGCAAGAGCTGTCCCCTGGTGGTCAGTGTCCTTCCATATGGGGAGCGCCGCTCAGCCAGAAGCCAAGTTCATAGCACCCAGCTCTCACCTCCTCTCCCACCTTCATGGCAGCTCTAAGGACCCCTCAGGGGATGTCCACCTGCCAGCTTAGGCCCATTCCTAAGCCAGGAGTCAGAAATCCCCTGAGGGGTCCCAGACTGTGAAAGAGTGCAGGCCAGGCTGAGGGACACCCCCCAGTGCATGAATGTCATGCACCGGGCCTCTAGTCCTATATAATAAAAGGCTAATATGCCAATTGTCCCCTCTATGCAAATTGTCCCCTCGACCGGGAGTTTGACCAGGGGGAAGGGCTGGCCAGCCAACCACCCATGTCCCTTCCCCTCGCAGCCAGTCCAGCCCAATCGGCCCTGATCAGGGTGGGCCAGCCAGACCCCACCCGTACATGAATTATAGGTCTCTAGTAATCTGATAAGACTGGTCTCCTTATAAGAAGAAAAAGAGACACCAGAAGTATGCACACAGAGGAAAGGCCATGAGAACACACAGTGACAGCATGATCATCTATAAGTCAAGGAAATAGACCTCAGGAGAAACCAAGGCTGCCAACACCTAGATCTTAGACCTCCAGCCTCTGAAACTGTGAGAAAACACATTTCTTTTGTTTAAGCCCCATAATTTGTGGTTTCTTTTCTGGAAGCCCAAGCCAACAAATACAGGTGATAGCACAAGTATTAATTGAGTGCCTATTATGCCCTGTAATATCTTGTTTTAATAGATGATGTGTTACCAAAATAAATCATCAAAACAATTTCATGTAAAATCCTTTATTAAATTTATTTTCTTCTTGTGACTTGCATCTATTTAAAAGAAAATGAAGTTCTAGTTTCTACTTTCTAAGTCACTGACACCATAGACTGATGCTCATATTTTATTGATGTTTTTATTCAACATTTTTATCAAATTAAAGCAAATTCCCCCCAATGTGATAGAATTAAATCCTTAGGATTAATTATTAGAAATATATTTATAGTCTTTTGATATGCCAACTACATGTGTTTAAGTCATAAATAAACTAATAACAGAATCACTATCCTTCTTTGGCAGGCTTATGGTATTTTGACAGACTCTTTATATGGACTATCTGAGATGCTTCAGAGATAACTTCATCACACTCTACACCAGATTATCAATTATTATTCATTTTCTGACTTGCCCACCAGATTGTACATTGTGCAAAAGTACAGTGTTTAGTTTCCTTTATCTCTAAAGTGAGGGTGCTATAAATATTTTCCTCATCCAATTAAATGGCATAATGAATGTATGTAAGGCACTTAGCATGATGCCTAGAATGTTATATTATTACTGAAGACCCAGTGCCTGAAATTTGTGCACTCAAATTCATCCCCTAAGCCCAGCCTGCACCCTCTTGCAGTCCAGGAGCCCTCGGGGATGTCCAACTGACGGTTTAGGCCCAAGCGGGCCTAAGCTGTTAGTCGGACATCCTTAGTACTGCAGTGGAGGCAGGAGAGGTTTCCGCTGCTGCGCTCGCCAGCCATGAGCCCAGGAGCTGTGGGAGCGACTGACCACCAGGGGGCAGCTCCTGTGTTGAGCATCTGCTCCCTGGTGGTCAGTGTGCATCATAGCGACCTGTCGCTCCACAATATGGTTGATTGCATATTGGCCTTTTATTATATAAGATCATTGTGCTAACTCTCACTTTCATAACTGTGGCAAACACAATGCCTGGGTCATGATAGTCCCCCAGTGTTTCTGGGATAAATTAATGAAAACATTCCGTCTATAAATACAGATAAGGGACATCAGGTCACCCTTGAACCCAGACCCTCATAAAACAGGCAATATTTTTGTTCTTGATCTTGTTATTCTCTACTATCCCAGTGGTTGGCACTTAGTGAAAGTTCAATAAACATTGGTTGAAATTCATTAAAAAACTGAGTGAAATCTGTACAGGGAGGAAAAACTTCTTCAGATTACTCAGGGGTCAGGAAATTATCTTGAACCAATTCCCTCCCAAATTGAGAAAGGCAATACATTTGAATTTATCCCTCTATGCACCTTTATAAATACATTACTTTCTGGTTTCTTGGATGATTTCTGTAATAGTAAAGTCAGTTCAATTTTTCTACCTCTTTAGTAAAGCCAATTCATTTTTTTTCTAGCTTTTTACTCCATTAACCAAAGAAGAGGTACATGGCAAACATTACTATTAATTGGAATCTCTATCTTCTTGCATTTAATTATTTATCTTTGCATGTCTGAAGAAATATATTGATCAGAATTCAAAAGATTTTTGATCCGTTAAAGGCTTGCTCTTCAAAGTTTAACAGAGTTACCTTTTAAACACTTTGATTTAAAAATAATTCTAAAACTTTGATGTAGTATGTACAAAATATACAGCATAACTTAAAAATAGGTCAGTAAAATTATTCAATATTATATTAGAACATTTATTTAAGTGTCATCTAATAATGTTCATAATATTTAAGGATAAATTTCATTTTTTCCAACTAACAATGTTACACATGCTTCCATTTACTTTTAAATAATTATATAAAAGTAATGTGTCGTTTTCAACAAGTAAATACAAATTGCACATTGTATCATTTTTGGTTTGGGTACCAAATTCATGCCCATGCATAGTACACTTGAATTTAACTATAATTGTAACATCAAATATGTTTTCATAAACTGATCTTGTAATCCTTTTTCTGAGGAAAAAAAAAGTGTATATTTTTATAGGCGTTTTTTTTGTACTGTTTCTAAATTAGGGGGTAGCAGTTTTCAGGCTGCTCTTTGCAAGCTATTTTCTAAAAATAATACACTGGGGACATTTGTTCTCCACAAATGAAAAGACAATTTAGATATAATCATCATAACATTTTTTTCTTTTCAACACTTATTTTGGAAAAACTGAAGACATCCTGAGATGCTATACAAGAATTTGAATTAGATGAAAGCAAATTATTGACCTGATGATCAAGCCATTTTGACACAAATTTTCAGAATTGCCATCATTTTTGTACACTTCGATACTTTTTTATTTGACCATCAAAATTTTTAGACAATAATATGTGCAGAATTAGATTATCAACTAGTACACATTTGTAGCATTCAGCTATGTGCTTGATTCATTTTAATATTCATCTGGTTGCTACCACACACTCCCTGGAGCAGAGGCTCTCAAATAGCCACTTTATTTTTTATTATTTTTTTAATCTTTATTGTTGAAAGTATTATATAGATCCTCCTTTTTCCCCTATAAACCTCTTCCAGCCTGCTCTGGTCCTCCCCTCCCCCAACCCTTCCCTCACCCTCAGGACCACCCCATTGTCTGTGACCATGACTTATGCATATATGCATACAAGTTCAAGCCTAATTTTTTGTTTTTGTTTTTTGTTTTTGTTTTTTATTAAATATATTTTTATTGATTTCAGAGAGGAAGGGAGAGGGAGAGAGAGATAGAAACATCAGTGATGAGAGAGAATCATTGATTGGTTGCCTCTTGCATGCCCCCTACTGGGGATTGAGCCCAGCAACCCAGGCATGTGCTCTTGGCCAGAATTGAACCCTGACCCTTCAGTCCACAGGCCGAAGCTCTATCCACTGAGACAAGCTGGCTAGGGCCAAGCCCACTTTAAAATTAAATAAATAAATAAATAAATAAATAAATAAATGTTCAAAATAATTATTTCATTCACTTTCTTACAAAGTGAACATTGAGACTAATAATATTACTACATTTGATAAGGAGAACCCCTGAGAGTTTATGACTTGCCAATTGGGAAGAACTTTGAGATTATCCTTTCTCTCTTTTTGAATCAGTATCACATTCCATGGATACACAGAAGTTGACCACCATTTGAAGTGGATAGGGGGAAGACAATCAATAGTCCTAATTATCTTTACAAAAGGAAGAGAAAACACATATGAGATGAGGGATTACAGTGAATAAATACAGTAATATCTAATTCTTAGAAGTTAGTTCCTTCTTGGATCCATGTTGTTTTCCAGTTGCTGTAACCACCTCACATCCAAGGTAAAGATAAAACTTTTAATGTGGAAATAACATTTCCATTCTTTGTATGGGGATATGGGGTGGGGGAAGGCATCAGCATTATAATAATGCCCACCATACATCATTTTTTAGAGCTACAAGTGCTTAGGGCTATAATGCTAGGCTGTCCTATAGAATATACATGGAAATATAATTCAACTTTGTTTTCACTGGACCTGCCTTTGGGCTTGGGCTGGAAACCCACACTCTTGATGTTACTTTGGCTATCTTCATTGAGTGCTCTATATCTCTGAAATTCTATGAATATAAGTTTTCTTTGTTCTTAATCCAGCTCTTCAAGATCATTCACTGGCTCCTTCCACTGAGCTAAACTTTTATTTTTAATATATTTTTATTGATTTCAGAAAGGAAGGGAGAGGAGGAGAGAGATAAAAAACATCAATGATGAAAGAGAATCATTGATTGGCTGCCTCCTGCATGTCCCCCCACTAGGGAATCAAGCCCGCAACCCAGGCATGTGCCCTGACTAGGAATTGAATCATGACCTCCTGGTTCTTAGATTGATGTCCAATCACTGAGCCATGCCAGTCAGCTGATCTAAACTTTTGATGTTTCCCATTAACACGATTTCAGTGGTTCTCCCATTCAGCCTGAGTATTTCTCACCATACATCTCCTCCTTGCCTTGGTCCAGCCTGTTAACTCATAAGGACTTTCCTGGCAGTTAATCTCACCAGTCCAAATTCTAGAATTTTGTAGAAGTTGAAACTATATGCATTTCTAAAACACCAGATTTCCAATACTTATAACCGTGTTTAAAGGTCACCTACTGAAATAGCTTTTGCTTTATGCAATATGTGATGATTCAGATGTAGCCATTTATCAGAGCATATCCCTACCAGATTGATCTTCTAGTTAAAATGTTGCTTTCATTTTATCATTACTCTGCTCACAACACAAGTCTCTGTCTGGATTTCAAAGCCCCCCATCTAACAATTCAACAAATTCAGTTCAGTTTATTTCCCAATAATAAAGTAGAGGTAGAGTCCTAATATTACAGACATTAAAGGGACCTGTAATTAAGCAGAAAAGAACACCTAGGTAGTATAATCACATTCATTTATTAATTATAAATTAAGACCTGAGTATTTATATTTCTTATTCAAAGTTGACTAGAAAGTTAATGAAGAGTTCAGACTGAGATCCATAAAGCCAACAAATACACCATATTCATTCCTACTCTTATGGACTTCATTTTTTATGTTTTAAAAAATAAATTTTTTATTGAAATGAGTTCCTGTATGTGTGCTCACAGAAAGCACACACCACACACATACACACACACACATACACACACACACACACACACACGATCCTACCTATTCAAATCTCTCATGTCTTGATGAATGATATCAATATCTCAAACTACCTCAATAAAGCCCTACTACAGGAATGGAGAGTGTACCAGATCAGGAGTCAAAGAGGAATTTGTAGCCTTTGCTCAATTACTGTCTAGTCATGTGAAACTAAGCAAATGTCATAACCATTTTTGAACTTCAGCTTCCTCATCTATTGTCAAAAATGTCAAAAATCTTATCAGTTTGCATCATCATACTTAGCAAGCATAACCCTCTTCAGCAGGTTGATGAACATATAAAGTTACAGCTGGTACCCCTCCCCAGCTAATTACTTACTATCACAATGCCCTGTGTCACACCTTTACTAACTAGAAGTTCAATAGCTCCTTTTTGATATGTTCTTTCAAGCCTAAGTACTCCAGAGATTGATGTAGTTCAAAAGTGATTAGTATTACTTCCAAACTCTAGATAGAGAGAACTGGAATGTCAGATCAGTCCTCTAACATTGTTGCATTAATTGCTTCCATCTAGCATTGCTGTTGAACCAGCACTACACAGTCCTATGGCTCTTAGTGTCCTGATTCAAGATGCTCCTGCTTGTTCAGAACTCACCATCAGCCACAGTTCTAGAGATTTTTTAAAAAAGAAGCAAGTATTACTGGAATAAAAAATGTAATTAAGGCTTAAAAAGTCTCCCAGATTTTAATGATCTTAGAGCTTTGGGTTTCCCAAATTGCATTAAAAACCAGGATGCATGCTTTGTGGTGATTATGGAAACTGTGGAGTTTAGGTTCCCCTGTTATAGTTATTTGATTGAGAGAACTATGGAGTGAGCTGTGAAGTATGTTTTTGAATGTTGGTATTTATTTGAATTGGGCGACTCATGTTATTGAAAATACATCATGCCCACAAATGTATGTATAAATGCCTAATTCTTCAGACAGTTATTATGAGGATAAGTGAATAACCAGAGTCAAGGGGCACTAACCAACACTCCATAGAGAACCATACTAGCTACTGAAAATAGAGATAAGACATTTTAAAAAAATAGATCATGTCAAGCTGTAATATATTAAT
>NW_005371371.1:5979403-5999915 GCF_000412655.1 Myotis brandtii | reverse complement strand
ATATACACACATATATATACACACTAGAGGCCTGTTGCACAAAATTTGTGCACGGAGGGGTTGTCCCTCAGCCCATCCTATACCCTCTCCAACGCGGGACCCCTCAGGGAATGTCTGACTGCTGGTTTAGGCCCAATCTTGCGGGATCTGGCCTAAACCAGCAGTCAGATATCCTTCTTGCAATCTGGGATCACTGGCTCCTAACTGCTTGCCTGCCTGCCTGATCGCCCTAACCACCTCTGCCTGCTGGCCTGATGCCCCTAATTGCTCCCCTGCTGGCCTGATCACCCCTAACTGTGCCCCTGCTGGACTGATTGCCCCTTACCACCTCTGCCTGCCTGACAGATCTCGCCCCTAACTGCTCCCCCACTGGCCTGATCGCTCCCAGCCAGCCTGATCTTGCCCATAACTGCTTGCTCCCCTACAGGTATGATTGCCCCTAACCGCCTCTGCCTCAGCCCCTGCCGCCATGGCTTTGTCTGGAAGGACATCGGACATCTGGAAGATGTCTGGTCAATCCAGTCTAATTAGCATATTACCCTTTTATTAGTATAGATATATGACAAACACTCTTGTGTTTTTTCTCTACTCTCACACTATTACCACACTCATAACACCAGAGGTATGAGGTTATTCCCATACCCAAGTCTCTGACACCAGCTGGTTGTCCTACAATTTAATTCAGTTCTGACACTATCTACCTGGAGTTAGTGTTATTGTCATAATTAATATCCTTGGAGGATCCTCACCAAGGATCGAGCCCACAACCCATCAATCATGAATCCAACTGGCAACCCTTCAGGGCACGGAAAGATGCCTGACTAATCTAGCCATACCGGCCAGGACTAGAGATAAGACATTTTTTTATACCCTTGACAAGCTTTTCATAGAGGAGAATAAATATGACTCTACGTTTATTGCTTTCTAATTTCATCCTCTGTTCCCCAAAGCATGGTACAGCAAGAATGACTTGAGTCTTCCAATGATTTCCAGCCTCAATGTCATGGTATGCAAAGCTAGTTTTGCTGCAAAATACTAAGATCAAAATACTAAGAGCAGGTCATTAACTGAGTCTGAGCCTAACTTTTCTCCTGAGTGTGGGGGTCCTTTTTGGTTAGGGCCACCGAGATCTATACAAAAATGTGTTCCTCTTCTAAGAGCTCCTCATAAAAATCAATTCTTTCTCCTTAACTGCCTGGTTCTAGGGGCCTCTTATACAGTATATAAGTATATATTGTGATATATTTATGCATTTCAATCTTCTATGATATGTTTTGAAACTTTATTTGCTATATTTTCATATCACTTCATATTATTATTTTTTAACAATTTCTTAGTGATTTCTTCCTCAGTACTTAAACTGTCCTTTTGTTCTTTTATTTTTCTCTTTCATGGATGCCATGTTGTTTGGAAGCTTGTTTAGACCAAGTTAATGGCCTTTTAAGATTCCTCCACATGAATAGAAGTTCACTTTTTGAATACTAAGAATTATATGTTGGGGGAGGGGGTACAGGATTTTGGAGATGCTTAGGTGGGGCAGTGCCAAAAACAAGGTTGGGAGCGATTGCTCTATTCCCCAAAGAAAAGATATTTACCTAACTAAGATAACTCTAAAGAAGCTTTCCAAAAGAATGTGTATCTTACTTTGAGAAAATAGAAAAACAGCTGACATTTTAAAATTTTATGTCTTCTTACCTGGCTCCTTGTTAGATAATAGTTATTGATACAAAATAAAGGTGTTTTGCAATAATAATAATATACATTATTTATGTATTGTTCCCCCTTTCTTTCATTTTATTTTTTTTATTGTTGGCACTATTACTGATGTCTCCATTTTCACTTTGCCCACCTCCACCCAGCCCCTGTCCTCCCTTCCCTCTGGCCTTCACCACACATGGGATATGTATATTCTTTGGCTAATCTCAACCTTTTTTCATCCAGTCCTCCCACCTCCTGCCCCTCTGACATCTATTAGTCTGTTTCATATATCATGCCTCTGGTACTATTTCGTTTGTCAGTTTATTTTGTTCACTAGATTCCACATATGAGTGAGATCATATGGTACTTATCTTTCTCTGACTGCCTTATTTCACTTAGCACAATAATCCCCAGGTCCCTCCATGCTGTCAGAATGGGTAAGAGTTCCTTCTTTTTTGCAGCCATGTAGTATTCCATGGTATAAACATACCACAGCTTTTTTATCCACTCATCTACTGATGGGCACTTGGGATGTTTCCAGATTAAAATACTAGAACACATTAAATGAACCAAAGAAATTAGCATGTGATGAGGCACTCACCTATGCCATGTAGGTTTTATCCCAAATTTGATTGTAAACTCTCTGGGGAGAGGCAATGTCTGTACTCTTCATAAGGCATTGACAGTGTCATAGTGGGAAGAACATGTGAAAAGTTAGAAACACTTTCGAATTTATTGATTTATAAGTATAAGTAATTGTTGCTATTTTCAAATTGTTTCCTCAGGTAAACATTTTGCCCACAAGGCATATTTGTTGTTCATTAGATTCTTCAATATGCGCTTTCTGCTTTAAAGGGAATGCGAGGACTTTTTTTAAAAAAATCTTATCTACATGTTCATTTATATGGCAGTTTCCTAGGTGGCCGTTCAGTAAATATTATTGACTCTGATATTTACATTCCTCACAGTGGCCACATGAAGAAGTAAGCCTTGACACACTCTTTGGTTTGCAGGGGGCATTTCAAATAACATGAAATAAACCTCCACTATAGGAAAGTACACTTTATAACCTATCCCACAACCTACCTTCAATTAAATACCCCAACTGAAGAACTCAAATGCCACAGTGCAAAGGTTAAGACCAAGCCTGCTACTGGTGTAGAGTAGTATGTAAGTACAGAGCTGGAGTGTTTTAAGGTCTAGCTGCAGTTTTTGTTCCTTGTAATCCTTACTTTAGTGTCATCTCTGTATTCAGCAATATCTTTTTCTATGCCACTACATATGAGAAAATTCATAGCTCCTTGCATGTAGTAACTAATTACTGCATTCTATTTTTCAGGTAAAGGCTGCATTTTTCACACAATGTTTAACTGACTCAAGTGTCCACAGATGTCTCTGCCTTGAAGTGGAAATACTCATATGGGCCCAAGCCATGCTCATGGGGAATTACATGAAGGTGAAACTGTAGGGGAGGGATGTTATCCTGTTTTTTCTTTCAACTCAAAAGCCACATTTTTACTTAATTACCAAGACACATAGCTAGTGAATATGCAGTTTAGCCTTGGCAATGAACCAACTCAGGCAGCCCAAACACCCCATGGGATTCCTGCAGATAACATCAAACAGGACAAGTAGAGCAAAAAACTAGGGTGAAATGGAATGTGTCTTAGGGAGGAAAAAACTAATCAGGATCAGAGGTTTTATGAAAATTTTAGATAATATAAACATTGCTAGGTTCAGGGAGTTTAATGAAATATGTACAAACTTTAAGGTAGATAAAATTATATATATATATATTAGAGGCCTGATGCACAAAATTCGTGCAAGAGTAGGCCTTCCTTCCCCTGCCTGCCAGCACCGGCTTCCCTCTGGCACCCGGGACCTAGGCTTCCCTCCGGCCGCTGGCAGGCACCCGAGACCTGGGCTTCCCTTGCAGCCCTGGCTTCGTCCAGAAGGACATCTGGTCTAATTAGCATATTATGCTTTTATTATTATAGATTCAGGCTAAGCTTAGTCTGTAAAAATGCAATTTTGGTCTCCCAGACAGGTAGGTTGTTATTAAGGCCTGGGAGGCCTAGTTTTTAAATATTTAAAAGTACATTATCTTGCCAAGTGTTAAAATAAAAATTTCAATGATGTGTTGTGGAAAAAAATATATTTTTTTAATCAAAGATGAGAAGGCAATAAGAACTGTTTGATAAAATAAAGACAGGATTAGTCAGAGTTTATAGCAAATACAGAGAGGAGTCGGGCATGGAATCATTGGGAAGACCACACTGGGAGGCCAACAGAGAAGTGAGTGTTATGGAGCCGGCCAGGGAGAACAGTAATGAGGGCCAAGCAGGAATTAAAGATTCCACGCATTGAGAAACCAGATCTGTTAGGGACATCAGCCTCGCCTATGTAGGTCATTTTCCATGCTCAAACAATCTTCTACAATGAAACAGCTTTAAATCCCTCTTCCCCATACCTTCATATCTCATTGACGTCTGCTTAAAATTCCTCTCACAGAATTTAGTCTGAGATTACCCAACAGTAAGTAATATGATGTACAGTGCCTCAAGGGTAACATTATGTAAAGTTCATAGTCAAATAAAATTAAGTATATCAAATGAAAGATTTTTGTATGATGTAGAATACAGGGAACCTGAAAGTAAGCAAAAGATGAGAAGAAGGGAGAAAGGGGCTTCTTATGCAAGAAGTTGGAATTTATGGGAAGTTGCTTATTTTTTAAAATGTACCTAGCATGGGCTGCCCAGAAATGTGAGTGTTTTAATTTCATCATTAAGGACCCATGTAGTGAGCACCTACTATGTGCCAGATCTTCTACTAAAGCCCTGGACATGTACTGAAATACAGGTAGTGTACATTACCCCAATCTAATGAGAGAGATGCATCAACAAATAACCCTATCTATAACTACACAATGCTATGGAGACCCATGAATAAATCAACTGCATACAAAAATATGTGACTTCTTCAGAGAGCAGACTATGGTCCTACTTCCATATTTTATTTATCCTCAAACTAGTTCAATCTGGCTTCCCCCACCACCACTACTTCACAGCCTAAAAACAGTGAATAAAGTCATCAAATAAAACACAAGTTGATTTAAAAAAGAAGTTTTCAACACTCATCTTTCTCATTCTTCCAGATCCAGGTCATATGCTACTTCCTGTGAGTAGCCTTCATCAGTTTGCCTTAGGGTGATGAGCTCTCCTCAGTTTCTCCTTAGGAAGTTAAGTGTGGCACCCCTGCACTGAGCTTTAGGTTCTGCAGGTGCTGAATATGTTTCTCAGAGAAAAACTCAGCACACAGTTGATGCTCAGCTGGACACAAAGACTGAAAGAAGAGTTGAAACAGCTGAGTTGACAACTAGTTCAGTCCTTACTTCATTCTACCATTTGTTCCTCAAGGTCATTCCTCGGTAATGTTCTGTTCCATTAATCATAGTGCTATTACTCTTTTATCATTTACTTATTTATTTTCTAGGACTCTGCATACAAAAAAACACCCTTTGCATTTTCCGTTTTCTTCAAAATTCTATCAATAATCACATTAGTGATCATCTATTCAAAAGGCATCAAATGAACATCCATGCTGCATCAGCAGCAAAGACACTCCATCATCAGGAAGTATTGCCAAATTTGACCCTTCACAAACACCCCAAAAGTTTCTCCCATTACCACCCTTTTGTCATCATTTTTCTCCTACTCACCCCTGATCTACCTGTTAAGCAAGCCAAGTTGGAAATAATGAGCATCCGAGCATCTTAGGAAATAATTTTTACACAGAGACCAGATGACTTATTCAAAAATCTCATAATTTAAGCCTATATACATACGTTATGAACTGAGGTTTATAATTCTCATTAGCTCATCAACTCAGGAGTAGCATCACCATTCTAAGACACAGGCCTTCCATCTTTAAAGAGAGGTTTAGGATTTAATAAGAATGAATAAGAGTGTTCTGGGCATCTTGAAGCTTGTAAGTATTAAAAGAGAAAATCCAGTTATTTTCTCATTTCCACCAGCCCTGTTTTCCCACACCAAGCAACACTTCATTCCATGCATTCTTGAGCTAAGCATTTTTCAAAGAGAAATAAGCACCAAATGCAGACCAGCAAGGGACAGGAAAGAATTTTTCTAGCATACCTTGAGAGATTTTCCAGTCCATACATACATGATTCCAAAGGTGATACATATAGTTATGACCCTGTACTTCCTAGGCCCTACCAAAATGCCTAGGAGATAGAAAATGTTTATTCTGTGATTGTTGAATGGACAAACACTAGTAAGAGGATTAATAGTATATTGGAGAAAGGGGAAAACAGTGGGTGCTTTCTCATATCCATAGTCTCAAAAATAAAATAAGTAAATAATAAAAATGTTATGATAAATGATATAGCATATTATTGAGAAATGACTTTGAGAAGCAAATGGTAGAGGAAATGACCGACAACTATCATTGTCAGCTCAGTTAGTGTAACTCTTATTAATTCAATTTTAGTAACACATCTTGCCTCAGTTTCATGACCTATTTTAAGGGTAGTGCAATTATTGGATTTCTGTGGTCTCTAAAGTCTTTTAAACCATAAAATTCTATGTGTTTTTTTTTAAATTTGTTGGATATCAGCATGACATGGATTTTAAATATTTTTTTAGGAAGCATAATGATTTTTTCAAAGGAACTTTTATGTAAAACCATAATTTAAAAAAAATAAATAAAAGCCAATATTGTTGAGGTTTGGGAAAAAGCCACCATTTAGAAAGAAAGAAAGAAAGAAAGAAAGAAAGAAAGAAAGAAAGAAAGAAAGAAAGAAAGAAAGAAAGAAAGAAAGAAAGAAAGAAAGAAAAGAAAGAAGAAGAAAGAAAGAAAGAAAGAAAGAAAGAAAGAAAGAAAGAAAGAAAGAAAGAAAGAAAGAAAGAAAGAAAGAAAGGAAGAAGATACAAGATAGAGGTGGAGTAGGTAGATGTTACATCCACCTCCTCCCAAAACCAAACTAGAATTACAACTAAAATATAGGACAATCAATCTGAATAAACAACAAAAAACTAGTTGAACAGAAGTCAGTACCCATCAGTAGATGAGTGGATAAAAATGCTGTGATACATTTAAACAATAGAATACTACTTATCTGTAAAAAAAGAAGGAAATCTTACCTTTTTTAACAGCATTGATTGACTTGGAGAGTATTATGCTAAGTAAAGTAAGCCAGTCAGAGAAAGACAAATACCTTATGATTTCACTTAATTGTGGAACTAATGAACAAAATAAACAAACAAAATAGAAACAGACTCATAGATACAGAGAACAGACTGACAGTTGTCAGAGGGTAGGGGGGTTAGAGGGCTGGGGTAAAAAAGATGAAGGGATTAAGCAAAAACAACGAAAAACATCTCATAGACATAGATAACAGTATGGTGTCTAGCAGAGGGAAAAGGGATGAGGGGAGGTGGGAGAGTGTGACTGGAGGAAACTTGACTTTGTATTGTGAACACACAATACAATCTGTAGATGATGTATTATAAAGTTGTACACTTGAAACCTATATAATTTTATTAACAAATCTCAGTTCAAGTAATTCAATAAATAAAAAAATAAAATAAAACACCACACAGCCTTACCTAGCTGGTTTGGCCCAGTGGATAGAACATCAGCCTCCGGACTGAAGAGTCCCAGATTTGATTCTGGTCGAGGGCTCATACCTTGGTTGCAAGCTCAATCACTGGCCCTGGTCAGGTGCATGCAGGAGGCAACCAATTAATCTAAAGATATCCTCACTGTCTTAAAAAATACCACACTGTCTTAATTATTATAGCTTTAAATTACATCTTCATATCTGAAAGTAATAAAGCTATAGTAATTAACACAGCCTTTTTCTTCTTCAGGATTGCTTTGACTCTTCTTAAGTCTTTCCCAAGTTTGTCAATCTCCACCAAAATACCTACTGAGAAATTTTTTTTGAAGAATTTTTTTATTGATTTTTAGAGAGAGAGCAAGGGAGAGAGAGAGAGAGAGAGAGAGAGAGAGAGAAATTGATCAGGGCTATGCCTGTTGGCATTATTTTAAAATTAGGATTACATTAAAATGATGAGCAATTGCCCAGCCAGTGTTGCTCAGTGGTTGAGTAAGAGTTCATAGATTTGATTCTAAGTCAGGACATATGACCGGGTTGCTGGCTCGATCCCCAGTAGAGGCCATGGAGGAGATAGGCGATCAATGTTTCTCTCTCATCCATGTTTCTATCTCTCTATCCCTTTCCTGTCCTCTCTCTCTAAAATCAATAAAAATATATAAAAATTATGAGCAATTAATTAATTAATTAATTAATTAATTTTAAAAGAACGAACAAAAGAAGGAAAAATAGACCCCCAACTCCACACCCTAGAGCTTGAGAAATAAATTAGAAAAAAAAAATTCAAATAGGAAAGTAAAAATGGAGTTGAAGGGAGTGGCTATAACTGACTAATACCATCTAAATTAAGTAATAATAAAATTAGGCAGCACTGAACTAGGACAGATGTCAAGTCATGATTGGTGTAAATAGATGCTCTGTAATTCCTTTGAAATTATAATATGATGTTTGATAATAAATAAATAAACAAATAAACAAACAAAATCTTGAGAAGCCTTGGGTCCTAAATTGCCTGAATAGTTTACAACAACCAAAGCAGGTGCCCCAATGAAAAAATCATCATTTTTTTTTTCTCCAAAGACAACTTACTCTATGAATCTCATGGGGGGTGGGGACGGGGGGGACAGATCTATTCCATGATAAACAAACAAAATCTTGAGAAGCCTTGGGTCCTAAATTGCCTGAATAGTTTACAACAACCAAAGCAGGTGCCCCAATGAAAAAATCATCATTTTTTTTTTCTCCAAAGACAACTTACTCTATGAATCTCATGGGGGGTGGGGACGGGGGGGGACAGATTGCTATTCCATGTTTCACAATGTGTAGGAATGGTACTTTATCATTTTTAGAAAATTTCTACATTTTTGGATTGGAAATAAGGAAATATATTTTGCCTTAAAGAAGGTAGAACAACCTCCACAGAGTTCAAAAATAATTTTTTCTTTATTTCTTGTTGTAAAATTGCTGCTAAATTAAATTTTGCATGCTGAGATTTTTTATGATACTTAAAAATTTTCCTTAACCTACATAATAATTTATAATTTCAAAAATATGTACATATACATTATTATGAAAAAATGTAGGAATAAAACTTATAATATTCTGTTAAATTTTAATTCAGCCTCAGATGGTTTCAATTGTGCATTCTTAAAAACCCAGATAACTTTAGGAGGTAAATAATTATCTTTCTTCTTGTGCATGAGTGAAATGATTAAGATCATCATAATATATTAAGAATCAATCTTTATTGACCTAATTAGATACATACCCTTAACATGCTAGATCAGATTATCTCTAATTTCCTGCATTAACATACTTGAGGAAGAGTGAAGAAATGTTTTGTTTTAAATAGTGCATGTGGTAAATCAGGAATCTTTTAAAAACTGGCCTCCCAATTGCAAATTTGGATAACATGGATGAGCAACTCCATCATATTGAGCTTTTCAATTCTTCCACTTAATAAAAATTTTATACCAACAGAATGTGATTAATCATTTACAAATTTTATAATTATAAAATGGTTCATTTGAGACAGGGAGTAAGAATTTTGATAGAACAAAGCACAGTGTAGTGGATGGAAATAATGGAAGGAAACATTGATAAAGTTAATAAACAACTAGGCATATGCAGTCATAATTCTGATCCATTGTTTATATATCTGAGAGCTAACTTTAGAGTTAATTTTTTTCCAGGAGTCTAAGCTTATGATTCATATTTAAATAATCCTAAAATAGGTGAATTCTTGTGATTGATATAAAAACATAAGAATGTAAATTAAATCTAATAACAGGATCTAAATAGCCACTGCTAGAATAGATCTCAATTAATGTCATGCCACCTTCAAATCAATCATGGCCTTAATAAAAATGCTTATTGAGAAATAAAAAGCATTATCTCTTAAACTGCAGGGAAATAGTTAAACTAAAATAAAAAGAAACAATGTTGAAAGTGAACACTGAAGGAAATTCTTAAATAGACTCTCATTAAGCCAATCTAATTGTTTGTTTCCAAGGACAATATATCCTTCCTCTCTGTAGCCCCGATGTCTATCCCAATACTTGACACGGAGAACGTTTTCATTGAGGCATCCAGATGAATGAATATGTGAATGGGTGACTTGAGATATTAATTACTCCACAACCGGAGATATAGATATATGGGCCAGTGGGGGAGAGATGGCCAGTGTGTGTGGCTGTGGGGGAGGTAGTAGAACAGCAGAGACAAAGGACAAAATCTTAGAAAATAATGACCACATTTTGGGAAAGGGATGAGGAATGGGACATAGTGAAGGAGAAAATAAGTTTCAGGAAGTACTATGCTATAAGGAGGATCAAACCTGAAGAGTTAAAAGACAGTGAGAACTAAGGAAAGTTTCAGGAACTCTCAATAGCAGATCCAGGAGAGTCTTGGGAACAGGCATTATGTTGTCAAAAAGTAAACCTTGAGGGTGGTGAGGTTCCAGAAGCAGTGAGTGGAGAGGAGGACTGGAGAGCAGGCCTGATGGGGTGTGGCGGGGGGAAGAGAAGCTCAGTACTGGGGCCTTGTAAACAGCCCTTCTTTTCCAGAAGCACCTTGCCTGCAAAGAGCTGTACTCGGTTAAAGCCTGCGCATTATGGGTAAAGGAAGTCCATGTTCGTTCTCAGTCGGAGGGAAATGAGTCACTAGGGAGATTCACAGCAAAAAGAAGGAAGGATCCTTTTTAAAAAAATTAAAATTGGAGTAATAAGAGAGTGCAAATACGTTTAATAAACTTTATTATATGTTTAAAGTTGTAAAGTTATCTGCATTTGTTTGCCATTGTGATTCTCAACCTTCTGGCCCTTTAAATACAGTTCCTCACGTTTTCGTTGCTACTTCATAACTGTAATATTGCTACTGTTATGAATTGTAATGTATATATTTGATATGCAGGATGGTCTTAGGCAACCCCTGTGAAAGGGTCATTCGACCGCCAAAGGGGTCGCGACCCTCAGGTTGAGAACCGCTGCATTAGAAGAAAGAATCAACACCATAAGAATAAAACAAAACAAAAGCACATAAAGGTAAAATATCCAAATCTGAGCCAGGACCTTTTTTCACACAGAGTTAATTTCAAAGAAAGAATTCGTCAACCAAAAGTAATTTCAAAAATTAAATCATTTCTTGAGATCCTTGAAGAACATTAAAAGAGATCCAATTCACAGGCCATACTTCAAAGCAACTCCTCTCAACTCAGTTCTTAGGCATCTTTAAGCTGCACCAGAGTTTTAGTCACTGACTCCTAACTCTCCACCAACTCATCTTCAACTCAGCCCTCTCCTAAGGGCCTCTCCCTTAGTTCTTCTCCCTGCCACACACAGGGTCTCAGACCTCCCTCTTTCTTCTCTCAAGTCTGCTTCAAGAAAGCCAGTAATATCTTGGAAAACATTTATCCTTTGCATACAAAAGTAAGGGTGAGTCAAAGTGATTTAAAAAAAAATTCCTGCACATGAAAGAGGGGATAACATCATATATAGCTAGCACTTTCACTCAACTATCAGTTACTTCTCCATGTGGGAAATATTGCCAAGTGAACAGGGACTTTGAGCTACCCACAACTCTTTCATCTAGCTTAAATGGCCCTTAGAAACAATACATCCATTTAATTTCCTCTATTTGTATACATTCCTTAGCTACTGTCCATTTTAGCCAAAATATGTGTTTAAAGGGGGAAAGAGAACAAATAAACATGATGAATGGAAAAGGAACACATGACTAATGAGAATGTAAAATATATTAGATAATTCTATTCCCTTCCTATGGTGTCCAAGTATATGCCAGTGTATGAATGTGTGTGTGTGTGTGTGTGTGTGTGTGTGTGTGTGTGTGTGTGTGTGTCTGGTAAATGAATACCCTGTTTTTTTCACTTGGATTAGGGAAATATAAACCTTCCTTTATGTCACTAAATTAGCTCTAAATGACCATATGTCCTTTTAACCTGAAAGTTTGATCTTAATGAAAAACAGAAATTTCACATGGATAAATCCATTACACAATTTTAATTAACCTCATAAAGATATAAAGTGACCCAACAAAAAGATATTTTTAATGAAAGCCAAATTGCTATTTTAAACTAAATTGAAGAATTTAGCATGTCTTGAATCATATATAATGCCTATTTTGCAGGATTAAAACCAAAAAAGTCTTTACCTCAGAATAGTAGTAAATTATAGTATTAACAAAAGTGCATCCTCCCCCCACCCCAAACAGCATAGACTTAAAGTTCAGATGGAGCCATTTGGAGTCACCACAATAAAACAGATAAAAGACATTTTGCACAATAAAACTGCATTTTTTTCATAATAAATTACAGTATTTTTATGTTACATGAGCTTAAGACATTGCATATAAGAAAAGACTGTACAGGAATAATGTGGCTCATAATGTTTGGGATCCAGTTTTGCAAAGGTAACTTGCCAACTACAGACAAATCTATTGATATGAAAGTATATATTGCCTTTCATATAAATATTGCCTGAGCAATATGAATATGCAGTTCTCAATATCTAGCATACGTGGTCTTAGGATATAATAACTTCTCTGCTCTGCACAGCTCAAGTGAAATGATACTCAAATAATGTGAGCTCCAAAATAAATATAAAAATGAAGGGGCTCTACTGGCCTACGATGTAAAAGGGATGGTTTTCATGCAAGAGTTTAATTCGTTCTGAGACCGAGCTCGTTAAGGAGCTCGTTAACTCAAATTACTCTGTCAACTCAATGCAAAAAATCGGCCAAGAGACAGCTGGTATCTCAAAAAACTCGTTAGTTGGGACACTGGTAAGACAAGGCCCCACTGTACTTCTCATCCTTTCTCACTCATTTTTGTCCATCCAAATTAGCTATTTCCCAGGCTTTATTTTAGCCTATTCAAAATGTACTTCTGAGAATAACTTGGAGCATGGTACTCGGATGGTTCTGGTTTAGCAAGGAAACATATGTAATAGAATAAAACAGGATAGTTATATGTTCCAAAGAAGATGATGTAGTCAAGTGAGAGCATATTAAGTGAGAAGTTAATGCAACTTGGACTATAAGAAGCCTTTGGAATTTTTGACAAAGATTTGAAACCCAGGTACTGTGCTTGCTGTCTCAAATGCCATTGGGCAATTGAATAGCAGCTAGAAATCTTAGATTCAAGTGAGTGAGATGCAACTCAACTAAAGTGACCAGTGTCCCTTCTATCCAAGAGGTGGAGGTGGTCTCAGGTAGTCCTGGGCCCATGGACACAAACAGCTCCTCTGTAATGCTGCCCCTCATCCAACTCACACTCTTCCTTTCTAGCCAGGTTCTTCACTCGTGCAGCTCTCTGTCTCCCATTTTGCTTATACTAACCTCAGTGAAAGAATCTAATTGGCTACTTGGGTCACATAATTCATCTGCAACCTAATAAGAACACAATGCAATGCTGTAATTGGTCCAGTCACAGCAGTATGTCCCTTCCTGCAGTCAAAGTTAATTTTCCAGAGAAATGGTTGGAGAAATATTGTGCAACAGGCAAGAAGCAAAACCAATAGCTAACACATTTCACTATTGAAGGCATTAAATAGATAAATCACTGGTTTATGCTGGGTTTGGTTGGGGTTTAACCTGACCTTGAGAATAACAGCAAAAATGAGAGGAGGGGAAAAGCTTTCTATTATGGAGAGAGGTGGACTGGGAATGGGCAGATGGGGTTCTCATGGATGCCTTTGTCAGACCACTCTACCCCTATGGAAAATGAGTCATTGTACAGAAATGATCTCTAACCACCATCCAACTCTAAAATTGTCTTTCTTTATGAGGCAATAATAAGAAACAAATTTTGCAGGTACAAGAAGAAAAAGCAAGAGAGAGAGATGTGTATTATGATGGATCAGACTGTGTCTTTGTATGAGGCAATAATAAGAAACAAATTTTGCAGGTACAACAAGAAAAAGCAAGAAGAGAGAGATGTGTGTATTATGATGGATCAGACTGTGTCTTTCCTCTCTGTTCTCTTCCTTGCTGTCCATTTCTCTTTCTTTCACTTGTATTTAAAAAAAAGTTATGTGAGTGCTTTGACAACCCAGGGTTTTCCATTACCCTTTCATAACCACTGTGTCCATAATTTCTATTAACACTCACCTCACTTTTCTTCTTGCATTTTGTCCTACTGTTTTGAAAAGGGAAATAGATAAAAGTTGGGGAACATAAATAAGTTTCAAATAGACAAAATCATAGAGAATAAATTTTCACTGCAAACTAATCCATTGTAAACTTTGATCATCAACCTCTATTTCTGAAACATTTTCAGTTCTCTTAGTGGGAGGGGGCATGGAGCACCCTGGGCTTAGGGGCAGAAGCTCTGAGAGTGGCCAGCTTTATCCCTCACTGGAGGTGTAGAGGCTGCCCTAAATCTCATTGTCTTCAGCCATGAAAATAGAAACAGGGCCTCTTCTCTCAAAGAGGAGGTGCAAGGATGGAGCAAGACACAATGTATGCAAGCACTTAATAAATAATAGAGAGCCAGACAAATGCAGGATGTTACATGATGCATCTGTGGGTCAGTGGCGGTCCTTCCACAATGTCCACCTTGAAAGAAGCACCCACTGGACCGGTTTCATCTGTCTCTATGTGGCCTCAAAGGTAACATCCATCCTGGAACTCACCTGCCTGTAAACAGTAATCTAGAACAGATGTTCCTTTGGACACAGACTCTGCTCCTCACCATTATCAGAATTGGACACATTTGTTCATGAATGTCATTTTTCCTAATGACCTCACCAGCTCTGCTTACCTCCTTCATAGGACAAAAGTCCTACTCCCTAGGCTCCAACTGCTCCAGAATTATCTGGTTACATCTGCTGCCCAGGTTTCTCTCTACACAGACCCTCGAAACTGTTTCCTTCTTGCTGTTCTTTTGAGTAAAGGTATAAAAAATTGTAGGTGGGTGAGAGACAAAAAGAAAATAGGAATAATTGAAACAGACCATTATTGAGTGTTTTCTATGGGATAGCCATACTACAAGGTGCTTTATATACTTTATTTCATGTTCTCCTAAATGCAAATTTTTAAATAGGTAATAATACATATGAATAAAGTAGGACAGACAAAAGGTATCTAACTCACCCAAGGTCTCCCTGCTGGTAAGTGGCAGAACCCAATGGGCCTGAATCTACACTTGGTGCTCCTATGACAAGTTTTAGAGCCTCACTTCCCAACACCTAGCCCTGAACAGGAGTGTGGGCCTCTCCGCAGAGTGCGTTAGGAATGCAGACATTCAGGCCTTCCCCTAGACCTACTGAATCAGAATCGGAATCTTGACATCATCCCCAAGGAATTCACAGGCTAGCTAAGATTTGAGCAGCCCTGAATTAGATTTCAAGATAAGAGGTAAGTGGATAAAGTAAAGACGTAGGAAAACAAAATCCAAATAAAACTCTTAGAGGACTTCAAGAAATATAACAGTCATGATATGGTACAACCAATTACACTCAAATACATTCCGTTCAGCTGTTGAGCTGTAGCATCAATACTTAAAGGACTACTTAGAAACTCTGAATGAAACTATCAGAAAGAGTATACCCGCTTCATGTAGGGAGGTATTGATCTCTGTGGAAAAGAAAAAGTTTTTGAAAGGTTTGATTAAAAATAAAAGTTTTTAACAGAGAGGTAAATGGATGGACAACACCCACAGGTCTTGCATTAGTTAAAGGTTTTCACTCTGTCTATTTTTTTTAAGGAGTAGGTTGCTGAGGAAGAATAAAATGCAGAGACTAATGGCTCTGGCAAAGGGTATTCTTGTTTATCGATTACCACCAGGACTGGATTTTGGACACGTGTCCTGGTAGACATTCAGACTGCCAAAAGTGAACCTATGCATAATACATTGAGCAAAAGAGGCTATGAAATTTAAAAAGGCAATACATTTAGAATGAGTAAAACTAAAGTGCTTCTTTGTATAGTACACTTTGTGTATTTCCCAGAGCAAGACAGTTAGATGATCCCTGAGGTAGGAATAAGAAATGAGTCCTTTCCCCACAGTGATTCATAGCCATAAACAAGCGAACAAAAATTGACCCGGGCAACCCTGTGAATGAAAGTTTGACTCAATCCACTAAGGAAGACAGGGAAACAAGTTCCAAATCAGGTAAAATGGTTTCACAAACATAATCCAGTCTATAACCAGAGGTTTTGGGTCCTGCCCAGAAGGAAATGAAGATACATGAACTGTGATGGAAATGGACAGAGGGGCTCCACTGTCTCTCTTGGTCCTAATCCCTCCTGTTCGAGGTGAGCCTGTGAGGGAGGCAGGTGAGGGAGGCAGGATGCGCAGACAGCTGGGGACCAGCTGAATTCAAAGGGCAGCCTGATGACCAGTAGGGGGTCGGCAGGGGACCTGGTCCATTTTCAGCAGCACTGTTTTTTTCGGACCTGGAAATAGAAGGAAACAGCTGTGCTTCTGAGTCTGGGTCCCTGTTTTAAACTCCAGGACTGGCCGTAGCCCATTTGTTCCCTAATGAAATCCAGAGTGGACACGTTTATATTGGGAGTTCTCTACAACCTCCTGTCCAACAAATAAAAGTCCACATTGACATCTGGCCCTGCAGAGAAGCCCAATACATCATTTACAAAAATGTAGGGATACTGTGAAGATTGATTTAGGCAGTGAGAGGCTGTTTCCAAATCTCTCCGCAGTTTAAGCTGCGCCTTTATTTAGAATAGCCCTAACATTCGAAAAGGAGGACTTTCATTACTCTGTAATGATCCCAGTTTTTTGTGTGTGTTAGTCATGTGAACTTCACTCTGCAGACAGAACAGTATTTGTCTACAGGTTTTAATTTTCTTAAGTGTGTGCTCTACAAACACTCCCTTTTTAATTGTTTGCTGTTGGTTGTGGGTGGGGTTGTTGTTTGATTTGCTTTGGAGCCCCCAGATACTGGAGCAGATAGTGCCCTCTGGTTAATCCGAGGTAGTTATGTGCCTCTCTTTATTAGTTTTCTATTGTTGCCGTAACCACTTACCACAAGGTAGGGGCTTAAAGCAACAGACATTTATTATACCACAGATCTGTAGGTCAGATGTCTGGGTTGGCTGGTCTCTCTGCTCTGGGTCTCACAAGCCCAAAGTCCAGGTGTTGGCCTGCTGGGCTCCTATTGAATGCGCTGGGGAAGAATCTCTTTCCAGAGTCTCTCAGACTACAGCAGAGCACAGGTCCTTGAGGTTGTAAGACTGACGTCTCTGCCTCCTGGCTTTTAGCTGGGCCTGCTCTTAGCTCCTAAAGGTCTTTCCCTGGTTTTTACATGTGGCTCCTAATCTGAGAGCCAATAGTAGCGCCTCGGATTCTGCACATGCTTGGGATCTCCATGACTCCCCTGCAGCTGCATTCCTTTGTTTCTAGCCTGAGAGAGTTCTCTTGTTTTAAGAGCCCATGCGATTCGCTTGAACCCACTGGAGAAATTTAGAATGGTTTACCTATTTTAAGGTCCATAATCTTGATCATATCTGTAAACACCCTTTTATCATGTAATGTAACATATTCCCAGGTTTCATGGATCCGGGCATGGAGATTTGGGGAGGGAGGGTAGGAGCATTATTCTGCCTACTGTAGTCTCTGGAGAAGGACAGGTGATAGATTGCTAGGCACAGTTCGTGTATCATGAAGGAAAGTCACCTCTGGGACTGTCTTGAGAGGAAAGATGATTTTATAGCAAAAATTATTTTTTCTGGGTCAATTGCAGTTTTAGAACAGTAAATACTTTATCTTTAAATTGCATAGTAGCATCTAGAGTGGGCTTAATAATATGCATCTACAGTATATATAATACTATGCATCCAATACTCTGTGTGTATACTCTTTTCTTCTCTTAAAAAAAAAATAAATCCAGGAGGTACATTATGATTCTAACTTTTCAAATTAAAAACTTGATATTTAGGAAGGGTAAATAACGGATCTAAATTTTCATTGTGAATGCTTGCTAGAGATAGTCCATAAATGTGGAGCCTATCTGAAACTCAATACAGAGTTTACTATATCACATGAACTTGCATTAAAATATTATTCATAGAAACCATGATACACTAAAGTCATAAAAACTATATCACATGCCATTATAATCAAAACAACCTTGTACTGGCATAAGAACAGGCATATGGACTAATGGAACAGAACAGACACCCCAGAAATTGACCCACACCATTATGGTCAATTAATATGTGAGCATACAATAAAGACAGTCTTTACAACAAATGGTGTTGGAAAAACTGGAGAGACACATACATAAAGATGAAACTAGAGCACCAACTTATACCATACACAAGAATACACTCAAAATGGATAAAAAACTTAAATGTAAGCCATGAAACCATAGAAATCCTAGAAGAAAACATAGGGAATAAAATCTCAGACATCTCATGTAGCAGAATTTTTGCTGATAACATGTCTTAGGGAAAGAGAAACAAAGGAAAAAAAATAAACAAATGGAACTGCTTCAAACTAAAAAGCTTCTGTACAGTAAAAGACACCACATCAAAATGAAAAGGGAACCAACTGTAGGGGAGAACACATTTGCCAATGATACATCTGACAAGGGGTTAATATCCAAAATATATAAAGCACTCATACAACTCAACAAAAGGAAGACAAAAAATCCAATTAAAAAATGGGCAGAGGACCTGAATAGACATTTCTCCAAAGAGGACATACAAATGGTCAAAAGACATATGAAAAAAGGCTTAAAGTCACTAATCATCAGAGAAATGCAAATTAAAACCACACTGAGATATCATCTCACACCTGTCAGAATGGTTACCATCAGTAAATCAACAAGCAACAAGTGCTGGGAGGACATGGAGAAAAGGAAACACTAGTTCACTGCTGATGGGAATGCAGATTGGTGCAGCCACTAGGGAAAGCAATGTGGAGTGTTTTTAAAAAATTAAAAATGGAACTGCTGTTTGACACAGTGATCCCACTTCTTGGAATATACCCTAAATGCCCCAAAACACCAATCAGAAATAATATCTGTACCTCTATGTTCATAGTAGCATTATTTACAATAGCTAAGATTTGGAGACAACCCAAGTGCCCATCAATAGATGAATGGATTAAAAAGCTGTAGGACATTTCCAAATGGAATAGTATGCATCTGTAAAAAATAGGGATTTCATACATTTTGGGATAGCATGGATGGATCTGGAGACTATTATGTTAAGTGAAATAAGCCAATCTGAGAAAGATAAATATCACATGATCTCACTTATTTGTGGAATGTAATGAACAAAATGAATTGACCAACAAAATAAGACCTGAAGCATGGAGGCATGGATCAGACTGACATACCTGGATGTGGGGGTGAGGGAATGAGAAGAGATAAACAAAACCAAAGAACTTATATACTTATATGCATAGCCCATGGACACAGACAATAGGGTGGTGAAGATGTGTGTGTGGGGGTGGGAGTATTAGAGGATCAGAGGAGGGGGGAGAAATGAGAGATATCTGTAATATTGTCAACAATAAAAATACATACATACAAAAATCTAGTTTATGGGTATTTCTTTGTAACTAGCCTCCAAATGTCAGATTTAAACATAAATAAAGAAACCATTTTGTCTACCACAAAGGCCATGAGAAAGGGTATAGTTTCTTATACAATATGATCAAATACACACAAAACTAGCACTTGCACAAAGAAGTCATTTTGAATGTTTTTTAAATTTAATTTTTAAAAATTATTTAGTTTATTTTTATTAGTTCTAATGAAAAAAGGTGGATGCATTTACTTTTAGATAGCATTAAAACATTCTTGTATATATATAAAGGCAGTGACCATGACGACCAAAATGACCATTTGACCGGTCACCATGCGGTGCTAGCATAAATGCATAGAAACAGGTAAAGTCTATGAGTGAACTAAGAATGAACAAGACAAATGCTTGTCTTCACGGAGCTCACACTGTAAGAAGGTTAGGTCAGGGATGAGAATTCAAAATTGCCACCAGCACAGACCTGAGGTGCCGCTTCTCAGAGCCACCAGAGATACACCCGGTAGTGGACTGGGGGTGTGACTAAAAGGCTGGCACTGATGTGAAGGTGGGGCCATTCTGGATTTCCCAGAGGTGTCAATGGCTGCCTAGGAGGCAGAGCTTTTGATGCTGACTGGCATAGAAACCAACCAATCAGAACCTAATCTGGGTGCACTGTGAAGACAGAACCTAAGGTGGGGGCTGAGGAGGAGTTTTAAGGGCAACAGCTGTTTGGTATAAGTTGTAAGAAAGCGGTTCAATTTTTTAATAACCGGTTTGGCAGTATAGTGCATATGGCTGGCTATCAGTCCAGATATAGGTATTATGTGTTTTTGTCTGCCAAGAGCATCTCCTCCTGCTGAAAAAGGCTCCCCACCCCCCATTTAAGCAATCCTATTCTGTATAACCTATACTAATAAAAGGGTAATATGCTAATTAGACCGGGTTAACCAGCCATCTTTGGGACAAAGCCATGGTGGTGGGGGCCAAGGCAGAGGCCGTTAGGGGCGATCTGGCCAGCAAGGGAGGGCAGCTGGGGGGAGCCTCTCCTGCCTCAGTGAGGGCGCTAAGGATGTCTTACAGTCAATCATCCCCCGATCCCCCGAAGGATCCCAGACTGTGAAAGGGCACTGGCTGCGCTGAGCAACCACCCCCCCCCCCCCCCCCCCC
>NW_005371371.1:5849352-5978632 GCF_000412655.1 Myotis brandtii | reverse complement strand
GTAGAGCCATAACCTCCCCATCGGCCCTGCCCTGAGTGTGACAGTGGCGGTGCCCCAACCCCCTGATTGGCCCTGCTCTGTGCATGACAGGGGGCGGCGCCCCAACTCCCCAATCGGCCTTGCTCTGAGCCCGACCAGGGGCTGCACCTAGGGATTGGGCCTGCCCTCTGCCACCCGGGAGCAGGCCTAAGCCAGCAGGTCGTTATCTCCCGAGGGGTCCCAGACTGCGAGAGGGCACAGGCCGGGCTGAGGGACCCCCCTTACCCTGAGTGCACAAATTTTTGTACACCGGGCCTCTAGTCTATACTAATAAAAGGGTAATATGCTAATTAGACCAGGTGGACTGGCCATCTTCTGGACGTCTGACTTCCTTCCAGACAAAGACATGGTGGTGGGGACCGAGACAGAGGCAGTTAGGGGTGATCAGGCTGGCAGGGGAGGGCAGTTGGGGGCGACCAGGTCGGCAGGGGAGGGCAGTTGGGGGCAAACTGGCTGGCAGGGGAGGGCAGTTGGGAGCATTAGGCAGGCAGGCAGGTGAGAGGTTAGGAGCTAGTGGTCCTGGATTGAGAGAGGAATGTATGACGGCTAGATTAGGCCCGATCCCTGTGGGTTTGGGCCTAAACTGGCAGTCAAACATCCTCCAACGGGTCCCAGATTGGCAAGGGTGCAGGTTGGGCTGAGGGACGCCCCTGCCCCATGCACAAATTTCATGCATCGAGCCTCTAGTTAATAAATAAAATAAATAAATAAACAGTTCTTTTTAAGTACCTAGTGAGTGACTGATACAGGATTAGAAATTTGTTATTGATAATAATTAGATCTGTATAAATCATTTCACATAAAATGTGTTGAGAGTCAGAAACTCCACTGGCAAAAAACATATAATAATATAACAATAAAAGAATGAGGTTTCCAAACCAACTTCAGATTAAATAAAACCCCTTCCTGAATGTATTTAATGCCTATAACTAATTCCATAAAATGGTAAGAACCAGAATAATATAAACTCTAGCTAGCTGAGAGTTAAAAATAATTTTGCAGTGAAATTGGCAGGGTTTGGAACTAGAAGGAAAAAAGGAAGGGAAAAAAGATTTGAAAAAGAATAGGAATGCAGCCCAGCTGGTGTTGCAAGGTGGTTGACTATTGACCTATGAACCAGGAGGTCACGGTTCAATTCTCAGTGAGGGCACGTGCCCAGGTTGCAGGCTTGATCTCTGGTGGATGGCATGCAGGAGGCAGTGATCAATGATTCTCTCCCATCATTGATGTTTCTATTGCTCCCTCTCTTTGAAATCAAGGGGGAAAAACATATTTTAAAAAATAGGAATGCAGATCTCTAACTCAGCACCAACTCTCTTGGAAAGAGAATATATAAAAAACAAAATGTAAAATCTCTGATCACAATTTTAAGAAAAATATATACAGAATAAAAAATAAGTTTTTCTTCAAACTTTCCAGACATGAGTCAGGCAGAGAATAAATGTTAGTTGAATTTAACTGTGTATTTTCTTACTAAATGACATTGTCTGCATAATGTAGTTCCACTATTCTCTGGAGAAAAATCACAACTCTTGGAGGTGAAAGAACTGGCCTGGATTGGTTCTAGGTTTTCTGATTTCCACATCAATGCTTCTTCCACAGCTCTAGGCAAGTAGAAAACAAGTTTGATAAATGGCATGACAGGCAGTAAAAAACAAACAAAAAAGCACTCTTATTAAAAATAACAAGAATCAGTGTTTGTCCTGAAAATTCTTCTCCCTCTCCTTTCTACTCTGTTGAAGGCTCTCCTTCTTCCATCAATGACACTAGTTTTTCAATCAATATGCATTCATTAAACATCTCCAATGACTAGATTATCCTCCACTTTTTTTATAGAATAGGAAAAGAAATAGTTTCAATCTTTAACATAAAAATAAATAGAATCATTTTAATAACGAGGTTTCAGAAGACAAGCATGGTCAATGTATGCTGTGTATTGCAAGAATGTGGGAAGAGAAGAATGACTCATTGAAAACCCACTGTGTCTCATGCACCATACATTTTCCTCACAATATGCTAAAGAAATATGTTATATCTTCCAGGTATTACTTATTTTATAAAATCACAGTAATTTCTGACAGTGACAAGAGAAGGGGAATCCTTCAGGCATCTTCCCAGCTCTGTTGTTTTACTCTGGAGCAGATGTAAGTGCAGGTGAATCTTTTCTTAGTAAATGTCATAGTTCTTATAACAGGTGCTTCATTTTTTAATCTCTTGATTACCTCTAAAATATTGATATGTTTTATTTAGTAAAGTCTTTAGTTTTAGAATCATTTGGCTGTGTTTATATTAGAAAGACATTTTATAGTTGTATATCTTGAGGGTAAATGTCTTTCATAGAACATACCATAAAGAAAAATGGTTATGAAAACATTGGTGGCATGACCACATTATATATGCATTTAGTTCTATAACTATTTGCATATCAGATACATTTTTATGAGAATATAAAAACAAAAACACATTTGTTAATTTGTTCTGTGTGCCTGGCATATAGCATCAATGATTTGTGCATCTGAAAACCAAACAGAAAATAAACGACAATGTGTGCAAAATTTATACACATAAGATAAGTGCTTTAAAATTTTGTAATAACACTGCAAATAAAATTGGAAAATAGTCACAATAAATTATAAAGTGTTTTAAGACCACCAAACCAACCACTGTGGCCAAAAACATACTTACTATTTACCTCGACAGACAACATCTGTGCATACTTTTTAAGATCAAATAAATAGTTTGGTAGAAAAATGCATATATACACAGGGTAAGTTTTATTCACAATTATTCTATTTTAGTTTTATTACATAAATAGTTACTGACCACTCTTCCAAATATACAGATAAAATAATAAGCTACAGTTCCTATTGACAAGATGCTCAAATTTTAGAAGGTAGATAAGCACTTAAAAATTAACAATAAAAAGAAGGGATGAGGGTAAAAATCAAGATATGTATTAAGGGTTATGGAGACAAGGAGAAAATCTGGGCTAACCCTGGGTGAAGGCTTCATGGAGGACACCTTGTTTGAACATATGTTCCAGGATGGGTAAGAGGCCATATGGCACAGGAAGCATTCCAGGTGAAGAGATAAAAATATGTAATTTCAAAATAGAAAATGCATAGCATTGTGCCTTAGACAGAGTGAAATTTTGGTGAGATGTGAGGGAGGGAGTGGTAGGAGGGAATCCCTATGAACACAGTGTGTCATTCAGGAAGGCATTTAAGGGAAGTTTAAAATCCAGGAGTATTTTTTTCTCCCATAAAAGCTGTCTTAGAGTTGACATGTAGCTGGTGTTGTTTAGTTACTTATGGATTTGAGTTGGCATTTCTGTTAAATCCCTTGGCCTTTGCCCCTGTCCTGTGGCTACAATATAGTTGCAAGACCTTCAAACATCAAGTCCTCAAGCCATTACATTCAAAAGCTAAAATAAAGAAGATGTGACTCCAGTCATAGAGGAAAAACTCTTCCAGAAGCTCCCATAAGGTTCTTCCAAATATATTTATTACACGACAGAAGAGGAACACATAACCAACCCCAAAGAAATGAGATCAAGAAGTCTCTTCCACACATCTTATAAAACTGAATTTTATAAACAAAGAAGATGAGAGAGGTTGGGGGAAGCAATAAACAATGTTTGTCACATGTGGTTTGCTGGACAAATTATGAAATCCTTATTTAACATGCTAAGTAAAAGGGGATTTATCAGGTAATGAATAGACAACCATTAAAAGATATGAATGAAAACTGACCAGACAAGATTTGTAATTTAAAGATTACTGTTGGCATTGTAGAATGTAGACTGGGCTAGGACAATAATCGAGAAAGGAATAACAACTCAGAAGCACTTACATTAGCTTAGGCAAGAGAAGATGAAGGCCTGAACCAGACAGAATCAAGGAGGGAAGACACTAAAATCGTGATGATATTTTCTTGATGATATTAAAGTAATTGATTGTGTCCACGAGTTTCAGCTTTCTTTTGAGTGTATCTGATCTCCAATCTCCTTTGCCAGTTCTGACCTTTACCCCCTCCCCATTTATGTTTTTGTTGTCACAAATTATCCCAGTTCATGCCATAAAGTTAAAAATAATAAAATAAAATAAAGTAATTGATTGGCTGGGTGTTAGAGAAGGCAGTCTAGTGGAAGAAAAGTCAAGTTAGCTGAAGTGTTTATTTTGTTTCTGTGTTTTTGTTTCTTTGTTGTTTGTTTTGCATTGTCAGTAACTTCTGAGGCCATTAGCAAGAAAGGAAATAGTTCAGATGGAAGAGGTTCTCTAGTTGATAAGGCAAGGAGTTCAGGTTTTGATTTTGGGGTGTCTAGGGATATCTCAGGTAAAAGGTCACAAGGTAAGCTAGATATGTAGTAGTTAATGTTATCAAAGTACTTTTTTTTTTACTTCATGTTTAAAACAGGTGAAAAAGAGGACCAAGGCAGAACCTGGGGGAAACAAAATCATTAGCACTTAGGTGTTAAGAGGAAAAGATGCAGAGCAAAGGTATTCAAGATGGAAATAAACTGAGGCCAGGAAGATGAGAATGTAAGGATAGTAGTCAACTGTATCAAAAAGCATTAAGGGCCAAAGGAATGAGATTGTAACCGTACAAATAAAATTGAGTACAAACCTGATAGACTGATGGGAGCAATACCCAGATTGCAATAGTCTATAGTGTGATTAGAAGGTTGAAAGTAAAGGAAATTGATATTGTTATTTCAAAAAGTTTGCAGAAATGTGGATATGAAAGTATTTTCTGAAGATGGCAGGGTCAAGTAAAAATAATTCTAAAAAAAGATATTTATGTTTATCTATAGGCAGAGGGGAAAGATGATTGTAAGGATGATATAGGTGGGCAAAATTGAAGGAACAGAGAGATTTGAACAAATAGAAAGTCTCTGAAAATGGATTAAATGTGGAAAAGGGTAGGGGCATTTTTAAAATGTTTAACTAAAATGTTTTATTAAAAAACATATAATAAATTGCACAGACCTTAAATATATAGTTTGCTGAGTTTTGACAAATGCATTTCTCCTGTGATAATATCCCAATCAAGTTATAGAAATTTTTATCACCCTCAAAATTTTCCTCTTACACTTTCCTCTGCCCCCAGAGGAAACACTATTCTAGTAAGTTTTACCATAATTGTGTTTAACGTATTCTAGAACATAATATAAATGAAATTATATGGTATGTATATTCTTTTATATCTGGCTTCTTCAGTTCAACATCCATGCTTGCATGTCATTTTTACTTTATAGTGCAGGGTTGAACTCCATTATTTTATCATAGCATAGTTTGTTTTTTCATTATCTTGTTGGATTGTTTCTATTTTTTGACATTTATGAATAAAGTTGCTGTGAACTTTTGTATGAAAGTCTTTTTCTCATATATTTTAATGTTTCTTAAGTAAATACTTAGGAGTAAAATTGCTGGATCATAATGTAGGTGAATGTTCAACTTGTTAAGAGACTGCCAAATAGTTCTCAAAAATGATTACATACATCACATTACCACCAGCAATGTATGCTCCAGATCCTCGCCAACACTTTGTGTTGTGTCTTTTTTAAATTTTAGCCATTCCAGTAGATGTGTAGAGGTATCCCACTGCAGCTATAATTTTCTTCTCAAGTAAGGACACTTACAATAGGCTCAACAGTCTTTAGTAAGTGAGTTCTTCAACAAGAAGCAAGGCAGGAGAGAGACTATTTGGGTTAATTTTAATATTGACCTTTAAATGTTAAATAATATAAATGGGATGAGAAAAATGAATGTTCTAATGACTATGCAATCAAAATTATTTGCTAAGGCATCAAGGGAATATTGGAATTATAAATGATTGCACAGAGAATGGTGACTGGAAGAAGAGGTGTGGGTACACAGATAGGAAATCTTAAAGAATAAATTTAGAGAAGAAGGTAAATAAGCAAGCAGAGAGACAAAAACCATGGGTAGAATGTTCAAGATTTCCAAAAGTTCCAGATGATGACAAAATCTAGATTTTAGTATGGAAATAATTTGCTAAAGGAGAGAGGAGAGAGAAGTCATTTAAAGTGAAGGAAGCTAAAGATTTTTGCAGCTAGGGGCTCTACTATATCAGGAGAATTTATAAGCAGACTATCAAATGTATGAGCCAAAGAATGAAGACTGATAAAATAGACTATAAGTGGTTGGATATTTAATTTTCAAGAGCATCTCTCCAACTCACCAAGTTTTCCTTAATGCCACAGCATTGTAGGGACTTGGGGCCACAGACCAAATTTTCAGAGATGCTTCCCTATATATAAAATGCGTGGGATACTGGGAGGAAGAACACAGAGGGAGCTTTTACAACTTGTAGCAAAAACCAAAATCTATATTTGAGTACACTGTTTATACTATCTGGGTGAAAATATTTGTCCACCATTCACTAGATAAAATATAATAAATATGAAGCCTTGAGTAACTTGTTAAAGTCACTTTTATATGAATATTTCAATCTAATTTTGCACATGTTAATATTCACTGCACTGAGTGGTTAGGGATAAGTTGTGATTACAGAGTCAATTTCAGAATAGTACTGTATAAGGATACTCAACCATGATTAAATCACACCACCTGCTTGTTCTGGCCAGGACCAGGCTGGGCCACCATTAAGATACTGGCAGGAAATACAGAGGATCTTCATTATTTATTAGAATCAGAAAGTCAGTTCTGCTGGCAATGGCCTAAAGAGGCCAATTAGGATGGGGTGGGTAAATAACTCCATTTTCATTGGTACTGCCTCATGCTGATCCCTGTGGTGGCAATAGCAAGTTAATATATTCACTGCACCCCTGGAACTTAATGGAAAAGACTCATCATTGCTCTTATTCCACTAAAAGGAATCCTAGAAATGATTTTTAATATTATCCATTTACTTGAAGTACTTTATTGAATTGTACAAAATGAACAAGGCAAAAATTAATATCTCAATTTCTTAAGAAGGATTTGGAGCTACTTAGATATTTTAAAGGGGTTTTTGTTGTTTCCATTTTGCATTATACAGCTCTATTTTTGAGCCTACTATTCAAACACCTTTCTGCTTTTTTTTTTCACCCTGGAATTAAATGGTACTGATGCCACCCCTCTGAATGCTAGCTGTTATTATTGGGAGGGTGGGAAGGTGGGGTGAACCAATAATTGATATTTAACTTGTAAAAACTAAAAATATGTATACATCTTAATATAATATTTCTTATGGTGATGATTTTACTATAACATCAGCTATGCTAATTTTTAATAAATACACTATTTTACTATATTGGATTATGTGATTTTGACATTACATTTCTTAAAGAAAGTTTTACGTTTTAATAATTACCTTGAAGTTTTAATTTTTAAAAAGTCCTTCAAGTGCCAAAACTGGTTTGGCTTGATGGATAGAGCATCAGCTTTCGGACTGAAGGGTCCCAGGTTCGATTCCGGTCAAGGGCATGTACCTTGGTTGCGGGCACATCTCCAGTGGGAGGTGTGCAGGAGGCAGCTGGTCGATGTTTCTCTCTCATCGATGTTTCTAACTCTCTATCCCTCTCCCTTCCTCTCTGTAAAAAATCAATAAAAATATTTTTTTAAAAAAAAGTCCTTCAAGAACATGTCTATTTTGAAGATGATATGACTCTCATCCTATATAATAAAAGGGTAACATTCAAATTAACCCTAATGGTGGAACAACCAGAACGACCACTGGACCAGTCACTATGAGGCACACTGACCACCTCTCGGTCCCTTTCCCTGGCCTGCAGGCTCCAATCACCTGATGGCGAGTGGGGAACCGGGGTTGGGTGGCGGGGGATACAGGCAGCACCAGGCCAAGACCTCTGACCTGCAAGTCCCCCCACACACAGAGGGCAACCCACAGAGGGGGCAGGGCCTGCGAACAAGCAGGAACAGCAAACCTCTTAGTCCCTTCCCCTGGCCTTCAGGCACTGATCACCCTATGGCAAACGGGGAACCGGGTAGGGGGTAGAGGGGGGGGGGGCGCTGGCAGCTGGGAAAGATGGCCCTGATTGCAGGCCAGGCCTAGGGACCATTTCCATGCATGAATTTCATGTGCCGGGCCTCTAGTATTTAAATAATGTATATAAAGTATCACAGAGTCTGGGACCTGCCATTCCAGGTCACACTCACATTTCATGTGTTTGAGAACATTCTCCTTCACAATCTTGCTGGTGGACGATAAATTAAGAGATTTACATTGTCAATTAAATCAGAATTTACTTAATACATCATGAACATGGAACAAGGCTTGAGAGAAGACAGTATAAAAGGACTTTCAAATTGTGAATTTGCCATGTTTTTGGCAGGAATTGCCTTGAGGTAGGAACATTTGTAGATTCCCAGTGTAGAAAAGAACTTCCCCCGTCTGTTGTACTAAATGGTTTCAAGTGCTCTTCCAAAGCCTAATTTCTGATGTGGTACCAGCCACACAAGTTACACACCTTATGTCATAAGAAGCTTAACATAATTAGGTCATTAAATGGGTCAAGCTAAACTCAGTTCCTTAGTGTTAACAACATGATAATTGCCCACCAAATCCTCTTCACCTTATTTTTGGGAAACTTAGCTCAAACATGGTCCCTTTCTTTTTGAGACATGGAATGACCACATGACTGAGATCTAATTAATGGAAACGAGTAGAAGTAATGGTTTTCCTCCAAACTGGGAACAAGTCAAATGTCAGCAGGGAACTGTACTAATTGTGGTATACTCATACCATGGAAAATTAACACTAATAAAGAATTGCTGATTCATAAAAGCACCCACCTGGATCAATCTTAATGTATTTATGCTGAGTGAAAGAAGTCCACAATAAAGTATATATACTGTATTTGTCATTAATCTAAAATTCTAGAAAATAGAAACTAATCTATAGTGACAAAAAGCAGATCAGTGGCTGCCCAGGGAGAAGATGCAAATGGATGGCCATGCATCATTACAAAAGGACCTGGAGAAACTTGGGAATATGTCCAGGTTCTCTGTCTAGATTATGATGATGTTTCCATAGGTTCATATTGGTCAGAATTTTCCATCTTGTACACTTTAAATATGTACTATTTATTATATTTCAAGTGTACCTCATTAAAGCTATTTAAAAAGTGCCATGCACTGGAGTAAAGGACAGACTAAAATATATCCCAGGCACTTAAAATGGCAAATGCCAAGCTTGTGTGTCTGAAGGTTCACATGTGTATGCAAAGTGTGTGAAAATTAGTTAAAAACCATAATGATGCTTATTTATGTCTTCTTATCGTATCAAGCCCAGACGTCTTACTCCTTTTTAAATTTTATCTATCACCACATCTTTCCAACCCACATACACCCTACATTTACCCATACTAAACTACTCATCATCTCTTAGGTAGATGATGCAATTTCATACTTTTATTTTGTTTATATCCTGCCCTCCTTTACAACACCTTTCTCCAACTTTCTCTGCAATGAATAAGTCTCAAATGAACTTCCTTTTTTGTACCTTCCCAAGTCTTTTTTAAAATTATTTTTTTTAAGTTCCAATAGCACATGGCACCTACTAAGTTTAGAACTTTGTTACATGATATTAGGCCAAGGCAGGATGTTTTCATCTATTTTGCATGCTAGCCTACTCCACAGTAGTTTCTATGAAATCCTCACAGGTCAGTGAATAAAACCATACATAAACAAATACAGTAATCTTACTAAATTTTAAATAAAAAATTACTTTTAGAAAAATAAATGTGGTAAGCACTCCAAATTGAGTACACCTAATGTCAGAGCAATCTCACAAAATAGGTATTACTCTCAAATAAAAAAAATATCGAGGCTAAGAATGGTGAACAATTTTCCTAAGGTCACAAGGCTGATTAGTGTCAGAGTTGGAATTGAAGGCCAGCTTTGCTCTCTATTCAAAGCCTGTACTGAGAGGGCAGCAAAGGAGTCTTCATCTATGTGCTGAGAATAGCGTTTCAGTGTATGCATGCTTCCATCACCATACTTATTCCACAGTTTATATTCTGGGGTCAGATTTCTTCATCGCCAACTCCTAACTTTTTTTTAAGACATTCCAAATTTGATTTTGGCAACAGGCACACACTCAGATATCAGCATGGTTGTCCCTTAACACTGCCCTCCACACACAAACACCTGGACTTTCCAAAGACCCCACTGTTTCTAACACTTTCAAGTCATACACCATCTTTCTTCACTAGGAAAATAAAGTAAACTTTGTACAAAACATGTAAAAATATTCAACCGAAGCTGGGGACACTGGGACAAGATGTCTACACATTCCCTAACCAGGATTATTTAAAGATATGTCTAGGCTCTCACAGAGGCAACATATGTTGAATGGTGAGAAGAAAGGGTGGTATTAGCTGATTAATGGTTACTTGAGGTTTGTATAGTAATAAAGAAACAAAGAGATTATTTGATCAAGATAAATGTAGATCATCTAAATGAATAACCAAACCACAAAACCTGTTGATGAGACGTGACTTCAGCATGTATCCAGTTGTTTAAGCCAGAAACCAGAAGTCCTGTTGTACTTCTTTCTTTCCCTCAACCTCTACATCTTCTTTCAGAAAATCTTGCTGATAATATCACCAAAATCCATCTGGATCTGGGGTCTCCTCTTTCCCAATGCAAGGGGCCACCATCTTTTTAACTATCATCTCATAGTCACCTGGGGAGGTCATGGCCTCCTAATTGGTCTAAACAATTTCATTATTGACTCCTTCCCTTTTACTCTCTACCTAGAAACTGTAGTCATTTCAAACCACAGCTAGATTGTGCCACCACCAGTGTAAACCTCTAAAGAATTTCTATCAAGAATCAGATCCAAACTCCTTACCAAGTCTCCCAAGGCCCTTCAGGATTTGACCTCACTGACCTCTGGACTTCATCTTTGCCTCAAGGCTTGGCAGGGCCTTTTGAGTGCCTACACATTGGTTGTGAAAGCAGGCATTTTTCTTGCTCACAGAAGAAGCAGTTCAATTCCTGTTTACTTATGCCTGCTTGCTTTGTACAAATGTTCATGGTGTGACCTTTTCAGGCACTTAGATTTTCTGATATAGTTGTTTTAAAATCTTCCTGGATACTGATATTTGTATCCCTTATCTTGACATGTGTAGGAGTCCCTTGACCCTCATTCTACTCCAAGGTCCAGAAGGTTAGATAAGAGCCCAGAGCTCCTGTACCACAGGGCATCCACTCTGCCCCTTGGCCATTCCACATGTGTCCCAGCCTGACACACAGGCTTCTACCTCAAAACCAATTCTGTATCTTCTTCCACACTATGGTTGCTTGTCTGTGGCCTTGTTTTCAGTATCCAGCGTGGAGATTTCAGTCCTTATAACTGGTGAGATTTACTTGACAACTGACTTTGAATTTCCAGGTATGGACTTCTCTAGAACTTTCAAACAATGGACCCCACTTTCTTCATGATCTCTGCAAGGTGCTACTCCTCTTCTGAAAACCATCCTGCCTTTTGTTTAAGAAATGGTTTGTTCTAATATTGCTACATAGAGTTAGTACTAAGAGTAAATCTATTTCAACTCTTAATCAAGATTGTTTTAATTGGGTTGAGACACACTATGCTCAATATTAACATATAATTATGTTTTGCAACAAACGGGAGTGAAACATTTTATTAAAGCATGCTCTATTTTGTTTATTATGGAGGAAACAAACAACACTATATTTATGCTGTTAAGTATGAAGCACTAAAGTAATACAAAGGTTTATCAGCTTTCAACTTCAAACTTAAGAAATTGATTTATATATATATTTTGTAGACATAACTTAGATGTGAAAAAACAAAATCAATTTAAATTAAAATTCTTCAGTTAAATTTCAAAATATGTGCATAAATTGTTTAATGGATTAAACCATAGTTAATTATGTATTTAAAAATAGGAGAATCCTACCATCCTATCTTGGACTAAGGTAAAAAATAATGCTTAACATTTAAAAATGTGACAAATCACAAAGCCTGATACCTTTGCAAAGCCTTTCAGAAACTTGAGGTAGTCCCAAAAATTTAGTAGTGATAGCATAGAATTTATGACACTCAAATAAAATAGTTTAGTTTTATCTAAATTTAGCTTAATCTCTTCTTCTAGTGAAACCTGACATGAAGCTCAGACTGTCTGCCATATGTAGTCGACTAGCCATCTTGCACTTGTATGACATCTCTATTAAGATTGTAAATTCCCCGAGGACAGTATCCCCTTAGGTAATTTATTCCAATATATTCACAAGTTTGATCTCAGCTGTCACTCAAAAGGACCAAGAAGATTTCCAAAATTAAAAATTAGAACCCAATTAATCTTCGGCATAACGTCAACATGTTTCATATTTCCTTTAGTGAGCCAAGAAATTTTGGAAGGTGACATCATGTCTGCGAAAATGTCACACCCGGCAGGAAAGATTCTTTGACTAATTAGAGTAGCCCTTTGAGGTGATACTGTGCAGAAAAAGTGTTGAAAATGTGCAGTTGTCCAAAAGGGGATAGAGAAGTTCACTTTTCTTCCATGGTACACAGTATTTGAGATCAAGAACTCACAATCTTGCAAAATCATTCTTTTGGGGGGCATATGCCACATAGATTAAAGAAATGCTTATCTTCTTGCTTTCCAGTACATTATATCAATGAGAACAGAGTGATTAAAGAGAATAATCACTACAGATCTAATAAAATGTAGCAAATGGTTATTATCATTGTTAGAATGACCAATGAATTTTTGGTTCATTCCAGTTGCACAGGGCTGAGCACACAAATCAGCATTTCCTTTCATGCTAATTGTTCCTGGGACAAGACTTCTTGAAAAGAGAATGATGGTTTAACTGCAGTTAAAAAGCAGACAGCTCAAATCCCGATAAAATATCATTGTGTGTTGTGGGTTATTTAAAAAATTATCAGTTTTTGGCTGCGAAACATTATAATTTACCAGAATGATATTAAATAGCATAGTTTTAAAGACCTCGCTTAATGTTCATTTCATTGCTAAAATAAACATTAAATAAAGGCGAAAGTTAATATAGGATATGTTTTTCTCTAAGAACTGATTTGCTCTTATAGGAATAACTAGAGGCCCGGTGCATGAAATTTGTGCAGTTGGGCATCCCGCTCACAATCCTGGACTCCTGGCTCCTAATCACTTAACTACCTGCCTGCCTGGTCACCCCTAACTGCCCCCCGTTGGCCTTATCACCCCTCACTGCCTCTGCGTGCTGGCCTGATCGCACCTAACTGACCCCCACTGCTGGCCAGGTTGCCCCCAATTGCCCCTCCATTGGCCTAGTCACCCCTCATTGCCCCCCATGCCAGCCTAATTGCCCCCAACTCCCCTCCCCGCTGGCCTGGTCTCCCCTTACTGCCCCCCTTTCCAGCCTGGTAGCCCCAAACTACCCCCCTTGCTGGTCTGGTTGCCCCCAACTGCTCCCGCTGCTGGCCTGGTCACCCCTCATGGCCGCCCCGCTGGCCTGGTCACCCCAAGCAGTCTGCTTGTTCAGTCGTTTGATCGTCCCTCACTAACCCTCCTGCTGGCCTGGTCATGGGCAGCCATCTTGTGAGGGTGTGAGGGTTAATTTGCATATTACCTCTTTATTATATAAGATGTCAAAAAAAAAAAAAATGTGTCCTAATCACTAAGTCCATTTCATTATGTTAAGGAAATACACTTTTAAAAATACCTGGGCAGCCATCTTGTGAGGGTGTGAGGGTTAATTTGCATATTACCTCTTTATTATATAAGATGTCAAAAAAAAAATGTGTCCTAATCACTAAGTCCATTTCATTATGTTAAGGAAATACACTTTTAAAAATACCATGTGTTTATATTTTGTAAAGCTTAAATATGTTATAAGATATACATTGTGTTCACTCCTTTAGTTATCTCATCCTTTTTATAAACTGAGACTGTTGTGGGTAACTCCAAAATTTATTTCTACTGATGCACAGACCACTTTCTAAAAGTTGGTCCTATATTTCCAATACCTACTGTCACTTAAGCTTGGCTATCTTACCCAGACTGCTCATTCAGCAAGCTCAGAGCTGAGCTTACCATCTTCTTCCCTAAGCTTGCTATTCTCTCATAAGTTCATGTCATATCTTTTGAGCCCAGGTTCAACATCCAGTCTACTTTAATTCTAATCGAACAGTATGTCTCATGCTCATCTGCTTCTTGATTCCATACCACTTTGTTTCAGTCCTCCAGCTCATGTTATCTTTTATCTCAAGTATGGGAGTATTTCTCTAGCTTGCATCACTAACTCCATTCCTTTCCTATTCTAATCAATCCTACCCATCACTTCCAGTTCACCTTTAAAATATAAAATTTCTGTCCATGTATCTGTTCAGAAGTATTCCCTAGTGATCCATGTGTTAACAATCACAGCCCAAGTTCACTACTATGGCATAATCTAACTTTGTAGATTATTTGCTATGATGTTCCTTCATATATTAAAAGTTTCTCCCATTCTGCTATTCAGCATCCACTCATTGGCTCTACTGCTGTAGAGGCTTAAATATGTGTCCTTGTCATCTGTAGATACCCAAATTCTCCATACCCTAAGGCCCTGCTCAAATGCTACCTTTTCCATTAACCTTCCAGCCTCGAGTAATTCTCTTTTCTGAACTGAAATAGCAATGTAATAGAACTACTTCTGTCACTTAACATTTTCCATCTTGTGCCATAGTCATTTCTGTATGAATTTCATCTTTCTCCCACAAGACTTAAACTTCTTGAAAAATAGTATCTTTAATTTCTATGTGCCATTTTTCTTAGAAACTAAAAAAAAATCAGTAAATTAGTAAAGGTTGTTTGCATTTTGCATATCATAAACAGTACATCATGTTTTAGCTCTAACAAGGAATTATAATTTAAAAAATTATTTTTCATCAAGGAATAAATTGATTCTTCAATGTTTGTCTTACTGTTAGAAATAGTCCATTGAAAGAAAAACACCTGTAGCACCTTAATTGATCCAGTACAACTGTAACAAATAGAAAACCTACTGATACTAGTACATTCAGAAAAGACTCCAGGCACTCTATTCTGCCTGAGGTTTCACTTGTACTTCCCTCACCAGAATATTAAGTGTTTTATAAAGCATGACCTTAAAATTATGAGATTGATTCCACAAGCCAAATAGGAAAATTGAAATCATTATTTAATGGGCATATATCAAATAATAGCAAAACATCATAACCACTGTGATTAAGAGCATTATGTGAAAGATGAAAATATATTGAATAGAAACATTTAGCCATATGGGAAGGAAATGAGGTACTAATATATATGGGTTCAAATAAATCATGTCATAACAGAATTGAAGTGGATTCTAACATTCATTACAAATCCTTCTCTCAGGGTAGAGACTGTGCTTCCCCAAAACCTGAGGAATAATCATTCACACTCTTCTGGAATATTTTTAAATGGTAAGAAACTAACAACCTTTACAGCAGACTTTTATGTTACTTATGCAATTCATACAGTTGTAAATGCCATCCTTACCTGCTTGAATACTGGTCAGACTCTGTCTCCAGTTCTATATATCTAGAGAAATGTACATTCTAGTGCCCTTCCACTAAATGCTTTCAAAGCTATCAAGACAGTGATTGTGTTTCCTTTATTCTCGTGCAAACAAGAAATACCCTTCTTCCTTTAGTACTTACTAGATCATGCCCTTTCCAAGCCACACGCCAACCTGGTGAATTTCCCCTTACACAGTCCATTTTGTTTATTCATTTATTGAGGGGTTTGCAAGCATTAAGCTCTAACATGAGGAGGATACAAAGACAGAGAAAGTGATTTATTTGCAAAGTAGCCTTCTTTATTTCTATGCCATTGTTTCATTATATTTGCACTGGGAATCCCCAATCATTTGTTTTTATCTGGACAACTGCAGATGTGACAGCCAACTTTGAATTATGTGGGTTGAGAATTTCTCCAAAAAATGCACCATTGGCCAAGAGTTCCAAGAAAAACTAATATTCCACATAAAATCCCAATGAAAGTTTTAAGTATATCCTACATACTCAAACAAATACTATATTGCTTGGCATATGCGTGTGGCCTGTATGGAAAGCAAATACACAATGCCATTTTTTAATATTCGTCCTACATGTGATAAGGTAAGAAAAAAAAGCTATGCCATGTGTTCATTCCTGATTTTGATTTGGCCACCTGTACTGTGAGAGCGAGTCCAACAGTTGGCAAAAGCAGTCAATTTGAGCATAAGAAAACATCCAAGTGTGGCTAGATTTTGCAGAGGAAGGGACGTTTTCCAAGGATCACATAATATGATATGTGTACCCACTCTTGGGGATGGAAACCAGCTATATATTCTAGCTTTTACTATTTTTTTAAAAGCCAAGGCAGAGATGTGATGAGTCTAACTCATAAAAATTCAGGAGAATATGTACACATATATTTTTTAACAGATGTGGTGGCCTGCTATTTCAAACAGCCGAATTAGAGGAACTTGGAAGTATAAACCCCGCTCCCTGACCGCCTCTCTGAAGTCAGTCATATAAATGATTTTAATTAACCCTGCATAAGTTGGAACTATAGAACAAAGATTGGGGCGTGATCACACTTTGAGCTGCTACTGCTAGCTTTCTGGGCTCAGGTATATGGCAAGTGAGGTTTTAAACTCTAAATATTTGTTGGCCTGAAAGTGAAGTCTCTGTTCAGAACCTGTTGTGACACAGCTCCAATTCCTAATGCCATTCTCAATTTCTCTGCCACCTCTAACACTATGTATGCACTCTTTGCATTCTCCCCACTACAACACCGAAAGGAGGGACTGAATAAACATATAACCTTATATTTATGATTTATAATCCCTCCCAGCATTTTTATAAGGGTCAAATGTGTAAAACATTCATTTCTTGGGGTGGAATTTCAGGCATGATTGGCAGAGCAGATTGCATCCGAGGCTCCCTTCCTGCCCCAGCCGGCCATAGGTGGGTCTCGATTTTGCCTACAAGCAAGGACAGCTCTGATAACTGTTGTTCCATAAGATTCATAAGATGAAAACAGTTATTTTATGTGCTTAGGCTATAAGGATGGCTGAATAGACATATGCAAAATTACTCCAAAGTGTCCTCATATTTAAGGTGCCCTCTTTCTTTCCACAAAAATGTACTGGACATTTCATTCTTTGCTGACAATGCCACAAGGTCCTTCACCCTGGCTGAATGGCCAGGTCATCAGTAGAACTATGTGTTCAGGCTTGTGACAGTGCTTTCTCTGACCTCTGTTTTGAAAACACTCTACAGATGCAGTTGATCCACAGACAGACCATGAAATACCCTCAGGGACCTGAAAATTCTTGGTAGACCAAAGACGATAAGATTTGACCTTTCATTAAGACTGGGTTTCTTCAGGAGCCAAATAACCGGTCCAGCTTACAACCCTCAGTGGGTGAAATGTACCCTTTTGTGTGATTTACTATATGGTTTCCCAGCCACTCCATCATCACCAAACTTGAATGCACTTTTTAACTTTTAAAATCACAATGCAGATGAAATAAATACACTAATATAAAAGTCTTCTAAAACATGAGGCTAAGAGTAACATTTAAGAGTAGTTCTATCATTTTGAACATTTAAAACAAAGCTGATAATGGGAAAAGACAACAGAAATAAAATTAATATGATCTCAAGATTGGAAACTGAGCCATTTAAAATAAAAACAAGATAAAACCCATTCAAAAATAAAAAAATTAACTTCCAGAGAACTAGGCTGTTGGTATTTGGTTTGCCCCCAGCTATATGTATAAGGTTTTGTTTTGTTTGTGTTTTTTCCCAGCTTCTCTTTCAGCCTTTTGGTGTACGCTTCAAACGGAAGTCAAAAGGATTCTTTCAATATGTAAACCAGATTATGTCTGGCCTTTGCTCAGTCCCTCCAAAGGGACCCCTATTTCTCTCAAACTAAATGCCAGGTTTTTACAATGGCCTATAAGGCCTTACTTGATTTGGGTCTGGCCCTCACCTCTCTCCCTAGAGCATTGGGATCCAGCACACTGACCTCTGAGCTGCTCCCCAACACATCACTCCTTCTCCTGCCCAGAGCCTTTGCATTTCTTGTCCCTCTGCCAGAAATATTCTGCCCAAAAGAGCTTCGAGGCTTAATCAATCACTACATTTAGGCTTTTGTTCAAATGGCATAGGACTTTTCTTGACCAGCCTATCTGAAATTGCATATAACCAATCCCTGCCTCACTCCCCATTTTCATTTTCTTCAGAGGAATTAAGCTTAGCTGACAAGTGGTTATTTGTGTATTGTCTGCCTCTCCCAAAGTAGAGCCAGGGTGGAGGATGAGAGGGGGGAGGGTACCCCTTAATGGGTGGAAGATGGGAGGAGGGAGGGTACCTCTTAATGGGGATCGAGTCTGCAACCTTGGCCATGTGCCCTAAACAGGAATTCAACTGGTGACCTCTCGGTGCATGGGACAAGACTCAACCAACAGAGCCAGGCTGGCCAGGGCATTTTTAACCTTTTTAATGAGCTTATGAGTCTGTATCATTAACCCCAAGCTCATAAATTTCAGAAAATTTGCCTGAGAAAGAAACATCCAAAATGTGCCATAGTGATGCAAACATAGGTTTGTGGGCCCACCTCCAATTTCTGGGCTCTGGCCCACACAACTCTGCTGACCAATGCAGGCAGGAGCAAAAATCACCAATGTTTATGCAAATTCAGGTGTTTATTGGTAGAGTTTCCTTCTGTTTATGAATATTATGTATAGAAACCTCTAAGGAAGACCAAAAACCTTTTGTAATTGTAAGGTTTCTCTGAACCATCCATAGAAACTTGGGTCTAACTCAACTGATGGCCTTCCAAAGTAAGAGGAAGAATACTTGAAATTAAGGAGCCTTACGAGCTTACTCCCTTTGAAAGGGAAAAAAATAAAACAGAGAGCCAACGAGAGAATGAAAGGAAGAAAAAAAACAACTTCCCCTTACCAGATGCACTAAAACACACTGTCAAACGCAGCAAAATCTTGTAAAATGTTCCGCCGCTGTAGGTCACAGAATAGAACTGTAATAAACTCTGACCCATAAAAAGTCATGTAAACATTATAACCTGTTTTTACTAGTCCTTTAAGCACAGGGAGCAATTGATCTAAAACAGCTTGGCTCTCTAGGTTCCCAAGTCTCCGAGAGAATCTAGCCTCCAACATGGGTGTTCAAATGCCTCCGGCATTGAAAGCCAAAAATAGGCCTGGGCTAGAAAATTGCAGCTATTTAGCTATTTGCCCTGGGCAGATGTTTGATATTTCCAAGAGCAAAACATCCAAAAGGAAAGCTCCCTGGCAAGAGCGATTTTGCAACACCTACCGCCATGGAATTATTTAATCCACAATGTCCATAATTGAAATAAGTAGCCATGTGGTCTTTCACTGCTGGTTTTAGCTGTCCCAGGCTAAGGAAGTTTTTTGTGTTGTGAAAGTAGTCATATCAATGCCTCAGGACAGATCATTTCTGACTGTCTCCCTACGGCTAAAAAGCTTTACCTTATGAAATATAAATGTGGAAACATTCAAGTGAGATTTTTACAGGTGTCAACATGAACACTCATTCCATTACCCATTTGTGGAATGCTAGTTAAGTCTGCTCTGCAAATATCTTTTCTTCTCTATTCCTAGAATCCCAGAGAGATCCAGGAGAGCAAGGGGAAACTGAACAGGAATCTGAGAGGTATGTTAGCAGATTGTCCTTTGTTAGACTTTTCTAATCTTGTTTCTCATTATTCTTCTGAGGCATTTCATGTCTGGGAATCAGCCTCAGTTGAAAAGTGGTAGTTCCAGAGCATCAGCTCTGATGTGAATGCAACCTCAGGATAGTAGAATGACCTTTATCTGGCATTGAACTTTGCTGTCACTGCTCATCTCTGTGGTGGCCTCACTGACACTCACCCTGCTTGGCTGGTAGCATCACGTCTTGGGTGGATTGAGTGACTCAGTTCAGCAAACACACATGTACTGACTGCCTATAAAGAGCCAAGGACAGCCCTGGCTGGCTTGGCTCAGTGGATAGAGCGTCAGCCTGCGGACTGAGGGGTCCCGGGTTCGATTCCGGCCAAGGGCACATGCCTGGGTTTCGGGCTCCATCCTCAGTGGGGGGTGTGCAGGAGGCAGCCGATCAATGATTCTCTCTCATCATTGATGTTTCTCTCTCTCTCTCTCTCCCTCTCTCTTCCTCTGTGAAATCAATAAAGAAATATATATTTAAAAAAAAAAAAGAGCCAAGGACAGCACTGGACGCTAACTGACGTGTGAGGGACACAGGCCCACCCCTGAAGAAGCTCACAGCACCGAGGGGTATTGCAGCAAGGGACTGGGGTCTGTCTCCTACTCAGACACTCCGGGTGTGCTTGACCAAGGCAGGAGCTCATATTCCTGACATTTGATACGGGAAGCAGACACAAGAGGCTTGCTAAGTAAGTGCTCAGAGCAAATTGCCATTAAGCAGAGAAATTAGGACTGAGCAGATACATTTTATTCATCACTTAAAATTTGTAAGAATTTTCTGAAATTCTGAGAAAGACATCAAAGTTTTTGTCTTATGCATGCAGTTTACATAAATACATCCATGAATAAATTTCCTAATTGGGACAGCAACTTTCCCTAAGGAGGGCTTATGTTTCAAATGTTTCTGAATGTATCTCGACTTTTCTTAGCACTCAGAAATTTAGGAATATGCCTTACTGGATTTGAAGAGGGAAACCATTTTTTTTTCCACCTTCTGGAATCCCACAAACATTCCCCGGGGCTAACCAGACACAGAGAGAAAGAACAATCATAACTTCCACATGTACAGTCTCTGTAGATCACTCAACTAGACCAATGCATTTGATTTTCAAAAGAACCCTGGAAAATTGGCTGATTAAGGTATCCACTTTTTAGATATGCAAAACTGAGGGAAAGTTGTTTTTATCAAAACCACAGAGTAAAGTCATGTCCTCAAACACAGTGTTCTTCCCACAATAGCAAATTGGATGTAGGCACCCCTGGTCCCCATGGCTGCTGACCCTTCTCTTTTCTGACTATGATTCAAGAAGGAAAGCAAATTGAGGCAGTGCACAGAGAGGAGATTCCAACTAAACTAACTGCACTACTTCTTACAACTAGGCTGGCATATAGCTCTACCTTCTACCCATAATGGGCATATTACTTCTATTTTCTCCAAATAAAGAAATTGAAATATATTTATCATTATGTTTGTATTCTAGTGTCTGCTTTGGGAGAGTTGATAATTAAGTTCAAATGAAAATAATTAGCCTGGTTATTGTACACTCAGTGTTTGCTATGCGCCAGTCACAGTGCAAAATGCTTTCTATGAATCTCATTTAAACCTCATAAAATAGGTACTACAATTATCCCATTCCACAGCCTTGGAAACTGGGGCACAAAGAAGTTAAGTTACTTGCCTAGAGTTACACAGCCAGTAAGTGTTGAAGACAGCAGGATAAGTACTCTGGATTTAATCGCTATACTTTGCAAACAGAATTGCTATAGTCAGAAAATTCATATTGAAACCTCATTCTCAAGCTGATGGTGTTTGGAGGTGGGGCCCTAAAGAGCTCCCTTGCCCCTTCTGCCAGGGGAGGATACAACCAGGAAGACTCTTCACCAGACACTGAACCTTCTAGTGCCTTGCTATTGAACTTCGAGCTTCCAGAACTGAGAAATAAATTTCTGTTGTTTATAAGCCACACAGTCTAGGATTATTCTGTGATAGCAGCCCTAATGAACTAAGACAGAAAAATACTTGGAAATTATAGCCAATTAATGTTAAGAAATATATCAATCTATTTATTCATATAAATAGGTTGAGACATAAACCTAAGAACATTTGGGAGGATCAGGATATAAATAAATTAAGAAGTCTTTCCTCTCTACTTTGGAAAATGATTCAAAGCACTTGGGAGCAGAGAAGGTCTCCATGCCAATGTCTGACACAGAAATGTGACCATTAAAGAAAAGATAGGACAGGGAATGTGGAGCAGAGAACTAAGGGAGACAGGTGGGCAGAGAGAAACTTCTCTGTCCAGGGCAAAATTCCCAAGCTACCCATTAACAATATTCATTTGCACAGCTATTGAAGCGGAAATGTCCTTTAAGTGATGGTTCTAGAGCAGAATCCGGGAACAGCACCAGCATATCAACTTGCACCTGTCTGGGTACAAACCTTGGCAAAGGGAATTGGGCCAGAAAAGGGACTTATTCTACCTCTTCCATGGAGTATTCTCCTTAGCACTAAAAAACAGTGCTTCTCAGTATTTAGTCATCCCTTGTGTACACATGGTGCCATGAAAAATTCTAAAGAGCCCAGCCAGTGTCGCTCAGTGGTTGAAATTCCAGGAGGTCAAAGTTCAATTCTCAGTCAGGACACATAACCGGGTTTAGGGCTAGGTCCTCAGTAGGGGACGTGCAGGAGGCAGCCATCAATGATTCGCTCTCATCATTGATGTTTCTATCTTTCTCTCCCTCACCCTTACTCTGAAATCAATAAACATATACCTTAACAAATTCTAAAGAAGTGTGGTGCTTTGACTACAAGGCACCACAGATTCTTAGTAAGAAACAAACCTGTCATTATCCCTATCAAACTGAAAGAAGTGATTATCCCTATCAAACTGAAAGAAGTGATTAAGAAACGTGGGAATAAAAAAACACCCTAAGTGTGATTCCATGCAGGAATAGTAAAAAAACAAAACAAAAACAAACAAACAAACAAAAAACAAACAAAAAAAAACCAATTACCTACTTTGGTTCTCTCCTTTTCAAGGTCACAAGTATGTAATATCTTAAAATGAAATAATTTTCCAGACTCATCATTTTATTTATTTCTCTGTTTTTATAAAGAGATTATTAGTCTTTCAAAATAACCAGAGCAAGTGAAATGGATAAGCTCATTCATGCAAACGCACAGAGGCAATGCAGACAGGGTACCATGTTGATGTATGGTATGGTGTGTGTTTCTAATGAAAGTCAAGAAGGATTCTAAACTACCGATATACAAGAAGCCAGAACGTGCCTAATGATAGTTATTTTATACAGTTTGGGGAGGTTATGGTGGAATCTTGAGTGAATCTTCTTTGGATTGATGCTTGAAATCTTCTTGACTTTGCCCTGGAGGAGAGAATGGACAAGAAGTGTCACAAGAGGAAATATAAAGAAAATGCATCTGAATTTCACTGATCAATCATATTTGACAGACTGTTGCTTTAGCCAATGATCACATCTGTTGCCATTAAGAAATCTTCAACAAATCATGTACATCAGACATGTCACAGGAGTGGATTGAAAATAAGTCAGGGGGAGAACCAAGATGGCGGCATAAGGTATACACCTGTACGTGCTGCCCCCCACAACCACACCAAAACTACAACTAAAAGACAAAACGGCTATCATCCAGACCACGGGAAAGCTAGCTGAGTGGAAATTCTACAACTAGAAGGAAAGAAAAAAGCGCATTGAGGGTAGGAGGTGCAGAGGCGCCAAAAGCAGAGGTACAGAGGCGCGTGAAATGGGCTGGCAACTGGGTGCACTTTTTTTTTCAATTGGAAGGGAGATACAAGTTCCCGACTGCTCTGAACTCGTTTCCGGCAAGACTCTGGGGACCCAGACTCCTACGGGGAGAAACTGAACTGTCTGGCATCGGGTCAGAAAGCGAGGGTGGCTTTCTCACAGAGCTACTTGCAGGGATCATTGTTACTGTGGGGGCGCGGGATTTGGGGACTCGGAGATGCGGAAACGCAGAGACGCAGAGATGCGGAGACAGCTGACTGACAGCCATCACTGTTTGCCCCGCCCTGGTGATTCCCTGAGACCCCGCCCCACCCAATTTACAACCCCACCCAAGCTGTGCGCAGAGGCAAGAAGAAGAAGAAGAAGAAGAAGAAGAAGAAGAAGAAGAAGAAGAAGAAGAAGAAGAAGAAGAAGAAGAAGAAGAAGAAGAAGAAGAAGAAGAAGAAGAAGAAGAAGAAGAAGAAGAAGAAGAAGAAGAAGAAGAAGAAGAAGAAGAAGAAGAAGAAGAAGAAGAAGAAGAAGAAGAAGAAGAAGAAGAAGAAGAAGAAGAAGAAGAAGAAGAAGAAGAAGAAGAAGAAGAAGAAGAAGAAGAAGAAGAAGAAGAAGAAGAAGAAGAAGAAGAAGAAGAAGAAGAAGAAGAAGAAGAAGAAGAAGAAGAAGAAGAAGAAGAAGAAGAAGAAGAAGAAGAAGAAGAAGAAGAAGAAGAAGAAGAAGAAGAAGAAGAAGAAGAAGAAGAAGAAGAAGAAGAAGAAGAAGAAGAAGAAGAAGAAGAAGAAGAAGAAGAAGAAGAAGAAGAAGAAGAAGAAGAAGAAGAAGAAGAAGAAGAAGAAGAAGAAGAAGAAGAAGAAGAAGAAGAAGAAGAAGAAGAAGAAGAAGAAGAAGAAGAAGAAGAAGAAGAAGAAGAAGAAGAAGAAGAAGAAGAAGAAGAAGAAGAAGAAGAAGAAGAAGAAGAAGAAGAAGAAGAAGAAGAAGAAGAAGAAGAAGAAGAAGAAGAAGAAGAAGAAGAAGAAGAAGAAGAAGAAGAAGAAGAAGAAGAAGAAGAAGAAGAAGAAGAAGAAGAAGAAGAAGAAGAAGAAGAAGAAGAAGAAGAAGAAGAAGAAGAAGAAGAAGAAGAAGAAGAAGAAGAAGAAGAAGAAGAAGAAGAAGAAGAAGAAGAAGAAGAAGAAGAAGAAGAAGAAGAAGAAGAAGAAGAAGAAGAAGAAGAAGAAGAAGAAGAAGAAGAAGAAGAAGAAGAAGAAGAAGAAGAAGAAGAAGAAGAAGAAGAAGAAGAAGAAGAAGAAGAAGAAGAAGAAGAAGAAGAAGAAGAAGAAGAAGAAGAAGAAGAAGAAGAAGAAGAAGAAGAAGAAGAAGAAGAAGAAGAAGAAGAAGAAGAAGAAGAAGAAGAAGAAGAAGAAGAAGAAGAAGAAGAAGAAGAAGAAGAAGAAGAAGAAGAAGAAGAAGAAGAAGAAGAAGAAGAAGAAGAAGAAGAAGAAGAAGAAGAAGAAGAAGAAGAAGAAGAAGAAGAAGAAGAAGAAGAAGAAGAAGAAGAAGAAGAAGAAGAAGAAGAAGAAGAAGAAGAAGAAGAAGAAGAAGAAGAAGAAGAAGAAGAAGAAGAAGAAGAAGAAGAAGAAGAAGAAGAAGAAGAAGAAGAAGAAGAAGAAGAAGAAGAAGAAGAAGAAGAAGAAGAAGAAGAAGAAGAAGAAGAAGAAGAAGAAGAAGAAGAAGAAGAAGAAGAAGAAGAAGAAGAAGAAGAAGAAGAAGAAGAAGAAGAAGAAGAAGAAGAAGAAGAAGAAGAAGAAGAAGAAGAAGAAGAAGAAGAAGAAGAAGAAGAAGAAGAAGAAGAAGAAGAAGAAGAAGAAGAAGAAGAAGAAGAAGAAGAAGAAGAAGAAGAAGAAGAAGAAGAAGAAGAAGAAGAAGAAGAAGAAGAAGAAGAAGAAGAAGAAGAAGAAGAAGAAGAAGAAGAAGAAGGTAAAGATAAAAATTATGAACAACAAAGTGACAACAAATACATGTCTATCAACAAGTGAATCTAAAAATTAAGTCAATAAAAAAAATCTGATGAACAGAATAAACTGGTGAATATAATAGAAGCAGGGGCATAGAAAGGGAGTGGACTGACAATTCTCAGGGGGAAGGGGATATGAGGGATGCAGGAAGAGATTGGACAAAAATCGTATACCTATGGATGAGGACAGTGGCGGGGGGTTAGGGCATGGGGTGGGGTGGGAACCGGGTGGAAGGGAGCTATGGGGGTAAAAAGAGGAACATCTGTAATAATCTGAACAATAAAGATTTATTTTAAAAAAAAGAAAGAAAATAATTCAGGGTTTATATGAAAACATTTCCCCACAGATGTTTTGTATTGCCAATTCATTGTGTGCCCTATATTGGGTTGTGGTTTTTTTTTAAGTTTTCTGGTCTGGCACTGGCCTAAAAGGGAAATCTCCCTCCTGATCCTCCCTGGAAGTCAGTCCTAAGGATGAGGAGGTGCCCTGTGCTTCTGAGGACAGACAGGGGTAGCTGCCTCATGACTCCCAGCACAAGGAACACGCAGACTCTCATGAGCTGAGGCTATTCACTGCTCTCAGCTAGAAACTGGTGGTCAGGATGTGCTCCGCAAAGTGGGGAGAAGTACTTCTCTCTTTTCCTCTGGAATATGTACATTCACAGATTCAACAGGGAAAACTGGCAGCATCCTGGAAGGGAGGTGGAGAAGCAAGACTGACAGTCACGTCACCTGCCTCCTTCATTTTTGGTAGCTTAAAAGAATCTAGGGATTTCCAGCTCTGTCTTGACTTGTAAAACTTCAAAAAGTGAAGAAAAAATAATGGCCAACACGAACTGGGTGTTTACCAAGTGCCAAAAAGTGTTCTGAGAGCATTGTATGCATTAACACGGAGACATCTATCAATTCTCTGCTAAAGGGATTCAGGACATTCTACAAAAAATCTAAGGTAATGTCCAAATCACTGTGTGCAATTCTCTCTGTAGACAGAGAACCCGTTGTGTTAGGGTTAGCGGGCTACCATCACTTCAGATAACCTAGAGAACAGTTTTAGGAATTCATTTTAATTAGAGATTCATAAAATATAGATGTTTATTTGGGGTTAAGGTATTGATTAAAATAATAAAAAGTTTCACAGCTATCCACTGAGCCAAACCGGCTAGGGCTGAAGAAGCCTTCCTAATTTAAGAGCAGTTACTCCACGGCACCACTGGAATTTTGCGAGCATACACAGTGCCTCCACAAACACTGGCTGGGCTCTTATCCTGGGTAGGATGCAACCCCAGAACACAGTGAAATGGACACTTTCATGCCGTTTGTTACCTCTAGAGTCTGGCAGTACAAAGGACTGAAAGGAAACAGCAGGAACCTGAAAGTGTTGTTTCTGCAATCTGAAAGCGACCTGAAATTTACTCCCACATAGTTTACTCACCTGAAAGAGCAGCCCCATAATCACTTTGCTGAAGGCTGCCTGTCTCTACTTACATAATCCAGCAGCTCGCTGTTCCAGTCGCTCCCACCCCCAATATTCCCAGCCAACATCCAGGCCCTTTCATCTCTGGTCAATTATCTCTCCCTTAGTTTCAGCAGCTTAGCAAACTGAGTTCATGAGAGAGTGTGGCTTTATCAGAATAACTCTGAGTGTGCGAAGGACAGAAAGACATAAGGAATGCTTCCAAGGCTTACCAGCTTCCTTCCTGCATTTGCTTGACTGTATTCTTGGAAGACCTCCAGGGGCCTAGACCGCCTGGGCTTGTCAAGGGATTTCTTTTCTATTGGGGGATGCCACCACCCAGACACTGAGTCAGAAGAGAGGTGAAATCCTCACAGCCATAAATCTCTGCAACAAAAGGAAGAGCTGAGAAACCCTTACTGCATTCTCTTTCCATGAGAAAAAAAAAATTTGTTTATAAGAACTAAATTAGGTAGGGCAAAAATTTAGTAAGATTCCTTTTTCCTGCTCTTTATTTTTTCCTACTTCTATGTTAAACACAAATTTCTTTGATGTTTTGCAATTTCTTTTGTTTCCCTGTGTGTGTGCTATTGAGTTTTTCCTTTTGTTGTGTTAAGAAATTTTGGGGCGGGGGGGGGGAACCTCTTCAAATATCAGATTTTAAAGTATAAAATTTGGCATATGAGATTCCAAATGCTTTTGTTTTTAGGTGTCACAGTATGCTCAGATATTTAGAGAATATGCAGTCACAGTTTCAGGGACGATTCTAGAAGAGAATATTAAATCAGGAAAATTCTTTTAAAATTTTCATTCAATTCTTAGAGTCAGGCTGTCATTCTATGGTGTCTTCATCTTTATTTTCCCCCATTACATGGAAGACATCATGCTACCCTTTGGCTACTTAGGGTCCCCTCAGTAGAGGCCCAGACTGAGATTTTCTCCCATCCATTTCTCATCCTGTGAATAAAGAGAAAGAGGAGATGGTTAAATGAATTTACATTAGGATAAAATTAATTAAGACATGATTAAAAGTTTAATTCACACAGGGCAACTTGCACAACAGAAGACAGGGTCATCCTAAAGTTTGACAATGAAATATCTGGAAAGGAGTTTATGGAAAGGTAGAATTCCTGCTTATTGCAAATTAGAGGACACAGATGAGTCCTTTTCTAAGCAGTATATATGGTTAATCCTCTGGTCACCTTATTTCCCAGTCTAACAAAAATATCACCAGCATTTTTGCACAGATCGAGCTGTGCATCTGGCAGTGTAGATTAGAAGATGTTATTAACCATTCTGCCTTTATAGTAAATGATTAACACCACATTAAAAAAAAAACACAAATCTTTATAAAAGCAGCATCCAATGCTTCTAGTTCAATGAGAACAGTAGTAGCTATTTCACATCTTTTTAAATATTTCATTCTCACTCTATGGCTTTTCCAGCTATATAATTCAGCAACAAAATACAGTTAGCTTACAGAAGTGTTTCCATATAGTTATGTCACTGAAACATATTATCCTAATATATAAAAAGCCAGGGGCCATCATGACCAAAACAAACCGATAGATGACTGAACAGCAGGCTGTGTGGGGCGACCAGGCCATCAGGGGAGGCAGTGAGGGATGACCAAACAACCAAACAGCAGGATGCGTGGGGCAACCAGGCCAGCAGGGGGCATAGTTGGAGCAGTTGGGGGCAACCAGGCCAGCAGGGGGGCAGTGAAGGGTGACCAGGCCAGTGGAGGGAATAGAAATTGAAAAAGGACTGAAGTGAAAAGCAGGTACTTTAGCATGGGCAGGCGTTCTCAAAGTGGGGTCCTTGAACTAGCAGCATCACCATCACCTGGGAACCTGTTAGGGTGACCAGGCTGCCAGGGAGGGGGCAGTTGGGGCAACCAAGCTGGCAAGGGGGGCAGTAAGGGATGAGCAGGCCAGCAGAGGGGGGCAGTTGGGGACAACCAGGCCGGCAGAGGGGGGGCAGTTGGGGGAGAACCAGGCAGGCAGACAGGTGAGTGGTTAGGAGCCAGCAGTCCAGGATTGTGAGATGGATGTCCAACTGAAGGTTTAGGTCTGATCCCGGGGATCCTGGATTGGAGAGGGTGCAGGCTGGGCCTAGGGGACCCCTCCCCCGTGCACAAATTTTGTGCACCGGGCCTCTAGTCTATATATATATAAAAGCCTAAGCGACCTAACGACTGGTTGGCTGGTCGTTATGATGCGCACTGACCACCAGGGTGCAGATGCTCAATGCAGGAGCTGCCCCCTGGTGGTCAGTGCACTCCCACAGCAGAGCGCAACTCAGCTGATCAACGGGCACCAGACACAGGGCTCACGGCTGGCCGCCATAGCCCAGAGACTGCAGCAGAGTGGCAACGAGCCTACTGAACAGTGACAGTGGCAGATGCAGTGGGGCCTGGATGAGCAGGAGCAGCAGGCAGGAGCGACAGGCAGCACTGGACTGCTGGTTTCAGCCTGATCCCCACAGGTCACACTGAGGGACCCAACTAGTGCATGAATCTGTGCACCGGGCCTCTAGTACCAAAATGATCATAATAAAATAGATGGTACTTTAAGCCTTTATTAAAATTTGAAGTGTTTTGCTTGGCTCTCATATAAAAGATAGTTGAAGTATTAACTGCATTTGTCAGGCATTTCTCACATTAAATATTATTTAATAAGAAATAATACCACATGTGTTTAAACCAATGGTTTTTACTCAAGTGGTGTTTTATTTGGACATGCATTGAAATATTTATGGAGCCTAATAGAAAGGGGTAATATAAGAGATCTTGAAAAACTACACTATCAGAGATTCCATCTCTGCTAACACCTTGGGTGGGCTGGTATAACATACAAATTAGACTATTAAATCCTGAAGGTTTGAAGAAAATCCGGAATGAATTCTAAATATTCAGACTAGCGTCAAATTACTTTTTAAAATGAAGAATCTAACATTTAAATAAGTTATATATCATTTGGTTAATGGACTGATGTTATGTGAATATATACCAGAAACTAAGAAAATAGAGATAATATTACTTATTTCCACTCAATACAACTCACATGTGTATGGCAAGATTGATGTGGTAGGGATCCTGACTGAGAGTTTTGCCACCTTTAATTAAAATTAAAAACATCAAAGATTACTGACCAAGATATCCTAAATCAATCTGTTATATAAAATGATCTAGGATTTCTTAAATCTGTTAAAGAACAGTCTCTTAAACAGGGTAAATAACAGTGGGAGAAAAGAAAAGTGATGGGAAAATAAATTGGTTCTTTCAAAAATTTCTTTTTCATCTGGGGAGGTATGAAGAAGAGAAAAAGTGTTTGTTTTAGTATGTCACAAAATTTTAACTTTATGAAAATAGCATAATCATACTATTATTAAAGGAAACTCAAAATATATTTATAATTATTTTATGACTATGCTTGTGCCTTTGGGAGTTGGTTTTTTCTGCTCTTTCTCTAGTCTTGGGACTGGTTCTGGAACTGTGATTATAAGAGTCAAAAGAATGGCAAGCTGCCCCTCACCCAGCCAAGCATGGAAACAGAATTGCCTTGGGAAATTTTTGAAGCAGAGGAAAGATTTGGGATGCTTTCTTGATTGCTCTCTTTTCTCTGACATCAGATAGACCTACTGCTTCACACCCTCCACTTTTCTAGTTATCTCTCCCACTTCTTACGTCCTTGAACTCCTAGGACCCATCTCCTTTTTGCTAAACACTGCTGAAGGATGAATTATAGTCAACACATCCTATATAATAACAGCCTAATATGCAAATCAACCAAACGACAGGTGGAAAGACTGGTCGCTATGATGTGCACTGACCACCAGGGGGCAGATGCTCAATGCAAGAGTTGCCCCCAACCCACAGGCCCCAGGACAGCCAAGGCAGGTGCCAGTGGAGGCCCCCTGATCACCCCGCTGGTCACCCCACTGATCAGCCCTGATTGCTGGTTAGGCCTAGGGACCCTACCTGTGCACAAATTTCATGCATTGGGCCTCTAGTTTATGATAAAAGCTCAAGAAGAGACATTTGCCAATAGTATTGACACTTGCAGAATAAGGATGGTTTTGGAACTGTACTGAGAAGAATGACACAGATCTACAGTGTAATCAATGGGGTTGCATAGAACACTTTTGGGATAGCAGGTCCCATTTTCAAGATGTCAATGGCACACTAGAGGTGTGCATAACACATCATACACACCCAATCTCAGAAATCCCCAATACAGAAATATCCCAGTGTGCTGACTTGGTGGGGGGGGGGGGGGGGTGGAACGGATAGAGAGCCAGCCTTCAGGTACTCAAGATGCAACCAAAAAGGTACTTCTTTTATGTATTTAGGTATTGAAGTTCTGCCTGGGATTTCCTCTGAATCAAAACTTCCACAATGAAAAATTGTATTGAAAACCAAAAAGCCTCTTAGGGCCTCAGAGGAATAATAGAAAGCAGAGTTGGGCAGTAGAGGAGCCTGGGCTTTGAAGTCAAGCACTTCAGGGGTACAGTCTGGGCTTTGCTGTATATGAGCTGTGTGGATTGCAGGTGCCATTTCTGCAGAAACTACAAACTGCCTCTGCCTCTGAACAAAGAAATGAGTAAGAGTGGCCAAGGAAAGGGACTCAGTTTGCACATCCGCTCACCAGCAGGACAGACCTTCCCAGGACTAGATGCTCTTAGGGTGCTGAACTAAGGACTGCTACAGAGAGCCATAAGAGAAACAATCCAGAGTGAGCTTGTGGGATCACCCATATCTGATATGTCCTACTCTGTACTTCTTGAAGGAAGCAATAAACCTCCTCTTATTTGAGTAAATGCTGATTGGGCAGTTATTTTATTTTATTTTTTTTTATTTTTTGCTTGGCCAACTCACAAAGAAAAAAATCAACCCAAATGTTTTACAAATGAGGAAATAAAATAGGAAGATCAGGTTTTGCATAGAAATGCATTCCTCAGGTCCCCAAATGGACACATGTAATGATTGGACATAGAATACCCTCAATAAGAGGTCAAGGTTATTATGGAAGAATGGCCTAGTTTCAGGAGCAGAGACTGCTGTTTTTTAGAGCCCCTAAAGTCACTGTATACAGGAGTTCACCTATCCCTTATTCATCAGATTAAACTTGCTACATAGGATAAATGTAAAGACAGATAGAAATCTATAGACCAATGGAAATTGCAAAACCAGAAATAGTCAGTGGTTTAGGATTCATTAAGAGAGAGAAGGAAAGAAAGAAATAGAGAGAGAGAGAGAGAGAGAGAGAGAGAGAGAGAGAGAGAGAGAAAGAAAGAAGGAAGGAAGGAAGGAAGGAAAGAAGGAAGGAAGGAAGGAAGGAAAGAAGGAAGGAAGGAAGGAAGGAAAGAAGGAAGGAAGGAAGGAAGGAAAGAAGGAAGGAAGGAAGGAAGGAAAGAAGGAAGGAAGGGACAAGACTACCCACATATCAAATTGGAGGCAAAGAATCATCCCCTCTCTCCAACCTACTTATTTATGGAATGGGATATTCACAAACATACAATGACTGAGAATCTCCATACATCCATAGTAAACTTTAAGTTCAATACTGGAAACTTTCTAGAGATAAGCACAGATTGGTTTGGTTTTGAGCCTTCAGTTGAAAAAAAAAATGTAAATAATTCCATTATGGAAATTCAAGGCAAAGAGCAAGGGAAGTGTTCCTAGTGCCAAAGATGGAAGATTTCATGAAACAGCCAACCATTAGTTATCAGCAATACCCTGGCATTAAAGCTTGGCTCTGCCTACATGCGTCCTACATATTTTATTCACATTAAGCACTGGAATATTATCCTCTTTTAACAGCTGAGTTATACTTGCCAATTCATTTTTAATCTGTGCATGACGACAATTCTCCAATTTGTAGAATTTTAGTTTGTCTATATTTCTACAGCCTAATTAGATAGATGGCTATTAAAATTTATTTAGAGTTATTTTTGGCTATCCCTTAAAGCTTTTGTATTTCAAATATCTATGGCAGGACTATAAAGAAATGCGGCTTCCAATACTGATTGGTTATTAAATAAGTTCAACAATATATTACCTTGTCAACAATATACTAATCTTGGCAAAGGAATGAAATTCTGAATGCATTTGTAGTGCCCATGCTGATAATTGGCTTGCTGAAATCTTGTTATAATTTGTCACCAGGTCTCAGGTAGATTTCGAAATAGGTGATTTTCTGAATCCTTTCTCTTATGAAGTGGTTCTCTCATTGTAAATTCCTTGGCTTTGACTTAAGAGAACTTCAGAGCCAAACTAAATACATTACTGATAATATAGAACACCATTCCCACCTGAATGAAAATTTCAGAATATCAGAGCCAAAGGTTCCCCAACTTTTCTTCAGATAATTTGATCACAAGAGCATTAAAAAGTGAAATGAGCCCCAACAAAAACAATGTGTTTTTTGTCTTCCCACCTGGCTATTTATTTGAGTTTACTCTGTTCCAGCCTTGGTAGTTGAGTCACACCCATTCTGTAGGTGTGTCACATGCCCATTCACTCTGCCACCTTGGCAGTCATATGCCTTCTTGATCCAAGAATGAGGAGTAGCCAGAATGCCCGCTGTCAGCAAGTATCTAATCTCAGAATGAATGCGCGGCAGAGGTTTGGGGTAACCATTTTATAAGCTCCATGCCTGTCGCTCTGAGGTTGACTGCCTAAGGAGAATCAGTGAGCTTACTCACAGCGTAATTAAGTGGCAATGTCAGGGGGTCAGGCAGCATCATCTTCTCCAGCCAAAAACATTTGGAACCCTCATGTGGTGATTTATGATTGTGTTGCCTGGCCAACCACCAGGAACCCAGCTTCCTTAACTCATCCAGGCCACACTCTGAAAAGCTAATCCCTGTCTTTTTAATGACATCTCTTCATTTATGGAGTCTCACACATTCTCAGGATGCACCCCGCCAATTACATGGGTTGAAATGACTGGTGCTGGCCTCCTTGTGATGTTCATGAATTATGGCTTCCTTGATATCTTCTCTGTGTGACCTTTTACTGTAATCTACAATGAAGTTATTGCTGAAATTGCAGCAAGATTATGCCATATTTCAACTATCTATGTATGCTTGATAAGAGCATTTACACAATTAACACTTTCTTGTTAAACCAAATGAAAAACGCATTTTACCTGGGCACTCCACAGGTAAAACCTCCTCTTGAGTTATCTTGCAGATTTCCTCTGAAAGGAAAATAAGGATAGAGAACTGTTATATTCTTGTAACCTACAAACCACAAAACCTCTCATTTGTATTCCTATGTAACTAAAACAAAATGGCATCCTAAATTTTGACAAATAGGCTTGCAATAATCCACCTGGTTTCTTCAGCTACTCCTTTGGAATCTAAGTACTATTTTTATTAATTGAAATAAAAGTATCAAGCTAAATTATAAATAGAGTCTCCGGAGGGGACCAGTCCTGTTGACATCTTGACTTTAGGCTAGTGAAATTGACTTCAAACTTTTGGCTTCCAAAATAGTAACAGAATAAATTGTGCTGTTTTAAGCAACTAAATTTGTGGTAGGTTGTTACATCAGCAAGAGGAAACCAATACATACTCATCTGTCAAATAAATACAGTAGTCCTCCCTTATCCATGATTTCATTTTTCACAGTTTCAGTTACCTGTGTCTACCAAGGTCCAAAAATATTAAATAGACAATTATAGAAAAAAGTAATTCATAAGTTTTAAATTGCATGCCATTCTGAGTAGCATGATGAAATCTCCCACTGTCCCTTTCTGGCCTAATCTGGGAATGAAGCATCCCTTTGTCCAACTATCCACACTGTTTACATTCCTGACCCAGCTCATTAATCACTTTCAGTTATCTTATCAAATGTTGTAGTATCACAGTGAATGTGTTCAAGCAATACATCACTTAAGAATGGCCAAAAAGCCATTCACATAACGTTTTTTAGAGTATCTGTATATATAAATCCCAGCGACCGAACATCTGAACAACCAGAATGACCAAAGCGACTGGTCGCTACAGTGGCCAATAGGCTGGATCAGGGCCCAGTCCGGCCCCAATAGGCCCCCCAACCTCCCATGGCCCCTCCCCCTGGCCAGCCTCACCCTTGGTTGCCCTCCCATCTCTCTCCTGTTCTGAGGTTCCCAAGAGCTGCCCTGAGGCCTGGAGCCCCAGAGGGGAGGGGCTTGGTTCCTGGCTGTGCTCCTCCAGACCTTGAGAGCTACAAATTACAAATGTGGCTGCCATGATGGAGGCCTGGCTGGGAAGTGGGAGAAACGCACAGCAAAGAGGGTGAGGACTGAGGAAAAGCCTGCTGGGAAGAACCTGCGCTAGGGGCAGCCACGCCCCCCACCCCCAACTCCAGCCCAGCCTCACAGGCTGCCTAACATACGCTACTATGAAGTGGGTGCAGAGAGGGCTCCTGGGGCACATGAGGGGGGCGCACTGCAACCCCTGCACATCACCGTTGCCCCTCACTAACCTGTGCCTAGTGACCGCCCACCCACGCTGCAGCCACCACCCACGCTGCAGCCACCACCTCCTTGTGCTCACACAGCCACCAAAGCTTCCTCCTGCGCTGTGCCCCTTGCTGGCCTCAGGCACCTCGTTCTCACCTCATCCACCCATGCCTGTTTATAATGATTGGGAGGAACAGGATAGGCTGGTCCAGCATGCAAGCGCATTCCCTCCTTCCGCTGCAGCTGACTTTCTCGGTCCTCCATTCTGTGGTGACAGATAAGGCCAACCTGGGCAAATGCCTGGTGCCCTCGCTTGAGGTATGCCGGGAGGCATAGTTCTCAAAAACCCAGAGGCCAGTCTACAGGAGGTCCCTTTGTGGAGGAAGCACTCTACAACCCCCAGGAAGCACCGCACCTCCTGCAGCCCTGAAGCTCGTGGAGGAGACTGAGAAAGTGTGTGAAAGAATGTGCCTTGCTGGTGCTCTGGGTGGCCCCTGTGCAGTGCCTGATCTTGGGGGACCAGGTGAGACATACACTAACTGCCTGTGGCTCCTCTCCCTAGTCGGCCCCACCCCCAACCGCCCCCCTCATCAGGGGCAGGCTGGCAGACCTCCCACAGCCCCTCCCCCATGCTGACCTGGTCTGATGGCCCCCATCAGGGCAAGCCAGTGGTACCCACCCATGCACGAATACATGCACCTGGCCTCTAGTATTGTTGTAATAGTTATATTTTATTATTAGTTACTAGAGGCCCGGTGCATAAAATTCATGCATGGTGGGGGAGTCCCTCAGCCCAGCCTGCACCCGCTCCATTCTGTGCCCCTCCCCCATGCTGACCTGGTCTGATGGCCCCCATCAGGGCAAGCCAGTGGTACCCACCCATGCACGAATACATGCACCTGGCCTCTAGTATTGTTGTAATAGTTATATTTTATTATTAGTTACTAGAGGCCCGGTGCATAAAATTCATGCATGGTGGGGGAGTCCCTCAGCCCAGCCTGCACCCGCTCCATTCTGTGACCCCCCCTCTCCATTCTGGGACCCCTTGGGGGATGTATTTATTCTTTTCATACAGCATCTTCCCACAGGGATCGGGCCTAAACCGGCAGTCTGACATCCCTCTCGCAATCCAGGACTGCTGGCTCCTAACTGCTCACCTGCCTTCCTGCCTGATTGCCCCTAACCACTCTGCCTGCCTGCCTGGTTGCCCCTAACTGCCCTCCCCTGCCAGCCTGGTCACCCCTAACTGCCCTCCCCTGCTGACCTGGTCACTCCTAACTGCCCTCCCCTGCCGGCCTGGTCACCCCTAACTGCCCTCCCCTGCTGACCTGATCACTCCTAACTGCCCTCCCCTGCTGGCCTGGTTGCCCCTAACTGCCCTCCCCTGCCAGCCTGGTCACCCCTAACTGCCCTCCCCTGCTGACCTGGTCACTCCTAACTGCCCTCCCCTGCCGGCCTGGTCACCCCTAACTGCCCTCCCCTGCTGACCTGATCACTCCTAACTGCCCTCCCCTGCTGGCCTGGTTGCCCCTAACTGCCCTCCCCTGCTGGCCTGGTCATCCCTAACTACTCACCCCTGACAGCCTGGTCGTCTCTAACTGCCCTCCCCTGCTGACCTGGTTGCCACTAACTGCTCTCCCCTGCTGGCCTGGTCACCCCTAACCACCTCTGCCTTGGCCCCTGCCACTGTGGCTTTGTCTGGAATGACGTCCAGAAGGATGTTTGGAAGATGCCTGGTCTAATTAGCATATTACCCTTTTATTAGTATAGATTATTAATTTCTTACTGTGCATAATTTATAAGTTGAAGCTTATCCTATGGTAGGAAAAAACAGGATTTGCTCCATTCTTTCAGGCATCCAAGAGGGGGATGTCTTGGAATATATCTCCTGCAGATAAGTGGGGAATACTGTAATTCAAAAGACTTCCTGTTAATTTGCACAATATCAATATTCATATTTTCTGCTTTTTTTTCATTTTAGCCATTTTGGGAAGTGGATATTTCATTGTAGTTTTAATATGCACTTCCCTGATTACAAATAAAATTTAGCAATCTTTACATGATTAATGGCCAATTAGATTTCCTCTTTTATGAAGTTCTCATTTATGTTTTACCCATTTTTTTATTGTTATCATTTTCTTATTTATTTGTAGGTATGATCTGCAAATTCAATAAACTAACCTTGTTCGGGATATAAATATGGATATAGATTTGGATATGGATATTGATCTATAATTATCAGTCACTACATAGTTCATCTTTCCATTTTTGTATTGTTTCTTTTGATGAACCGAAGATCTTTAATGCAGTCACTTTTCATCAACCTGTTTTTTAATGATTAAGGAGGTTAAGAAATTAATCTCCTGCCTTGAGACCATGAAGATAATCTACTATATAAAATTCTGAGAGTATTATGATTTTATTGTATTTATCCTTTTCATACAGCTAGAATTGATCTTGGCTATGTTGTGAGATAGGTATCAATTTCATTTTTCTTCATACAAATACCTAATTTTCTTATAATCAGTTGTTGAAAATGTAATCATTTTCTACTTCTGCAGCACCAGTTCTGTATGCGTATATGCACATATTTTTTTTCCATTGACCTCTTTATGTATCCTTATTCCTAAATCCCATTTTCTTTATTACTATAGTTTTATAATAATTCATGAAATTTGTTAGATTGAGTCCTCCCACTTAGTTCTATTTCTTGAATGTCTCAGCTATTCTTAGACTTTTGCAGTTTTATGTAAATTTAACTTGTTAATTTCTACCAAAAACCTATTTGTATTTGTATTAAATTATATAAATTATAATTCAATTTAGGAAATTTGATATTTTTAAAACACTGAACCTATTTAATCTGTATAGACATGAAATATCTTTCCATGCATTTAATTCATTGTTAATAGCTATCAATGAGGCTTTATAATTTCTTTTATAAATAAGTTTATTTTAACAACATTCAATTTTGTTATTGTATTCATTTCTATATTATATAATAGGTGATGCTATAGTAAAAGGTGTCTTTGGTTAAAAAAATCAATATTATTAAAATATTACAGATATTTTAATAAAAATATATACTTAATTTTATGCTTAATTTTAAACAAAATATTCCTACTATAAGCTCTAAGTGGGTTCCAGAACTGCAATCACATCAAATGCAAAGTCATGTTACTGTGAAGTTAAGCAAATGACTGATGGAGCCTGCAGAGGCAGTAGCTCTAGAAGTCCAGGACCCAAGGACTGGGAGCAAATTGCTTGTTGCATTCCCTCTAAATTCACATTAGCACTGGAGATCACTGGATTATCAAAGCACTGAAAACGTTTTAAAGACTGAAAAATAAACTGATGAAAAAGTAGTTCCAGTGGCACAGATGCATGGAACAGACTGACAGATCTCAGAGGAAGGGGATTGGGAGACACTGGAAGGGATTCACAAAGAATATATATGCATGACCCATGGACCCAGACAATAGTGCAGTGAAGGCCTGGGGAAGGGCAGGGATGGGTGAAGGGGGCAAAGGGAGAGGAAATGGGGGACACCTTTAATGCTGTCAACAATAAAAAATAAAAAATAAATGAACATATTTACATTAACTCTAACAAAATAAACTGGTGACTTTTTAAAATATTTTTATTGATTTCAGAGAGGAAGGATGAGGGAGAGAGAGAAACATCAATGATGAAAGAGAATCATTGATTGGCTGCCTCCTGCATGCCCCCTACTGGGGATTGAGCCCACAATCTGGGCATGTGCCCTAACCGGGAATTGAACCATGAGCTCCTGGCTCATAGGTCCAACCATGGAGCCACACTGGTCGAGCTAAACTCGTGATTTTGAATTCTAATTTCCACACATAGTTAAAGAAATGTAAGTTTCAAGAACAATGAGTTTCTATTTTTTACCTGACAATGATAAATGGTGGTAAGAGTGTAGAAAAACATACCGTCTCATATACTGATGCCAGTTTTGTAAATTGGTATAAACCTTTTGGAGAACAATTTAGCAATTCCTACCAAAATGTAATATGTTCGTACCTATTGTACCAGCAATTCTACTATTAGAAAGTTACACCATAGATATGTTCTCACACATGCACAAAGAGTATGGACAAGAATGCTCAATGCAGGTAAAATGTTCAATCCTCCTAAATGACAATCAGAATACACACACCATTTTATATTCATACTCGAGACCCTGTACACGTACACAAAATTCGTGCACTGCGGGGGGGGGGGGGCGGGGGGGAGGGGGGTCCCTCAGTCTGGCCTGTGCCCTCTCGCAGTCTGGGAGTCCTTGGGGGATGTCCAACTGACATCCTTAGTGCTGCCGCAGAGGTGGGAGAGGCTCCTGCCACCACCGCTGTGCTCGCCAGCCATGAGCCTGGCTCAGGGCTTTTGGTTGAGTGGTATTTCCCCTGTGGGAGTGCACTGACCACCAGGGGGCAGCTCCTGTGTTGAGTGTCTGCCCCCTGGTGGTCATTTCTCTGTTCAGTTGATTTGCATATTAGCCTTTTATTATATAGGATGAAGCATGCTCATATAGTTGAGAGTAAGGTAGAAATACAAAGCCATGAGTATAGTATAAACCCATAATTATTTTTTAAGATTAGATAGCTAATAGATGATAGAGAGATAGAATATTAGGGTGCTCCAGAGAAAAAGGACCAATAAGATGGATGGACACATAGATGGGTGGAAAGAAATGCTTATACACTCATGGAAATTTTCTTAATGAAACACTGGAAACTTAAAAGTTGCCTTAAGTGAGGCAAACTGGGGAAGATGATTGATTTGGTTTTATCTCGTCTGGGTACAGATCTTGTATTAGTATTTGACATGTCTGCTTCAGCATCTGACAAAATGCTTTATCTTATTGTCTCTGGTTGAGCATCAGAATCATTGTGTGCAAGCACCTAAAAATACAAAATTTTGGAGATTCTATGGCCCAGAAACCTGTACTTTCAAAGATATCCACAAAAGCTAATTAGACTCCATTCATCCTAAGACCTCTTATTTTAGTTACTACTTAAACTTTCTGTTGACCATTAATGGTTCAAATCCCCTAGTGCTATTTGAATCACCTATTTTCTCCAACATTTTTGCAATCTGCTCCTCAGCTGCCTTTGCTTTTTCCTTCTTTGAAACTATCATTTATTGAGGATCTACTATGTGGCAAGTGATCTGCTGGAAACCGTATAAAAATGAGCTCTAATCTTCTCAATCATACAAGGTGAGTATCGCCTGTGCTGTTTTTAGTTGGGGAGCTGAAACAGCGAGAGAGATTCAGTAGCTTGTCCAGGCGGATACAGTGGAACAAGCTCTACCTGATCCATGTGTGTTCTTTCTACTCCATCCTGCTGGCTCTCCCGAGACTCTGCAGCACCATGGAAACTGCCACTATCCACTTTCTTTGATGTATCCATCTCTCTGCTATGTGAGTTTCTTTTTTTGCCTCCTACATCTTGAGGTGGAGTTCCCAAGGGCAGAATTCCTTGTAAAGTCAAACTCTTCTCTCTGACTTCAATTACTGTTTCTAGAGTAGTGATTTCAACCTTTTTCATCTCCTAGCATATATAAACTCATTACTAAAATTCTGCAGCACACCCCCAAGAAATTATATTTTTTGCTGACCTGACAAAAAATAGGTATAACTTTGATTCATTCACACTGGACAGCTATTGTTGTATTGTCTTTTTTTTCTTTTTTTTTTTTTGCACTCTAAGGGAAAAGAGGTCAGTGCCCCTGACTAAATAGGCATTGCATGTTTTAAAAATTCTTGAAACACACAAGTTGAAAATCGCTGTTCTAGAGGATAACTCCTGGATCTATGCTGAAAATGATTTATAATTTTATTCTGTTTAGAATAAATGATTTCTAAAATCTGAAGTTTCTTGAGTATCATTCCTATTTTTCTCCTAAAACCATCTCACTCAGACTTTCCCAGCCTCAGCTCTGATGACATTTTGGACCAGATAATTCTTTGTTATCGTGAGTCGCTTGTGCATTATAGGATGTACACCCACTAGATGCCAGTAGCACTCACTGCCCCTAGTTGTGGCAACTAAAATGTCCTCATACATTGCAAAATATCCCATGTATGTGTGTGTGTACGTGTGTGTGTAAAATCACTCCACTTGAAAACCACTGAATTTTAACTGGATGTCCTGACAGCCCATTTGACCAAATTTAAATTGATAATCTCCTCCAAAACATCTCCTCCTCATTCCCTAATGTCTATTAGTGGGCCCAATTTGTTTTCTCAGTCATTCACACTCTGAACCTCCATACCATTCATCTCTGCCTCAGCCTTTACTCCCAATCCTTCACACCCAACTATCACTCTGACATATAGCATTGATTTTAACTTCTGAATCTCTCCTTTCATTTTCTATTTCTCTCTCTGATTCTAGCCTCCATTACTTCACACTAATTCAAATAACCTTCTTATGTTCTCCCGACCTTTAATCCATCCTATCCAATGATGTCAGTTAAGGCTTTCTCAAGGGTAGCCGGTACCATGTTCCTTCTTTTATTGGGACCTTCAGCACTTCCCTATCATAGACCTAATTAAGAATAACTTGCTCACCCTTGCATTTCAGGGCCTCCGCCATATGGCACCACCACCCTTTCCAGCTTTGTTTCACACATCTGCTCCACTTGCTTATGGCTCATCAAAAATGGCTTGTGCATATGGTCCAATACCTTTTATTCATATTCTTACCTCAGTTGGTGAGTCTTCTTCCACAATTTTCCCTAAAAAACAAACAAACAAATAAAACAAACAAACAGGCACCACCACCCTTTCCAGCTTTGTTTCACACATCTGCTCCACTTGCTTATGGCTCATCAAAAATGGCTTGTGCATATGGTCCAATACCTTTTATTCATATTCTTACCACAGTTGGTGAGTCTTCTTTCATAATTTTCCCTAAAAAACAAACAAATAAAACAAACAAACAAAAAACCCTCACTCTTCTTTCAAGGCCAATCTGAAATCCTACATTGCTCACAAATCATCTTATGGTTGACCCAACCAAATGTGTTCTCTTTCCCCTTTCAATGCCTTTAATTGTTCGTATTTACCTCTCTTGTTACTTGCACATCATCCCCTGATGTCCTATTTGTGGTGCTAATAGCATCCTCCCTGGTAGATTGTAACCTTATTGATGGCATAGTGTTGGTCATATTCTTTATGTATACAGTAGTACCTAGAACAACTGTACAGAGTTTAGATTTTCTTAATTATGTGTCTGAGTAACAAAAGTGAACTTATTTGCCTACTATCTTAGGTCAGCTCATCACCATCCTTCTCTTGAGTAATTGGTCTCTCACCTGGCTTTCTGACTCATATTCCTCCAACCCATTCTCTGCCTGCTACAAAAGTAAGCTTTCCAAACACCAGTCTGATCATGCAAGACATTGACTTAGAATAGTTCCCATCGCCTACAGGACAGATGTGAGACATACAAAACCCTCTGTGTTCTGGCTGCCCTGATTTTTCTAGGCAGTGCTACTTTCAACCATATTCTTGTGACATGTCGGTGAGTTTCCAGTTCCAGCTGTTATGTCAGGCTTCTTTCCTAGTTTCTTCCGTACCTTTGCTCACACTGCTCCTTCTGCCAAGAGGGCCTTTGCCCAACTATATCCACCTGCAACATCTGTTCATCTGTCACCACTGTGCAGAAAAGCCCTGGCCCTCCCACAATCAACCTCTCCCTTCTTTGAACACCCACTGCATCCGACATGCTTCTATCACAGTACCTGTAATACTTTGCTCTGCTTATTTTTACGTGTCTGAACCCAACTACTGCACAGTAGACACCGAGAGAAATGCACTATGTTATACAGAACGTTGTATTTCTGAAAAGTGCCTAACAATGAAGGAAGCTAATGAAAACTGTCTTGCTGAATGACTGACTGACTGGGTGAACCCATGAATCTAAACCAGAAAATCTATTTTAGTTATTGATTAGGAAAGTAAGAAGTCAATGTTTTAAAATGCCACCACATAGAAAAATCTATTTATTTTTGTAAGACTTGAGTATGTGACATCATAAAGAGCAGAAATAATCTAAATGAGTCAATTTTATTGCCATTTGTCAGTTTTATATTTTAAAAATCCTAAATGTTTTACATATTTCCTTGGCTTGGTTAACAAGATATTCAGGAAATCATTTCACTCTCTTTCTATACTGGAGCTATTATGAAAATAAATTTCCACGTGGGTTTTAACTAATTTCTGCCCACAGATACCATAAAAGAATATCCCTCTATTGAGAAGTACCAGGAAGTTTGCTTCTTTCTTCAGGTTCTGCTTTGCCAACAGCTATTACTTTTCACTGTGTTAGGGTGTCTACTTAAGATATCACTCTGCTTGGCTCCTTCCACCACTTCTTGATCCTTCACCCCTCTCTCACATCTATCTTATGATTAAAAAGAGTTTTAGGACACACCAGAAAAGCAAATGTGTTAAGTCACATACTTATTTAAACATTTCTTTATCAAAAGATACTGTGCTGTGATTAGTATATTTCTGTTCCTGGAAAGAAAATATGTGAGCTTTATAATTGTTGACCTCATGTGCAGCAATGGCTTTTTAAATGTATTTCTGCATTTGAACTCTGGCCCTGATTCTTAAAACTGACAACAGCCCGCCTTCCAGAGGTTCATCTACCTCTGGAGAAAGAGGGTCCAAGTATGATCAGTGAAGATCGTTTTATGTTTACAATTTGTGGTTTAATACTAAGAAGTTGGAAGGTGAAAATAGGAAGGTGCAAAGTTATGCTGACTTTGTCTGGGCCTCAAACACCTCAGCTGCACCTGCTCAGGTGTATGTAGTCAAATGCAGGTAATCTAGTCCCCTGTATTTGGTGATGGGCAAGCTGACAGGTGTTCTAGGATTGCCTCAGCTAGATATAGAGCAACTCCGATGGGTTCACACGTCCACCCTTCAGCACACTACCTTAGGCATGTCCTCTTTGTGGCTGTGGCAGAGGGAAGATTGCACGTAGAGACATAAAGGTCCTTTTCCAAGTTTCTGCTAGCATCCTATTGCTCAAAGAAAGTCCCACGGTCAGGCCCAGAGTTGCAGTGGACAGACATGGCAAGGTTACCTTTCCACAGGTGTGGATAGAAGGTGGCATAACGAATGGGTCCTTGATATAATCAACCTACCACAATGCAGATGAGATCAATTGGGTCACTCGAGAAAGGTCACCAACTACTAGGAGCCTGGAGTCCCAACTAGACCTCTTTGACACCAGCACCTGACTTTTAACAGCTACAATAGACAGAGAGTCCTTAATGTATCAGATGTGACAGCCTGCAAGTCAGTTAGCAAATGTATCAAAGAAAGTATGAGGTCACTAAAATTTTAAAGAGATGGCATAGAAAGTCCAATTTTATGTTTAAAGTAGAAAACAATGAAAACCAAGAATAACATTGTAAGGACAGAGCCACAGTGAGAGAAGAGGTTCTGAAGCACATGCCTCTGAGTCTGCAAAAAGAACAAAAGCTGTCTGGCCAGGAGGGGAAAGCATTTTACAAAGGAATAAAGGAGGAATGAAATGAAAGGATGAAAATCTGAGTTTATACCATTTACATTTCAAACATTACTAATTTCTGTGTCTGGGTATTATTTTTCTAATTTACTTTTGTTTCAGCTTTATTGAAGTCTCATTGACAAGTAAAGTGGTAAGATATTTAAAGTATACCATGTGATGACTTGATATGCGTACACATTGTAAAAGGATTTCCACCCTCCAATCAAGTTAATTAACATTGAATTTTCTTTTTCACTGGGTAGCAAAGTGTGCATTTAAAAAAATAGATTTCATAATAAAAAATACTATACAGTGGACCTTCCTAAGATTTGCTTTTTTAAAAAAAAGCACCTTACAAATTATGAGCCCTTTAGAAATTCGGAGAAATAGTCATAAGGGTAGAGTCAACCATCTTTCTTCAGTGAATTAGACCAGCCAGTTAACCTTCTGAGTCACCTTCTGTTTTTAGGATTTTACATGCCTTTGAAGGAAACAAGATAGCTAAGGTAAATAAATATATCCGATGACTACTTTCTTAAAAGTAATCTTGATTGTTCCTTAGAGTAGTGTCAGGGCTGAATAAAATTAAGAGCACACAAAGAGATCTTTGGTGTTAATTCATCTAAAATAGATGCTTCATGAAGGGACCAACGTGAGGTTATTGCCACCTACATTCAAATTCAACACAGAGTAAAATAGACAGGTAACATTTTTCATAGCTGATGAGTGACTTTGAATTTAATTTTATCCTGTGGCTAACTTCTAACTCTGTGTCTCGTCTGACACAACCGTTTTCATTACAAGGCTCATCTGAATGTCACAATGACTTTCAAGAGTATTAGTGTCACTATCACTTGTCACTTTCACCTATTTGTCCTGCTGTGTTGACTTTTCACCTTCAAAGTCTCTGATGCTTCCTTATAGGGTAAATTAGAGGCCACACAAGAAAGTTGTATTCTTTCTTCTTAGAGGCAATTGCTTAGGCTGGACAGGAATGTTGCGTGTTAATGGGATAAGTGCCAAGAAAGCCAGAATCTACAGTAGGTTATCCAGGGCTTCTCTTGCTACCATGGCAGTCATTTTCAACTAACTTGTCCACACAAATTTGTCATATTATCATTAGTAATCATAGTAGGAATAGGAATAGTTAACCATAATTTGCATGCTGAATTTGGTATTTCACCCATTTTATCTTATTTAATCTTCACAACAGCTTTTCCAGAAGTTACCATTATGCATATTTTTCAAACAAAGAAATTGAGGTTTACAGAGATCGAATTATTGTTCCAGGTCAACAACTGAGTTATTGGCAGAGCTTGCCTTCAATTTTAAGTTATGGTTCTTTCTCCATGGGAAACTGCTCCTTTTCTTATTCTTACACCTTAACTTGGAAAGATAAAGCTATATGTCAAGGTCCAAATCCTATGGATTTCCCATGGCTTTGTATTCACCGGACAACCTTTAAAAAGTCCAGCCAACTCCTTGGTGTAGTAGAGCCTGGAGGATCAGGGACTCAGTTCTGTTTCTCTTATTTAATTGACTGTGTGATCTTATACAGGTCATCTACCCTTGCCCAGTTGGTGTCCCCACTTCTCTGAGCAAGTTACTATTTTTGTACTACCCACTTCTCAGGATATTTTGTGAGGACCAATGAGAATTAAGTAGGTGAAAGGACTTCGCAAACTGTATAGCAATGCACACATGCTATTGTGATTTCTGCCTTATTAATCTCCTGCTTGGGCCTTGGAACAGCTGTGTCATGTTCTATTTCCAAAAAGGATGCATAGCTGGGCAGTCAGGCTAATATTATTCCACCTTTAACTAGATTACCCTCCCGCTGACCCTCTGCTCCTTTCCCATGAATGTTGATGATTTATCTTTTCAAAGCCAAACAATATGTTCTGACCGCTTCCCTCCTCCGCCTGCACTTGTCGCTCTGTGCTTGCCTGTTGTGTTTTTTCTACAGGACTCAAAGAATGGGAACCTAATGCAAACACCACTGCCAATTAACACACGCTTACAGCTCTTGCAAATGATTGTTCCCTGTCTCCCAGAACTCAAAGGGCGCAGTTTTTCATCTGTGAATTTTTCACAGTCCTATGAAAATATTCAGCTATGTGATGCAGACATTCTGCACTTAGAAGCAAGCTGTTTCAGTGATTAAGATTTTAAAATTTATTAGGGATGTCCCGAGGATCCCATGAGGCATTCTGCAAAATCTCCTTATCCTAAAGCCACCTTGTTTAGAAAGTGTCTTTGATCTGATCCAAACCAGGATATAAGCCTCCCCTACCTCAACTGAGGGAAATGGCCATAGGGTGACCAGCTGTTCTGGTTAAGCAGACACTGCCCCATTTTTAGCACAAGGTCCCGGAAAACCCCTCAGCCCTGAGTACACTGGAGGGTTAGTCACCCTAGAAATGGTGCATCTACTTCCTGCTCCTGCCCTGGCTCTTTGCCCTCTGCATTTGTCAGGCTCCAAGCGCCATGAATAATTTTCACCTACCTGTTACTTGCATAAAGTCTATTTGGAACAGCATTAAAAAAAATAAAAATAACTTAAAACTTTATTTTTTGCTCTCTCGCAAAATACCCAGAAGCTGTGGCTGAGCTCCCGCTGTTCACACCTAAAGAACACAGGCGCCAGTGCTGCTGCCTGTCACCTCCAGAGTCACTAGGGTCCTCGCTGCATATTTGGTATTCAAAACTCTTGATAAATTATCGGGTGGTTTTCTTGGTTGTAGTCCTTGTAGAACAATAAAGCAAAAATGTTTGTCATCCATGTAGTACAGCTGCAAAAAGTGTGTGGGAGTGATAATTGGATGACACCCAGGGAAGGGGAAAAACATGAAGAAAAAAAAAAGCTTTTCATGGAGGATGCGATGGCTTGGGGAAGGCCAGCCAGCGGCTGGACAAGCTCCCTGGCCAGGCCCTGCCTGAGGAGTGGCCTTGTCTTGCTGGCCAAGGCAGGTTCCAGCAAGACCCTGGTCCCAGGCCCCAGGCCACACCCGTCGCTGCCGGGTTCAATGCTTTCCACTCACTTTGGCAGCTGGGGTAGCCTGAGGGAAAACTACATTTCTGTTTCCAAGTGGGCCACCGAGCTCAAAAAGGCCAATTGCCTTTAACCCTCAAGAAGACCCTTTGACGGCAGGGCTTTGATCCACGTAGGCTCGTGCGCACCGGGACAGGCAGCTGTCAGGACTGCGCCTCTGGCAGAAACACCGAGGGGAACGTGGGTTGCCATGAAAGAAACACTACAAATGTTTGATCCTCTTATCCCCACCCTCCCGCTCTCAGATTCCTCCTGGACAATGGAGGACACTTGGGAGAATCAGTAAACAAAGCAGCATTCATTCGCTCTCATTTGAGCAGGGTCGGTCCTTCTTTTTAATCACTACTCAAGGAAAAGCTCAAAGGTATAAAAATCATCCCACTAGTTTCTTAGCTTTTCAAAGGTTTCCTCTTAAGCCATCAATTGACAGTTCATGACTTAAAGGTAAAGTCCCCCTATTTTCAAATGCTGTGGTAAACAACATTTCTGTGTGTAGTATGGGTTGTTCTTTACAAAATTCACTGGAGGATGCTAAAGGCCAGACTTTAAGGATGAAGAGCTATATCCCCTTAACTCTGGAATGACTCATAAGGCAAAATGTAGAAGCCACATTAGCCTATTTCTGAGGGCCATTTAAACCAGTGGCATGGGATTCCTATAGAGAAGATGAAAACAGGGTGGGGGGTGGCTTTGACTTGAGCTGCTTGCTGAATTATCATTTCATGAGATATCATGCTTACAACAGGGGGAAGGAGCAATATCTGCATCCTCACTGGGGCAATGAGTCAAGGGCCTCGACATGGACAACCAGATCCCAGGAGGTTCCTAGATCTATAACCAGAGCTTAGAAGACAGTTGCAATAAATAGGAAAAAAGACGGTCCCTGTGCAGTTCACAGAAGATTCTGGGAATCCTTAGGGTATGTGGCTGCTGCAGGAGTGCAAAAGCTTACCAAGGCTCTGTGCAATCTTCTTGCAGGCTGAAGGTATACTTTTGTCCCTAGACATGGGTTTCTCAACCTTGTCACTATTGGCATTTGGGGCTGTATCCATCAGGGACTGTCTTAGTTTGGGCTACTATAACCAAGTACCATAGACTGGGTCATTTAAACAACAAACATTTGTTGCTCACAGTTCTGGAGGAGACTGCAAGTCCAAGATCAAGGTGTTGGCAGATTCATCCTGGGTAAGGGCCCACTTCCTGGCTTGCATGGGCTGCCACCTTCTTGCTGTGTCCTCACATAGCAGAGAGAGATCATCTGTCCACCTCTTCTTACAAGGGTACTAATCTCATTCATGAGGATTCCACCATTATGACCTAATGACCTCCCAAAATTCCCAAAGGCCCTACCTTCAAATACTATTAACTTGGGAATGTAGGCTTCAACATAGGAACTTTGGAGAGAGACATTCAGTCCATAACAGGGTCCACCAGAGAGAAAGAACCAACAGGAGTTATATACAGTTGACCCTTGAATAATGTGGCTTTGAACCATGAAGGAAATCTACATATAAGTGTACCCACACATTACAAACACTCGTTCTTCAAGGGCCAAATATATTTTCAATCCATGATTGGGATTTTGCATATATTGAGGGCCAATTTAAGTTATACACAGTTTTTTGGCTGTGCAGGTGGTTGGCACCCCAACCCTCATCTTTTTTAAGGATCAACTATATATATTTTTATATATGTATATATGCATATGTAATATATATATAATCTCACTGGTTTCCCACTCTAGGAATCCTAAGGCCTTTAGCAGATCAGATGACGCCCACCCACATGACGGAGAGTATCTGCTTTACTTAAAGTCAACTGATTGTAGATGCTAACTACATCTACAAAATACCTTCATAGCAACATATAGAAATAGTGTTTGATTAAATAATTGGGTTATATAACCTAGGCAAAATGATACATACAACTAATCATTGCAAGGACCAACAGATAATCCTTTGTTGAGATAGGCTATCCTGGGCACTATAGGATGCTTAGCAGCATGTCTGAGCTCTATTTGTTAGATGCCAGTTAGCATCCCCACCCCTCCCATTCCAATGAAAAAGCCTCCAGGTATTGCCAAAAGTCCTGCAAACATCACTTTCCTAGGACATGAAATAAAGAACTTTGGTTTCAACTGTAACCCCACAAATGGTTCTGTTATCCATAGCTTGATGTGGAGAGCCAAAATAGGAATGCTATGTTTTCAGAATCATATATTTTCACTCAGACGTTATTTTAACACATTGAAGGTTAAAAAGCTTAATTGATATTTTTATAAGCTCACAGTGGGCAGGACATCTAAACCTTTGGGTGGGCATAGTCTTAATATAAGAAGTAAACAATGATTTCTACCTCCAGCTACAGTCGTGTACTCTCTCCCTAGAGTGACAATTACTGTTCTTCTGAATTAAAAATGAAATAATAATTTAACCAAAGCTGAAATTTGTCCCAGAAGGCTCAGTTAACCTGTTCAAGCTGGGCCCTAGACTCAAAAGAAGAGCTCTATCAAATATTCTGGAAGAGCTTAATATCATAATTTTGCTATTTCATGGAACAGAATATTTTTACTTACTAAATACATAAAAATAGCTTCAGGCTTGATATAAATTAAAACAATGTGACAAACATCCACTTATCATAAATTATAGATTTTTTCCCATTTTTGTTGCATTGCTATTAACAGATTTTTATATGTATCCTTCTAATATAACAAAACACGTCCTGTGCTCTTTCAACCATCTGGTGTGATATGACACATGGATGGCAAACTGCTATTTTAAGCACTGAATGCATTATCTGTAACCAAGCATGATTATCTCCTGCATTGTTAATTTCCCACTGTGCTAGTGTAATTCTGGTATTTTCTTGGTCATGCACAACTGTATCTTACAAGCAGCCCACATATCTTAACAATGAAAAAAAGCAGAGAGTTCTCTAATTGTACTTTAATCACAAAGTTCTGGTGCCTGGGTTGGGAAACGAAGACTCCAGAAGGCTAATAACCCATTGTTTGTAAATGAAATGTACATATCTATTTAGTTGTTTCAAGCAATGCAAAGAAAAACATCCAATTTGAAATTTTGACCCATTAAGCATCATGGCAGAATGCAGAGATTTCCTTGGCATTCTTCTTTGCCTATTAAAAACTAAATAAACTTTTTACTGGACTCTTAAGTGAGCTTTATCTTCTGTCTGATTTACAGTGTGGTTAGCTGAAAACCAGATGTTGGATGTGCACCGGACATTGGCATTGCCAGTCCAATAAAGTGTTCATTTTTCTAATAAAGTTTTAAGAAGCCAAGGTAGAGCCAGGCAGAAGCAATACTATAGGTTTATTTCTGAAGGAAGACTCCTTTGTTTTCTCCAAACCCACCTAGATGCTAATGCAAGGCTGCTCCCCTACAATAGGTGAGTGATGACAACTTCTATCCTCTTCCAAATGTTTAAAGAGAAATGGATCTAACTGGCGAGAGAAGGAGCAGCCAGGATGTTGAAGGATTTTTTTTCATCCTTCACCTTAATCCTCTCTGTGTGGCCCTTTTCATCCTGCCTTAGGACAAAATGAAAGTGATTTATGTATCTTTATGCACTGAGTCAAACATAAATACATGCTCTGCATCAGTTAACTAGTATAAACTCTCCTAGGTTACAGGTTAATCTTACACACTCAAAAATAAATTATAAGCAATAGTCTTTATTATGAGGATGTCACAAATTAATAATTATATTCACTATGAGCCTTAGCGTTGCACAGCAGTATATTATTTGCCTGAGGAAGTCAGTAAATTATGGTCTCACCTATTCTCAGGGAAATTGCATTTTTAACAAACTGATTTTTCACTACACTTTTCACTAAATTTAAGTGCAAACATTTAACCTTATCCTTCCCCCACCCTTACCTCCCCCAAAAGACAGACATGTTTTGGCTCATTCTGCATGAAGATAAGCAATTCCTCCTTTAATGAAGTAAATAACCTTTTTGTTATGTCTTTGTAAATTCATTATAGCTCAATGATGAAAGGTGAACAGCCTGGATTAGTTGTTTCACATGGTTATTCTCATTTATCTCTCATAAGAACCTTGAAAATTAGATATAATTATTCTCATTGCCAATACAGTAACTGAGGCTGTCTAGGAATGTACCATTAATAAGGGGAGAGATTTGAAAACATATCTGGTGATCAACCCCATGATCTTGTCACTCATTAAGTATGATCTGCAGTTCATTAAGATGTTTGCATGATAAGCTCTGGACAGTTTTGCCCTCAGAGCTCTGATATTCTTCTAATTCTTGGCCAGAAGACATTGAAAGTTGCTATACCTAAGACATATTACAATTACATATTAGATGTCTAATGTTAAATGTCTCAAAATTATGGGAGACAACACTAACTTGGAAAGAGACACACAGAATGGATCATCAGATGACTTACAATCTTTCCATAAGGAGACTAAGAAACATAAACCTATTGCTAGTCAAGAGACCTAATCTTGTATATTTTTAAAACAAATATTCCACTCTAAGAGTCCGAGCTGTGCTACAGAGTATAGTCAATTCTACCTGGGCACAGTTTCATTGAGATGAGTCATTGAATTACAAGTATATGGACTAACGAAAATCAAAATTGTCACTATAACTCATCTGCATCCTCTTTTTCTTTCCCCTTCATACACATATATCAAACCAACCCTTTTTACCTTGTCTCTGGTTTAAGCCTCAATCCTTTATGTGAACACAACAACCACCATGAGTGCCAGAATCTTCTCTGTTCTGTTCCTTGTTGGGTTTCTACCACCAAACCAGTTTCTGGCATGGAAAATGTACTCAGTAAATATTTACCAAATGACTAATTTAACAATCGACTGACATATGAATAAATGTTTTATGTCATGAAGATTCAAGATGGTTCGTATTATGACTTTTAAAGAAATGTTTCAAATAATTGATAGTTTGCAAATATCAGTCAAGGGCATTTAAGAATTATTTCTGGCTAAAGAACAGCCTAAAACATATTAGACATTAAGTAAACACTTATTAAAATGAATAAAGGATAAATGAAAAAATGTGGGAAGTATTATTCATATAACACGAGTTGTCCCAAGAGGATTGCACCATCCATCTAAACCTACCTTGTAAATGAATAGTTGGCTATAGTAAAAAGAAAAGATAAGAAAAGCCTTGTAGTTCTGCCAATTTTTCCACTGTTACTTAGCCATTACCCACTGTGTAATACATAATTGGCTTACAACATGTGGAAGGGGGAGGTTCTAATTATGGAGAAATTAATGATTCAAAAAATAATTACTCCAGATCCCTTTACATTGTGTGGTTTCCATTGTATGGTTTTAGTAAAGAGAATGTGACATTCATCACAGCCATATCCAAATTCCTTTAAGATGACAGAAACGTAATACAACTTGACATGAAAGAATTTTGTTCAGCAAGTCCACATGCAGCACTCCTGCCAAACTCCTGGCCTTTCCCATCCTGCCATGGATTTTTTAAAACTTTTTTTTAAAAGACTGATTTTAGAGAAAGGAAGGAGAAGACAGAGAGAGAAACATTGATCAGTTGCCTCCTGCATGCACCTCAACCAGGGATCGAACCAGCCACCTTTCAGTATACAAGAAGACGCTCCAACCAACTATCTGAAGCATATGCATTTCCTCCCAACACACTATTTCTCCCAAAATATCACTCAACTAGTTTTCTCTATCATATTCCAACTATTTCATATTTCCCATGTGTCTTGCCAATACCCTTGTAGGTGCATATCCTAAGCCCATACCCCTTAGATAAATTCCTAGAAGTTATATTCCTTTCCTAAAGTGTTCAATGATAATTCAGTCATTAATTCTAAAATTTTATTCTATTTTTCCCCATTTTCTCTTTTTCTTTTAATTGCTGTGTCTCTAAGCACAAACTTCACAAGTTGCCATAAAAGTATTCATTTTCCCAAAATTGCTTTACTGTGTGTGGGATTCTACTAAAAGGATGGTGAACTTTCCCTTCAGTTCTGTACTCCCACTCAAGACTGAACAAGAAGTAGTATTAAACAGAAGCAGGAGATATTAAATTTATCAGGAACTTCCTAACAAAGGAGAAATTGTCTCTGTAATGAGCAAAAGTGTAGAATTCCTCCCTGAGGACCTGTAGGGTTGGGAAGGAAGCAGGAATATCTGGAATAATTTAGATGAACCTCAGTAGAGCAGGAAAATATTTTAGGAAGTCATTTTTATCCTCATGTTTTTCCAAAACAGAATCAGACAACACAAAGCATTCTTATTATACCACACCTACTATTGATGCAGGTAATCAAATACTCTCACATAGAAAATTTATTCTGACCTTAAATTGAATAGGAGACAAATAATATCATGTTTGCTCAAATTTGATGTTTCCACAATTACAATTATTTTTGTGAATTAGTGATTTCAGAGTCCTAGCTCTGAGTTTTCTTCTTTTTATTCCTTCTTTAGCACTCCCACAGCCTCACCAATAAACCAATTGCTCTTGCCTAAAGCTTTCACAGCTAAATGACACCTTCATTAAAAATATATAAAAATATATACAATTTAATGTTAAATTAGAAAGTGTTTTTATCTTCTAAAGCCATGTGTTCTAAATTCTGAAATCTAGGTTAATTCTAAAATCTAGCCTGCCAAGGCACTGAAGCACACTATTTGAGCAGAACTGAATGGAAGCTTGGGGAAGTCTCGGTGCTTGATAGGTATTTGACTTCTGCTAATTGCAACACATGGCAGTTGCCAAGGTTGGAAGAGCCATGGAAGGTCGGAAATGACACTAAATCCAGTGCCCAGGAATGCATTAGGAATAAACACAGGCCACTCTTGGTAGAAAAAGCATGGGATTTAAGGAGGAAAACTGTGGTCATGAAAAATTCACCAGCATAGCTCTGAAAATTGCATTTCAATTTAAGGAGACACCCTCAGAGGTCACATATAGTCCAACTTCCTGCTCATCTTACACATCAACCGAAGAAAAACAAGCTGAGGCTGTGATGCCCTCTCCACTTCCTTCCCAGTGTCACACAGCTAGTTTCATGGCAGAGTTATGTTGGGAACATGTATCTTTGGAATTCTAACCCAAGGTTCATTCAACAGCTCTGTGATGCCTCTTAGGAGTGAGAACAGACTCCTTGGGAAGAAGGAAAATATGTCCTGGCTTCTTTAAAATACAAAATGTGTCATATGGAACTGAGCACTATAATTCAGTTTTGAAAATCCTTCTATCTCCAAGTATACATTCAGATCACCTCAAAAGAACTGAGAAGTGTCTTTCTCTCTCTTTTACCAGTTTCCTGCAGAGAAACAAAGCATTGAGATTTTCTTTCTAAACATCAAATTCCCACTATAAGTTAGAGCTCTCAATACCACTAGTCTTAAAAAAATACGGTTGTAATCCTTTAGCTATGAGTTACCTGGCATGAAAATGCCCTTATATTTTATGGCTGAAAAAAGGCCAGCTAATCCTGGCCAGGTGGCTCAGTTTGTTGGAGCGCTGCCCAGTACCCCCAAAACTTGCAAGTTCAATTCCCAGTCAGGCCAGGCCAGTGTTGCTCAGTGGTTGAGCATCAACCCAGGAACCAAGAAGTCACTGATTCGGTTTCAGGCTCCATCCTTAGTAGGGGCATGCAGGAGGCAGCCAATTGATGTTTCTATCTCTCTATCCTTCTCCCTTCCTCTCTCTCTAAAATCAATAAAAACATACTTTAAAAAATAATAAAAATCTCAGTCAGGCCCAGCCAGCATGGCTCAGTGGTTGAGCATCGACCTGTGAACCAGGAGGTTGCCCTTTGATTCCCAGTCAGAGCACATCCCCGGGTTGCGGGCTCTATCCCCAAGTATGGGGTGTGCAGGAGGCAGCCTATCAATGATTCTCTCTCATCATTGATGTTTTATCTCTCCCTCTCCTTCCTCTCCTCTCATCATTGATGTTTTATCTCTCCCTCTCCCTTCCTCTCTGAAAGCAATAAAAATATATTTTAAAAAAATCCAACTCAGGGCACATACCCAGGTTGGGGGTTCAAGATCCCTGTTGCGGGCGCATACAGGAGGCAATTGATCAATGTTTCTCTTTCACATCAATATTTCTCTCTCTCACTTCTCTTTCTAAAATAAATAAACATATCCTCAGGTGAGGATAAAGGAATAGAAAAAGTCAGCTAATTTTTTATTGTCTTAATCATTCTAAAATTCCAGACAGTACAATATGGATAGCCCTTACCAGCAAGTCAATTGCTGGGGGCCCTTGTCCATTGTTGAATGACAGAATTAGCTTAGTTCAGTTCACAAATGCAATCACATGTCATTTTGTAGCTTCTACTTTCACCCTGTGATACTTCAATACTCAAGTTAAAGGTATTTGGCAGATGCTTCTTATTTTAGCCATCTCCATTTCAGGTTACAAATTAGAATTCCCCACACGTAACCTATGTTTGGGTAACTATAACCCCTTGGTCCATAATCTGAAAATAATTTTCTAATTTTAATCAGAAGCTGCTAAATGCAAAACTAAGGAGGGTAGTGGGAAAAGTGAAGAAAAAAAAGTCTATGTATTTTCATTCAAAGGAAAGCAAGGGTTTGAAGGGAATCAGGTTTATTGAGATAAAAAGCACATCCAACAAAACGAATGCTTTTTAGGTAGACAGTTGTAAGAAGTTTAACAAGCACACAGTAGTGTCACTTTCACTACAATATGATATGGAACAACCCATCACCCCTGAAAAGTTCCCTCTGCCCCCATTGTAGTCCGCTCCTCTCTCAGCCTCACCGGTAAGCAATGATGATTACTGTGACTCCATGTTTGTCTTTTCCAGATGTCATATAAACAAAGTTATTCAGTATCTAGCTTTTTAAGATATGTAGTATCAGAAGAAATGGAAATCTGTAACAAAACTCCAGGGAGGGGGAAGGGACAAATCTACATTTCTTAATTTAGGCAAACTTTCAAGAGTATGTTTCACTCTTTTCTCCTAACACTCATAGCATTTTCTGTCTTTATTATGGTTCTTGGGTATCCTCAACTGAATTGTAAAGCTTTGATTAATTTTAACATTTGTACACTGACATTTACAAGGAGCTATGTGATAGGACTTATCTGCTCAACTAGACTATAAAGTCCTTGATGGCAAGACTTTTTAAAATTCACCTTTGTATCCAACACAATGCCTAGCACAGTGTCTGATAAAGGGTACATGCTTGCCAATATCTGTTAAATGTCTTGTGATTCCACTGATTAAAGATACAGATGGAAATTCTATTTAAAAACCTGCACCTATATTTTCAAAGAGTAAATATAATTGTAAATGTTCTTTCTGGAAGATAGCTTTAATCACCCACTTTGTATTATCTTTTCCCTCTTGATCATTTTCTGGTTTATGTAAACAATAATAGAACTCCAAATGAAAACACAGTGGAAAGGAATCAATGCCAGACATAGACGGATAAATACACCTCTGAGAAAATGGAATCACTATGGTTTGTGGACTATGAAATTTTGTAACACCACCAGGCATATGTCACAGAGCTTCATGCAATGATCATTCAATAAAGCATCATTAACTTCTAGAACTCAATGAATGGAGCTCACTATAGATAGTCATTTGTTTTACTGTTCTCCAATTACATTATATTATTGATGCATTCATAAAAATGCTGCCATTGACCTACCACCAACTGGCCATGCACTAGATACAGGCAGCTTCCAGTGCAGTGTAAATGGGTCTACTTACTTTAGAAAGCCATCCAGCTCAGGTTGTGGTCATAGAATACCCCAGTCCAAGATGAATGGTTATGCAACTTGAAGCAAACTCAACTATCTCCATCATCAAACCATAGATGGTTGCATGTTAGGCTCACCATAAAACTGTCTATTACTTTCTTCTTACAGAGAGTGGTATGAGAACAAAATGCAGAACACCATAATTTCAAATCTATTTTGAGGCCTATTTGTTGCCATCATAAAGTGAACAGGTTAGTAACTGGTTTCATTTCTTTCTCATTGGTTCAGAGGAACATTCTGGAAAACAAAAGTAAAATAAAGATGGCATGCTTTTAGATCTCCATTATATTATAAACTCTATTTTCTTTGAACAAAAGGGTTGGTACTGATAATTTTGCCTTCAAAAATGAGTTTATCCTAAAATATATTTCTAAAATAAATTGCCTCTGAAAATTATTATTAGTTATTAGGTGTGTGTGTGTGTGAGAGAGAGAGAGAGAGAGAGAGAGAGAGAGAGATTAAATCAAAAGTTTTCTTCTTAGCATTTTAAAAAATCCTTATTTTGTACATAAGCCATGAGGAGAATAAGAGGGTAGGGTATTCAGTTCTCCATTGACTGGCTGCTGAAATCCTAACATAACTCATTTTTCTGCTCATGTTGTTAATTTTGCCAACTCTGAGAAGTGGACTATTAGGAAATAGGTCCTTAGGTTCTTAGTTTCTTCAACCCTGGTATTCCTGTCCACTATTTCCTGAAACTTACTCCTTCTGTACTTTAAGCTTTTTTTTTAATCTACTTCCCTATTAGTTATTTCTTGGGCTCCTTGCCTAGCTTCTCTTCCTATGACTTATTCATTAAAGGTAAATTTCCTCAAGCATCTGTCTTCAGCCCTCTCCTCTTATACTCAATGCCTGAGACTTATCTGTTCTTCCATAGTTTCCACCTCTATTTTAATGGAAGAACCACTGATTGAAAGAGTATTTTGAAAAAGATGTATATTTTTAATGGTAATTACTTTAAAATAATTCTGAATAAACAGTGTGGTGTCCGTGGTGTTTGTGATCTATTTGGTTTGCTTTGGTAACATTTTAAATCTTAATCAGTAATTCACAGTCTATATAGTAGCAACAGCAAATAATTTAAATACCATTATGTAAATTACACAGGTTTATTTGTATAATTATGCAAGAAATAATGTTTCATTGGTGAAATGTATAGCATTCATGAAACATTTCATAGAGCCCACTGTCCTCCATGATGAGGCATAAGATATAGGGATGCAGGAATCCATCAACATAACTTTATGCAGTTTCATGCCTATCACTATGTCTAGCCTTATTTTAAACCCCTAATCCCTCTCCCATCTTCTGTGCCTGGCTCCCACTCACCTTATCCCCCTGACTGTCCATCCCCTATCCCAACTACAAAGGAGGAGTCTATTTCCTGGCCTGACTAGAAGTCTGGCCAATCATCTGTCAGATCCCCATTGCCTTCATCTCTGAATTAACCCTTTAAGCAAAGTGCTTGCCAGAAAGCAGAAGACAGAGTGGTGATGCCTCTGCAATCACAAATATCTCCGTGACTTGTGTTTTTTTCCCTACTTGCTAATAATGTTTTCCCCTTGGGAGGATTTCAGTCTGATAGTTGCTTTAATTGTAACTATCTATGCTATAATAATATATAAACACATAATGAGGTTGTGGTAGAGATAGTCAGGCTGTAGTCAAGAATATATGTAGCTTCTGCCTACGGGTAAATTGCTACGGATCCCCTGACCATTGTTGAATGATGGAACTGGCTTAGGTCAACTCACAAGTGCAATCAAAATTTCACTGATATTTAAACCACATTATTGAGATCACTTAGTTTTCCCTTTCTAACATACCAAATGCCTGACTCTTCAGGTTTTATATTTTCTTCCCCTCCCAGACTATAATTAATTATTTTTATGCCTGCTCTCTCCTATACCTGTACATTATAGATCAATTCTGCCTTGGTATTGCATTTCCCATTAGACTCCACAATCCATTCTTGTTATGGGTTGAATCATATCCCCCAAAGTGATATGTTAAAGTTCTGATCTCTTATACCTGGGAGTATGACCTTACTTGCAAATAGGTCATTGCAGATGTGATCAAGTTATAATGAGACCATTAGAATAGGCTCTAATCCTATATAACTGGGGCTCTTATAAGAGGAGAAGGTGAGATAGAAATGTGGAGGGCAGACAACCATGGCAAAATAGAGATGGAGATTGGAGTTAGGTTGCCGCAAGCCAAGGAATGCCTGGGACTACCAGAGCTGGAAGAGGCAAGGAAGGATCTCGCCCCAGAGGCGTTATAGGGAACTAGGCCCTACTGACACTTCAGAACTAGAGAAAATAAAGGTCCGTTAGTTTAAGCCACCAGTCTATACTTTATTATGGCAGCCCTAGGAAATTCATACAATTCCCAACAATTTGACCCAAGAACAAGTTAGTGCTAGGCATTTGTCTGTTGTACAAACAACTAGCCATTGGTGGCATCAAGGCTCTGATCCCATTCACTCCTCTTCATGCCTTTATAATGAAATGAGATTAGTTTTCCTATTGTACATCTTTGACTCTTATTGTTATCCTCTTGCTAAAAATCGTTGAAGATTATCACCTACATTTAGAACAGAATAAAAATCCTGAGCCTGGGTTTCCAAGGACCAACCTCTGCTCTTCAACTGTATTACTTACTACACTGCCTCAGACCCTCTACTGAATACTGGTTTCCCTCCTCTTGCTCTCAAAGCTGTCTGCTTTCCAACCTCTACCCCAGACTGCCCCTCACCTGAACTGCTCTTGCACCCATCTCAACCAGAAGGATCCAGGTCACATGCCATTGCTTGAGTGGTAACTTTTGTAACCTATTCTCCAAAAAAAAGCATTTGTATCACCCTGCTTCATAAGATCATATGTATGTGTGCTTGTATAACACTTAACATATTCTGTATTATACAGGGTGAATTATAAACATTTTCCATCTCTTTGATTAGTTCAGACTCTCTAAAGGTTTCCATTTTTGCAAACTCTGCATTCATTTGCATAAAGAACTAGCATATCCTATAATATTGGTTGGGTTGAATTGGGGGGAAAAGTGAATTGTGGGTTGTCTCAATAAGATTAATAGCCACTTGTTCATGAAATAGCATCTGTCTTCTTTATCCAGAGGTATCCATTGGCTTTTGTACACTCAGTTCAAGCCTTTAATTAGTAAGGTACTAAGCAATAAGCAATAGATTACACATCAGAGAAAGAAAAAATACTCAGTCAATTACTTGCCTTTGGTAACAAATTGATTACTGTGTGTGTCTGTGTGTGTGTGTGTGTGTGTGTGTGTGGGCGCGCGCGCACGCACACGTGCATACTCCAGTCACAACTTTTATTTTCCTTTTATTAATTTTCTAAATGGAAAAGGAAATGTGTGAGTGTGTGTGTGTGTAATACATCTATATTAACAAATATCAGCTCACCATATACCTAAAATAAGTTATACATAGCCTCTTCATTTTTTGCAAATTAACAGAAATATTCCACCTAAAAATAAGAAATGGGGTCTCTGTTGTAACTTAATCTCTCTATATAAACCTTGGAATTCTTTTGCTAGTGTCATGTCATAGCACACAATTGACACAACCTTGGAATTCTTTTGCTAGTGTCATGTTATAGCACACAATTGACACAATCTGATATTTATTTGTTGCAACTGATGGTAACAACTCAATACAGCTGGATTATGACTGACTAGTGCAATGCCATTTTATAGGACTTCTTCAGTTCAATAAGTGTTCAAGCATTCTCAGTTACTGTATGTGGCTGATTAACTAGGCTTAGCAGACTTTCCTCTCTAAGTTCTATTGTTGCTTTTGGCTCTATGAGTTTATCCTGGCTCAGCTAATCGATGGTCTGTTTCAAATGCTCAAAGTAAATGGTTTTCATGTAGGAATTGTATTATTTTCTAGAAAGAATGAAAATGAAAAATAACTGTTGTGCAAGATCCAGGCAATGACTAGGAGTGAGGTAAAAAGTGTTCACTAATGTGCTTTCAAAAATTAAAATCTTAAGATAAGACTTTAATTATGAAAGTCACTGTCTAATATGGATCAAGTGACCTCATTTGAAAAAGTAAAAATGAATCTCAAAAAAAATCAATCTATTGCAGATCTTGCAAACTCTAGAAATATGTAATATTATGTGTAAAAGGAACACTCTGTTTTGGCTTAATAAGTCCATTAACTGTAAATTATAATGACTAAATCAGAATGGCTCTTAAGTTAGTTTCTAATCATTGAGTGATTTGGCCTGAAACTGTTGTAGTTTCTCCTTTTCAACATCTACACTTATTGGTTTAGAACTGCATCTGTACTTATTAGTTTAAAATCATATTCTTTTTTTGCTTAAAAATTGTGTATTTCCAATTAAATTAAGGATTTAGGAATATGCAAATAACTATTTCCAGCAACATTCTCAGTGGAATACATAATTATTAGGAGTTAGCCATTAATGTTGACTTTCTTATTCCATAATTAGTATTGTTTTGATTATTATTGATTTGCCCCCCTCTTAGATCTGAAATGTAAGTCAGTAAAAGTCAGACAGTACTATAAAAGATAAACATTTACACTAATGAATGGGCATTAATTGATATGCACTCTCAGCATTGAACCTCAAGAGTTATCTTGAAAATGATGCAGCTATTATCTTAAGTGAGTGTTCTTGAGAGAGCCAAGTTTAAGTGGGATCTCAATTCTGCATAGCAATTGGAAGTCCATAATCTTTAAGTTGACTTGTTTAGATATTTTATATCATATAGACCAAATTTTAAAAATGAGTATTTCATAATTTTGATTTAGTTTCCTTACTAGGGCATATTTTGTGCATCTTCTTTTCAGTGCCTCTGCAGGTGTACCTCAATTTATGATTCTGCCCATTACATTATCTTTTCAGTCACCTTTTATTAGACTGAAATAGAAATTCTTTACCCTGTGGTAAAGAATTGATGCCAAATTTCTTCAGCTATGCTTAAACACAAAATTTTTGCTGCCCACATTTATCACTTTTTCTTTGCAACAAATAAAGTAAAATATTTCCCTTTATCAAAATAAAAGCACATAAGAAAGGTGATGAAAATTTTTGAAAATGATAATAAAACAAAATGAAAAATGGAAAGGACACAAATTACTGCAAGTTAAAAGTAAATAATAAATAGCTTGAAAAATTCTTGAATTTAAAATATACAAAATGGAACTGATATTTCTGAAATGAACATATGGTGTCTTACCCTTTAATAAATTAGTGTTAGTATCAACAGCAATAAATGAAGTGAATGCTTATTCAAAGCCAAACTACAGGCTAGAAGAAAATAGAGTCAAAGTAATACATAAAAACAAAACTCAGTATTTGCGGTTGTCATTCTTGTTCAAATAGAAAAAAACAATGAAGTGTCAATCTAAGGACCTGTGTAATTGTACATGGAGAAGTATTATTGGGGCAGATATAATATAATGAAGATAAATAATAAAATGATAGATCTTTCCCCTTGATCCTTAAAGGATATCATTTATTCAAACATCTCATTAAATAGGCTCAAGGAAAGAGCACACAGAGCTTTAAGAGAGAAACCTCAAGATTCCACAATCCCACCTGATATAAGAAATCGATAATGTATTGAAAATGCATTTTAACACTATGGTTAGTGTCAAGAAATTTGGGAAACACAAGAATCCATCTATATAGAGTACCTTTCTCACTACAAACATGTATAATTGTAGTAATAATTGAATCAAATGCACATCTCTCTAAAAATATAGAGCTTATTATTTACAAATGATACCAAGAAAACTACTAGGAAATAGAAATGGAACACAAGCACATACACTCACTTTTTAGTTAAGTCAGCAACATTGTCTATGGTTGATTATTTTTTTAAGATCACTTTATTGAGGTCTGATTGACATACAGAAAACTACATATTTAATGTATACAAATTAATGAATTTGGAGACAAGTACACACCCCTGAAACCATCACCATGATCTGTGTCATAAACATATCCATCATCTCCAAAAAATGTCCTCTTGCTTTCTTATTATCATTGTTATTATTACTATTATTATTATTATTATTATTAATTATTACACTAAGATCTACCCTAATAGCCTAATAGCAAATTGAAAGTATGTAATATAGTATTGTCAAATACATGAAATATGCTATATAATAGATCTCTAGAATTTATTCATGTTATAGAAATAAAACTTTGCACCCTTTGACTCATACTTCCCCCTTCTTCTTTCTCCCCAGCCCCTAGCTCTGCTTCTACTATTTGACTATCTTAGATTCCTCATGTGTTACAATGGAGTATTTGTCCTTCTGTGTCTGGCTTACTCTACTTAGCATAGTATCCCCTAGGGTTGATCTTAAAGTGATATTTATTTCAAAATTAAAATTTGATTTTAGAGGAATAATTTTTAACATTTTAACAATTAAGGAGTTCCTTCATTAGTTTATGAACTGCATGGTCTAAAAGGTTTTTAATTTTCTTTTCAAGAAAAGTTGAATTTATTTAGAATTAATTTATTTTCCATTATATTAATCAAAGATAAATTTAACTGAAACTGCAGTAAACACAGAACATAATCAATAGTATAGAAAGTGCTTGTTTAATTAAGTCTTGTTTACATTGAAATATTCAAGAATCTTGTTTCAATTTAAGATTCTGAGAACCAGTGCGAGGGATCATTTGACTTGGAATCAAGAAATTATGATGTAAATCTGAGTTCTCATACTTACTAGCTGTAAGCCCTAAAATAAATTATTTAAAACCTCTTCAAAAAACTCAGTCTTTATGTCAGTAGAATTAAAGTTAGGATACTATCATACCAGTATCACAGGGCTATTGTAAGGATTAAATAGTTTAAAAAGACTATATGTTTAACAACATATATAAATACAAGACACAAATTAGTTTAGTATTGATATTTAAAGTACTAGTATTTAATTCTAAACTAGTATTTAATACTAAACTTTAGTATTCAAGTTTATGTACTTTGATTAGTATTGCTGACATATATAGAAACCATAAAAGATTCAATCATTAAAATATAATGCTGAAAACTTGTGGGTTTTTTCTTTTTTTTCAGCAAAGTTTACAAAGGAATAGCAATGTTGACCATGCAATGTTGAGGAAATGCAGAACTACTCAATGGCATCAAAGGGGAAAAAAACAGAAAGTATCCACCTTTAAGAACTGAGAATTATCATAAAGGCAGACTTTACCCTTCTGACATTGAATTTTTTCAATAACAGCGGGATAACAATGGCAAGAATATGTCTTATCAATACAAAGCACTGTTATTAAATATTATGGTAGTAAAAGCAGGAGTAATTAGAGGTATTAATGAGTTAAAGGTGAGAAACAGAAAAATATTAAAGGTGTTCATAATCAAATGTGTGAATAAATACTAACACAATTTGACCTAAATTTTATGTAATTTCATAAAAATATGAATCTTTATATGAATAAAGGAAAATTAGTGTTAAATAAAAGACTAAAAGGAAAACATAGCTTCAAAATACTAAAGCAACTTAACTCAACAAAGAATTAAGTACATACTATGTACAACTTTGTTCTACGTAAAAGAAGATAAAAATTTAGAGAAGAAATAGCATTCAGTCTGGAAAGAATGAAGGAAAATTGGTCTTCACAGATATTTCTGATAGATGAGTGAATTACTACATCTTCTTTGAAAAATATTTTAGAAATATATTTTTAAATTGAAAATACATATTGCCTTTAACTTGGTTGCCCTTATAGGAGCTATACTGCAGAGATAAGCATAAGAAAAGATATATGTAAAAGGATATTTATTACAATATTTACAGTGGAAAAATAACAGCAGTAACAACTACAAAAAATCTGAAAATATATCTGATATTCACCATTAGTAAATCAGATAAAAAATTTGAACATTAAATATTATCAGTTAGTTCAATATATACTGACCTGAAAAGAAGTCCATGATACATTGCTAAATTTTAAAAAAGGGCAGTTGGTGAAAATAGAGGAGTTTGATTTGAGCATCTGATTATTAATTTTTTAGTAAAACTTTATATTATATAAGTAAGACATATTTTTAAACAATTAACTAAGTTTTATAAAAGGTACTTAATAGGAGATATTCACTCAAAATTATCAAAATACAGAAAAGTGTCATGAAGAGTTGAGTGTTGATAAAATTGAACTGGAAAGGGTTTGGGTAAAATGATTGGATTTTACTCTTCCAAGAATATTCCAGATCAAATGAAGCCAGAGGCAGAATCTGAGAATAGCTGCACCAGGCAACATGAAACTGAATTGAAAGTGTCATTCTTTGCAATGTGCTCTGTTCAATTGACCAGCTCTGATTAAGTTAAGGAAACACTAGTTCACAAACCACATGAACTCTTGGGAATTGAACCCATTGAAATGTCTGTTTAAATCTTATTTTTTTATAATTTTGTACATGGAGCCTAAGATTATTAAAATAATTTAGAGGAAATACAGGCATTAATTAGCATTCCTAAATGAATTTGCCTGAATTATAATCTTAATTGGGTAATATTCTAGCTAGGTTGGAAAGATAATTTAGTAACAGAAGAAAACACTTATTAACAATCAATCTCTAAAAGATAGAACATCCTCAGAACTCATAGATACAGATGGCACACTTGTAGTGGGATCACAATAAAATGATAAATAAGCCAATTTGTATCTGATCTTCATCTCACATAAAGCATTTGTCTTTGTGGGATTCTAATTTTCAATATTACCCCCCATGCAGACCTGAACATCATTCAGGCAACTGCTTAGCACTTAAATAGCTTTCATAGAAACAGATGGCATTAATAAATAAATCTGCATATCAAACACTACTGATAAAACTATAAACTACCTAAGAAAATTAAAATCTAAGCAAAATAGGTAAATAAAAAAGCAGAATTCTGAGTTCACAAATACAGTAAAAAAGAACCCTGAAAAAATTATTAAAAGGACAATAGTTCTAAACTTTATAAAAGCACAAATTAAGTCAAGTAAAAGTGTCTCAATGTTTAATTAAACTTCAGTCAAAGTTTATTAACTATAGATGGAGTGGAGAACTTAATGTTCATAGATCATGCCATGTGGGACTCAGGCTTGATATCTTGGTGGCATCTATACATTAATCTAATCTAATGCAGCCCATCAAACAACAGTTATGAAGAAAGAGTTTCCCTCTAATTAATACAATGATCCTTTCCTCCACACTTTGAGTATCCAAGAATCTAAGAGAGGCAATATATAGGGTAGATAGTGATTTATCTATCAAGACAGATTTGCAAATATATACAAACTAGAGGCCCGGTGCATGAAAATTCATGCACTTCAGCGGGGGCGGGAGGAGTCCTCAGCCTGGCCTGCATCCTCTCGCAATCTGGGACCCCTAGGTAGGGTCACTAGGCCTGGCCTGATATCAGGGCCTATTGGGGCTTTCCTTCCCCTGGCTGCTGGCTGCTGGCAGCTGGCTCCACCCCCACCACTGCCACTGCTTGCCATCCGTGCAGGCTGGCCTGGGCCTCCCTCTGCAGGGCGATTGATGGCAGGGCCCCCAGATTGATCACCCCACAGAGGGAGGCCCTGCCCACCTGCTCTAGTGCCACCAGCCTGGTAGCCTGGGTCTCCCTCTTTCTTTCTTTCTTTCTTTCTTTTTTTTTTAAGTAAGAGTAATGTTTACTGCGTGCTACAGAACTGAGTACTATGAAGGGTTTACCAGGTTGGAAATGCACCTCACCCCAGCCCTTGCCACCCCCAACACCTAGAGACTACAGTAGTTAGAAGTTACACGCAACAGCCATAACTGCTGAATATCTGCTCATAACAAACAAACCATAGCATATTTATACTGTATCATATCAAGTGATTATAGAAATTCATTTATATATTGCTTGTATAAAATCTTTTTTTTTTTGCAAAAAAATATTTAAAAAAAGAAAGAAAGAATAAAAAACATGTGCAGTTGAAAGCCCTGCCAGGACAGCCAGTCTGTAAACATTCAGTGAGTATGTGCTTTGGAAGGGCGCCTGTGCCTCGTGCCTACAGCAATTCCAGCAGGGCCAGCGAGGGTGCTCTCTGGCTGCCACTCCGGGCAGGACTGAGCTGGAACACATGGAATTATGTGATATAAATGACATAGATTTCAATATTGCAATTCTGAAGATACTCAATGAGATGCGAGAAAATACTGACAGGCAATTCAGTGCACTAGGAAAACAAATCAATGAACAAAATGAGTATTTCCCCAAGGAAATTGAAAAAAGAATCAATCAAAAATCCTGGAAATGAAGCATGCAGTTAAGGATATTATGAGCGAATTGTTGAGCATATAAAATAGAAGCAACAGTTAAAGGAAAGAGATAGTGATGTTGAAGATAGGAATCAAGAAATGATGCAGGGGGAAAAAGAGAGAGACCTGAGAATAAACAAAAACAAAAGAACTCTATTAGACCTCTCTGACTTTATCAAAAAAGTAATATCAGAATCATAGGCATTGTGGAGGAGGAAGAGAAGGAGCATGGAATGGAGAGTTTATTAAAACAAATAGTGAATAAGAATTTCCAAAATCTATGGAAAGAACTAGATCCTCAAATCCAAGAAGCAAACAGAACACCTAGTTACCTCAATCCAAGACACTTGGTAATGAAACTGTCAAAAATTAATGACAAAGAAAAAATTCTCAAAGCAGCCAAGGAAAAGAAGGAAGTGACCTACAAAGGAAAACCCATCAGAATTTCATCAAACTTCTCAGCAGAAACTCTACAAGCCAGAAGAGAGTGGAACCAAATATTTAAATGTCTGAAAGAAATTACCAGCCATTAATAATGTATCTAGCAAAATTATCCTTTAAATATGAAGGAGAAATAAAGATGTTCCCAGATATATTGAAGCTGAGGGATTTTATCAACAGAAAACCTCCATTGCAGGATATGCTCAGGGAAGTTACTCTACCTGAAACAAAGAACATAAGGTCACAACATTAAGAGGAAAAAACTTACAGCATAAACAGGGATAACTTTTGACGACAAAAACACAAGAGAGGAAGGGGAAAGTCTGAACTGGCAAAGGAAAATGAACATCAGATGCACTCAAAAGGGAAAAAAACTATGGTATATATGCAATTTCATTTTTATAAACCTAATGGCAACCACACACAAAAATCCCCAAATTAGGATATATAGCTTAAAAAAAAAAGAAACAGAGGAAAGATGTATGGAATACCACCAAAAAATGCAACAGACAGAAACATAAAGAAAAAGAACCAATTGAGGCACAGAGCTACCAGAAAACAAAAGGTAAAATAGCTATAGGAAATCTTCATACATCAATAATTACCCTAAATGTAAATGGTCTGAATTCACCAGTAAAGAGGCACAGAGTAGCAGAGTGGATAAAAAAAAACAAAACCCAACCATATGCTGCCTTTAAGAGACACATCTAATCAGTAAAGACAAAGGTAGATTCAAAGTAAAAGGGTGTGAAATGATTCTCCAAGCAACTCACATCCTCAAAAATGCAGGTATAGCCATACTTATATATAACAAAATAGATTTCAAGATAACAAAAGACAAAGATGGGCACTTTATAATGATAAAGGGAACACTACATCAAGAAAACATAACACTTCTTAATATATATGCACCCAACCAAGGAGCAATGAAATACATAAAACAACTACTTATAGAACTAAAGGGAGAAACAGATCAAAACACAATCATAGTTGAAGTCCTTCATACTCCATTGACAGCTCTAGACAGATCAACCCAACAGAAAATCAATAAATATTACCTTAAATGAAATAGTAGACCAAATGACATAATTGACATTTACAGAACATTTAATCCCAGAACATCAGATTATAGATTCTTCTCCAGTGCACATGGAACATTCTCAAGGCTAGACCATATGTTGGGTCACAGAAGTAGCATCAACAAATTCAAAAAGATTGAAATTACACCAAGCATATTTTCTGACCATGATACCTTGAAATTAGAATTCAACTGCAAAAAAGATATAAAGAAACCCACAAATACATGGAGATTAAATAACACACTACTAAAAAATGACTGGGTCAAAGAAGAAATAAAAGATGAGATAAAAAAATATAGGGAGACAAATGAGAATTATAACACAACATATCAAAACCTCTGGGATGCAGCGAAAGCAATAAGAGGGAGGTTTATATCATTATAAGCATATCTCAAGAAACAAGAGAAATTTCAAGTAAACAACCTAACATTGCATATTAAAATACTAGAAAATGAAGAACAAAAGCAACCCAAAGTCGGTAGAAGAAAAGAAATAGTAAAAATTAGAGGAGAATTAAATTAAATAGAGAACAAAAGCCTGTACAAAAAATATCAATAAAACAAAGAACTGGTTCATTGAAAAGATTAATAAAATTGACAAACCCCTGACTAGCCTCACTAAGGATAAAAGGGAAAAGACCCATATAAACAAAATCAGACATGAGAGAGGAAAAGTCACCACAGACATCACAAATATACAAAAGACCATGCTAGAATATTATGAAAGACTTGATGCTTCCAAATTCAATAACCTAGAAGAAATGGATAAGTTCTTAGGAATATATAACCTTCCTGGACTAAATCACTAAGAATTGGAAAACCTAAATAGACTGATCAGCAGTGAGGAAATTGAAACAGCCATCAAAAATCTCCCAAAAACAAAAGTTCCCTAGAGCTCTGTCCTGGATTCTCTTCTTTTCTTAGGCCACCAAGAGGCTCCATGGAGAAATCTCCTCTACACTCCCTCAAATACAAATGACTGCTAAATCTTTATTTGCAGTCAAGATTTCTGTTCTACTATCAATCCCCATGTATCTAATTGCTGTTGGAAATATTCACCTGTAGTCCCATGAAAGCTTCAATAGTTCTAAATCTAACTTTATCAATATCTTTTCCTTCTACCACTCTTCCACATCTACTTATGCTTCTGTATTTCTTGTCTTGCATTCATTCCAGGGGTACAGGGATGGTTCAGCATTCCAAAATCAATCAACATAATACACCACATTAACAAAAGAAAGGTTAAAAATCTTATGATCTTATCAATCGATGCTGAAAAAGCATTTAACCAGATTCAACATCCACTTATAATTGAAACAATAAAATAGATATAGAAGGAAAGTACCTCAACAGAATAAAGGCCATATATGATAAACTCTCAGAAAATATAATATGCAATGGCAGAAAACCGAAAGATTTTCCCCGAAGATCAGAAACAAGACAAGGATTTCCACTCTCACCACTCTATTTAATACTAGGAGCCCAGTGCATGAATTCATGCACCTTGAAAGGAACTGTGGGCCACGAGGCTGCAGTGGGCACAGAGGCAGGTCTCAGCTCATCCTCTGCACGCCTGCCCAGCCCCTCCCACTGCAGCCCTGGTCCCCTGTCTGCTGGCAGCCCCCGCTCCCACCACTGCTGCCACTCCCACGCGCTGAAGGCGTAGGTCCCACTCCCACCCACTGATGGTGCAGAGCGATTTGGGTCAGCAACAGCAGTGGATGTGAGCAGGGCCATTGCCAGAAGTGGGTGTGAGCGGTGGCTGCTGCCCCGATTGCCGCTCAGGAGCAGAGGGAGGTGGAGAAGCCCTCAGAGCCAGTTGGGGCCAGCAGCTGCTGCACACACCCACTGATGGCTCTGAGCGATCAGGGCAGGCACCAGGCACTGGCAGCAGGTGCAAGGGGCGGCTCTGACACTGGCAGCAGGTGCTAGTGGGGCCAGCGCTGGCAGCAGGTGCGAACATTGGGTGGAACCACAGCGTGTGGGAGCAAAGAAAGGAACTGTGGGCCACGAGGCTGCAGTGGGCACAGGAACGGGTCTCAGCCCATCCTCTGCACACCTGCCCAGCCCCTCCCACAGCAGCCCTGGTCCCCTGTCTGCTGGCAGCCTCCGCTCCCACCACTGCTGCCACTCCCACGCGCTGAAAGCGTAAGTCCCACTCCCACCCACTGATGGTGCAGAGCGATTTGGGTCAGCAACAGCAGTGGATGTGAGCAGGGCCATTGCCAACAGTGGGTGTGAGCGGTGGCTGCTGCCCTGATTGCCGCTCAAGAGCAGAGGGAGGTGGAGAAGCCCTCAGAGCCAGTTGGGGCCAGCAGCTGCTGCACACACCCACTGATGGCTCTGAGCGATCAGGGCAGGCACCAGGCACTGGCAGCAGGTGCAAGGGGCGGCTCTGACACTGGCAGCAGGTGCTAGTGGGGCCAGCGCTGGCAGCAGGTGCGAACATTGGGTGGAACCACAGCGTGTGGGAGCAAAGATTTTTCAGTAACCACCAGAGGCTCGCCCTGATGACAGTGACTGGCTCCCTGCCTTGTTCTGGCACCCCTGCTCACCTGCTCCACCATCTCACCATGGCCAATGCCTGCCATGTTCCACGCCCTGCTGCCTGCTGCCGACGCCTGCTATGTTCCGTGTGCACCCCCTGGTGGTCAGTGTACATCATAGCAACTGGTTGTTTGGTTGTTCTGCCGTTCAGTCTATTTGCATATTAGCCTTTTATTATATAGGATGGTGCTGGAAGTACTAGCCAGAGCAATAAGGCAAGAGAAATAAATAAAAGGCATCCAATTAGGGAAGGAAGAAGTCAAACTGTCACTTTTTGCAGATGACATCATTCTGTATATAGAAAACCCTAAATATTCTACTGAAAAACTATTAGAAACAATAAACAAATACATCAAGTTGCAGAATACAAATCAATGTGCAAAAATCCATTGCCTTTCTGTATACTAACAAAAAAACTTCAGAAAAAAAGTATTTTGCAATAGCAATCAAAAGAATAAAATACCTAAGAATAAATTTAACAAAGAATGTGAAAGACCTATATACTGAAAATTACAAAGCATTATTAAGAGGGATTGTAAAACACACAACAAAGTGGAAAAATATCCTGTGTTCATGGATTGGAAGAATCAGCATAGGTAAAATTGCCATATTACCCAAAGCAATATATAGATTTAATGCAATCATCATCAAAATCCCAATATCATTTTTTAAAGAAATAGAATGAGAAATCATCATATTTGTATGGAACTACAAAAGACCCCATATAGCCAAAGCAATCTTGAGGGGGAAAAAAAAAAACAAAGCTGGAGATATCACACTACCTGATTTCAAGTTATACTACAGAGCTATGATAATCAAATCAGCATGGTATTGGCAGATAAACAGATACACAGTTCAATGGGACAGAATAGAGAGCCCAGCTATAAAACCACATGTTTATGGACAGATAATTTTTGACAAAGGAGTCAGAAACGCACAGTGGAGTAAAGATAATCTCTTCAATAGGAAAACTGGAAAGCCACATGCAAATGAATGAAACTGGGTTACAGTTTTTGCCCATGCACAAAAATTAATTCAAAATGGATCAAAGACCTAAATATAAGATTCAAAACAATAAGTTACATAGAAGAAAATATAGGTATCAAACTTATGGACCTGGGTCATAGAGAACATTTTATGAACTTGACCCCAAAGGCAAGAGAAGAAAAGGCAGAAAATAAAGGAGTGGGACTATATCAGACTAAAAAGCTTCTGCACAGCAAAAGAAACTGCCAATAAAACAAACAGGCAGCCAACAAGACTGGAGATGATATTTGCAAATAGTAGCTCTGACAAAGGTTTAATTTCCAAAATATATAAAAACCTCATAAAACTCAACACCAAACAATCCAATTAAAAAAAATGGGCAAAGGACCTGAAAATACACCTCTCTCAAGAAGACATATGAACAGCCCATAGACTTATGAAAAGATGTTCATCCTCACTGGCAATAAGGAAAATGCAAATCAAAACTACAATGAGATACCACCTTACACCTGTTAGAGTGGCCATTATCAACAAGATAAGCATAACAAGTGTTGGAGAGGTTGTAGAAAAAAAAAGGAACCCTCATTCACCGTGTTATTGTGAGGCTTAAAGTGCTTAGAATAGTGCCTGCTTCTTAGGCTATATTAAATAGCTCATCAACGTAAATTTTAGGTTTGTTAGAACAAATTAATTTTAAAATTTAGATTGTAATCTATGTATCACTTCCATTTGTCATTAAAGTATAGTCAGTCACCTTTGTTCCTTACTTTTTAAATTCTTAGTTGCTTGGCATCAGAGCCCTTTGGCCTACATTCTTCTACTCTATACAACATCAAATAAAATTCAAAATTGTGTTTCCTAGAAAAATAAATAAGTAAATTACAAAAGTATGTCTACAAATAACAAAGACCTACAGAATATGATGATTATTCCAACTTCCGAATAAGCATTCACTAACGTGAAAGTCATGGGCTTAAGCTTCAGATCACTGTAAAGACTGGCTTAAATTCTTTTAGATTCTCTGAATGTTGTATGTAAATGTTTGCAATGCAGTTTTCATTGATAGTATGATGCAGGAGACATGCTGCCTACCTTATATAAGAAAATGTAAAGAAAATTTTATGATTTCTGTGTCAATTGCATCTACAAAAGCTGGGAAATAAGGTTGTTTCATAGTTTACCTTCAGGCTAGGCTATCATCTCTATTGTGGTTAAAACTGGTGTATATATTAAATAATGTCTTGAACAATTTATCTTCACAATAAAACAAGTCTACATTGAGTGTTTAGCAGATGTACCAAGGATATAAGCAGGCTAGGAAATATGCTTTTTGGACATCTGGAAAACTCTCCCAGTTTTGTAGCTAAGAACATCATCAAAAGATCTGGAAGGAAAAATCCCAAGTTGGTGACTTTGCTTCTGAAACAATAACATATACAAATAACGAATGACCGTTTTTCAGAATGAGCCATATATTTATGGGCTTTTGAGCTCAAATATCACCCTACCCTATACATCTATACATCACCCATTTCACTAATTGCTTTCACAGTCCAATGCCCTGAGAGAAGAGTCTGTGCTCACCTTCTCTCCATCCTGACTTCCATCCTGACATCTGTTTTCTTGGCAGCCTTTTCTCTCATGTTTTCTGGGACATCACTCCACTGAGTATTAGGTCTTCTCTTCAGACCACCTCTCCTCCATCCTCTTGTTCTCTTTGTCTCCTTTCTTCTGATTGGTCTTTACAGGTGAATAATTCCCTAGAGCTCTGTCCTGGATTCTCTTCTTTTCTTAGGCCACCACGAGGCTCCATGGAGAAATCTCCTCTACACTCCCCCAAATACAAATGACTGCTAAATCTTTATTTGCAGTCAAGATCTCTGTTCTACTATCAATCCCCATGTATCTAATTGCTGTTGGAAATATTCACCTGTAGTCCCATGAAAGCTTCAATAGTTCTAAATCTAACATTATCAATATCTTTTCCTTATACCACTCCTCCACATCTACTTATGCTTCTGTATTTCTTGTCTTGTTAATGGGTATGGACCTCTTTTTGACCAAGGAGACATACTCAGTCACTGAAGAGCTTTAAGTCATGGAAAACAGGAGGCATTTTTTATTCATATTTGAATTTGCAGCATGATGTGACAAATAGCTGATGATAAGTAAATGATTTTTGAATAAGAAACAATAAATGAATTTTATAATTAAGACCTTTGAAACATAGACAATATTCAAAAATAAAATAAACATTAAAATGTAGAACATTGAGACAAAAAAAGCCATTTTTTTAATAAGAAACAAGAAGATAGAAATTTATGCCTGTGTAATAATAAGCTTTAAGGAATATTTATAAGACCTGGTAGCAACAAGCACTTAATATTTGTTCAATGACTTCAGAAATTAACTCACTTGTCAAAAATCTATATTTTACGCTTTAACCCAACAATTGAGTGACTAACACGTTAAGGCTTTCTGATATTTGTTAAGTAGTTACTTCTAAGCAATAAAAATTCTTAAATAGCCTACTGCATTTAACCTACTGTGGGCTTTGAAATCTGTAAGAATTGGACACATGTTTTGGTTCTGACCTTAATTTCTATAGGATCTCAAGCAAGATGCTTACCATCTTAAGCCTCAGTTTCTCCATTTATAAATTGGTTTAATTGCTCTCCTCTAGCATGTCCCAATTTTATCTCAGAAAATTTCAGAGTTGTGCATGGAAACTGCCACACCAAATACAACACATAGCAATGGAATAAGAACATCAATTTCAGGCTAGAAGACCTTAAAACAAACCTCCTGTGAGGGCTTACCTGTACCACAATCAGAATCTCAGGAAGTGGATCAGGCATTGGCATTGCTATCAAACTCTGAGTTGACCCAGTGCACGCAGACCAATTATTTGAGGACCAGTGCCTTGGGTAAAAGCAGTCACATGTACTTTATAGTCTTCTCAATTATTTAAAGTGCTTTCAAACACTTTCACACCATCCAGGTCTTACAACAAGACTGGAAGTCATTGATCCATTCATTCATTCATTCAACTGGTAGTGACTGAACACCAGGAATTAGGTTGGGTGCTGGAGGGTAGGATAGGAAATAAGACCAGACATTCCTTGGTCATGCAACATACAATTTACATGGCAGACCTTATTCAAATGCTAACCTGAATAAATCTAAAATTACATTGTGCCACGAGTCAGGAAGGAGATGCACACATATCACTATGAAATATTTATTCTGGTTGTGCTGGCAAGGAAATTGTGGTTGAGAAAGGTCACCATACATCTTAAATCAGCCTCACCAACCATGACCAAAAATAGTGAAAAACTGACTTTATTTTATGATGAGTATTCTACCATCTGTGAAAATACTCTTATCAAATTCTGGCCTCGAAGTGTACAGACAACAGAAAGCAGTAAGGTTCCCAGAGACCTTGTATGTGATGGGCTGACCTTGAATTGCTGTGATCCAGGAGTGCCAAAACAAAAAAAGAAAATGTCCCAAGGATTCCCTGAGATGGAGCTTCAAAGCTGTGGCAGGGCCAAGGTCTAGAGATAAACAAAGGGCAGACAGACCAGCATTACAGAGAGCAACCAGAAATAGAATATTCTCAAGCACTTTTGGTCAGTGTTGGTCAGTTTGCTCTTCTTGAGAATTTTGACTTGATAAAAATTTTAAAGTTTTTAAATTGTATGCATCCTTGGACTTGGACTGAGAAATTCTACTTCCACATATTAAAATTTCAAACATATACTCGATATATAACAGCTAAATGTGTTTTTGATGTTATTATAACTTAAAAAAAATCAGAAACAACTTAGGTGTCTAACACTAGAAAGAATATTTAAATAAGTATGGTCAAGCCATCAACTTGAAAGTATGCAGCCATTAAAAATGTAGTTATCTATATATATAAAAAAGCCTAAGCGACCATTATGACTGAACAACTGGAACAACAAGAATGACTGGTCGACCAGTTGCTATGATGCCCACTGACCACCAGGGGGCAGACACTCAATGCAGGAGCTTGCCCCCTGATGGTCAGTGCACTCCCACAGCCAACCTCCTGCTGCCCCTTCCCCTGGCCGGCCAGCCAACCTCCCATGATCCCTCCCCCCAGCTGGCTGGTACCCCCGATAGGCCCCAATGAGGGTCTGGCCAGCCAATCTCCCAGGGTCCTTCCCCCGGCTGGCCAGCCCTCTGATAGGCCTCGATTGCCGGCCAGGCTGAGGGACCTCACCCATGCACGAATTTGTTCACCAGGCCTCTAGTTTGAGATATAATAACCATGCTCACTGCATAAGAATAAGTGGGAAAAAGTATATACATGGTTTGATTTGGATTTAAAAAATACAAGCACAACAGTTGTGTGTGTGTCTTTGCCAGTTGCAGATGTGTATGGTAACACACAAAGAAACAAACAAATATGCTAACATTGACCAACCCTGCATTTTAAATTCATTCCACCTTCTGTCTCCCCCCTTTCCGCATACACCCATGAACATGTATCTATGATAAAAAGCAGGGGGAAAATGGCAGGTATTTATAAAAAGAACAAAGTTACTTCTGAAAAATCACATCTCTTCTGGCTGACCTGGAGGTTCCGGGACTAAAATGAACACAGCCACCGGCTTCTCAAAGAGCAGCTGCAATGATGAAATTAATGAAGAGTAATTTTCACATGTGATCTGGACAGGAAGACCTTAGAGTAACAAGATGATCTTTGAAAAAGGCAGAAATTTCTTTCAGAAGCCCAGCAGCATAATACATATATTACACACAACACACTCATAGATCATTAAGGCTAATCGTACTAAAAAATCTTACTTTAATAATTTTGGGACAAAGTGGCCATAGTAATATGGACATATTTATTAGAAAAGAATAAGCCTATCCCTTAAACATCAAAGTATGCCTGGACTCTAGTCAGGATATATTTCTTTAAAAACTCAATATCTTTTTTTCTCTCTCTCCATACATCTTTTCATTAAAGTAACTCTTGATGCTTTCATGTGTGCCCTCTTAATTAGGAGAGTTGGATTACGTAGGTGTATTAGCTATATTCTCTCATACAAAGCCAATATGGGATACTATGACATCAGAAAAATGCAACATAAGATCCCAGATTCATAAAGGAGGTCCCTCTAGAAGCTATCAGGTGGTGACAAGTTGACAAGTCAGTATCTGAGCTTGCCGACTGCCTAATGGAGTGACGTGGTTCACTTTCACATGAGGTCTGCTGAGCCCCACGGATCCTGGGGGGAGACGTACAGGCTGCCCTCCCAGCTGGTGGCCATCTGCCTAAGTGACAACTGCCAGATGGGGAGAAAAGACTGAAATGGGGATCAAACATTGAATAAAAGAGGATTTCTTGGAAAGCAGCATTGACATCGATTATTCATATGACATTCTAATGTCTTGGAAGTTTTCATTTGAATTATTTGGGTAAGAATTTTTAAAAAAGACAGATAAATTTCTGGATGAATGTGTCTAGTGTGCTAGACATGAAATGCTTTGTGCTTCCTACAGAAAACACACTGAATTGATTTATAAATGTCCTTGTTGTTCCATTCAAACTTCAAACTCAAGCAGATCAAAGAATCAATAAATAGGTTTCCCCCCCCTCTCTCTGCCTCCATGGGATAGGAGCACTTTGCCTCTCCACAATCACATGTCCAGTTACTGTCTGTGATACAATTCCCCAAATCTGTTCTCAAATGAACCTCTCATCTGTGGGTTATCTAACTTTGAGGACTGAACAATGAGTAAAGGAAAAGATTTAAAAATTAGGAATTTATCTTTATCTCAATTTTGTTGTAATCCTGAAACTGTTCCTAAAAGAATAAAATTGTTAAAAAAATTTATGGGAGTTCCCTCAGCTCTCTTACCAATTTGTAAGTCATGACCAGAAAGGAAACCAAGTCATGGAAGAACCAGAATAAATAAAAATAGCTTCTTTTCTAACGTTTTTGTATCCCATTTCAAATCATGTCATAAGAAAAATAAAATTATTCTGTATCATCACAATTTTCTCTTTTAATGTTAGTTTTGATGTTTAGGACAAAATTCTAGATTCAGAGTCTCAAATATAAAGGGTTGAAATAATAGTAGAGAGTCTCCTTGCTAATATTAACAAAGGAAAAGAGTAATTAACAGTCAGAAGAACAGTAAGGTAGATAGATTTTATTTGTGTTTCAATCAAATCCAGATCAAATACATTCATGAACATGAGTTTAAAATGGATTTAAGAATAGAAGTCAGAGTTAAAGAAATTAATCAGCAACTGTGCATGCTCAAGTCTTTTATTATTATTAGAAAAACTAGTGACCCGGTGCACGGATTTGTGCACATTGAAAGGAAATTAATTAGAAGGTGGCCGGCAGGGCAGGACTGGGCAAATCTTCCATGGTCCCTCCCTGGCATCTGCAGAGTGAACAGGGTCCCTCCAGCAGGTGGGGTCCCTCGGCCTGGCCTGTGGGGATTGGGCTGAAACCAGATCTCTGACATCCCCCAAGGGGTCCCGGAGTGCCAAAAGGGCACTCTGCAAAGTTGCTGTCATACAGGGTGTGGAACTCAAACACAAGTGTGCAATAAACCAGATTGGGGCCGACAGTGCCCCAGCAACAACATAACCCATGGCCGAAGGTGGAATCACCCTGCTCTGTGAGGAATCAGCCCCCATCCTCTCTGATTTCAGGGTGTGTTATCCGAGAACTGCTGCCAAGTCACTGCAGCTCAGCAGCTCCTGCATTGGGCATCTGGCCTCTGGTGGTCAGTGCACGTCATAGAGACCAGTCGGACGGTCAGACAGTTAGCATATTAGCCTTTTATATATATAGATTCATGCACATTGAAAATAAATTAATTAGAATAAATATTTTAATGTTACTATTCACTCTTTCTCTATAATAGAAGTGTTAACCAAATTCATGATCAACAATGACAGATCAAAACACACACTTGCAATTGGCACCAGCGAGAGCTTTATGTGTATTGCACATGCGCTAGTCAACTTAGCCTTTTATAGATATAGAATAAACTTGCTTAATTAGACCTGCTTTCTGATTTAGCTAAACTTTTTCCAGCCCAGTGAAACGCCCCAACTTCTCTTTCAGGTAATTGTCAGCAACACAGCAGTAAATATCAACACGGAGCAGATTATTATTGTAGATCATGCAGGGAGAACAAAGGGTAAAATATTTAACTGTAGCAATGTTTGACTATATTCTGCGCAGTGACAAAACCTGAAATCATTTTCAAGGTCCACCATTTCTTATTTATTTTCAGTCAGGTCAAGTTTCTAAGCTTCTAAATCTCCGTTTTCCCTCTAATGAAAAGAAAATAGGATTCCATCGAGTCTCCTATCTATCTACTCCAGGACTTCTGTGAGGATCAAATGAGATGAGGCATGGGAAAATGCTTTATAGACATTTGGTTAAAGTTTAAAATGTTTGCACCTGGCTATAAAGCAAGTCGTGTTCCCGGGCTGAAGAAACTCCAAGGAGGCTAGTCACTTGGGAGAGGAAGCCGGGCATTGCTATGTGACATCATTACCCAGCGCCCACAGCCACCATTTCCGGGCTGGGATGGGCTGTGGGCTGCATTTTGCACCTTGGGGTCTAGGCACTGTTGGCTGCAATTTGGTGGGCTGTTGCTCCAGGGTGGTGGTGGTGCCAGTGTCCCACTTGGTGGAAGCCGAGTGTTGCTTTGTGGGTGCCAGGTCCGTGATGCTGTTTCTCTGTAAATGGCCAGTGCGTGTTACTGCAACTCCTGCATGGAGCGTCTGCCCCCTGGTGGTCAGTGCTCATCATAGTGACCGGTTGGATGGGCATACACTTAGCATATTAGCTGTTTATATATATAGGCAGGGATCATTGCTTATTACCAGACCCTAACAAATGTGATTCAGACTTGAGAGCTTATCTCTAAGACAAGTGCATCAAAATGACTTGAGAGCTTATCTCTAAGACAAGTGCATCAAAATGTATGTTTGATCTTCAATGGCTTGTCTCTACTGTTATGCCAGTTAACACAGTGGTTTGTAGACACAGTTTTGTTTATTCCCTTCTAAGGACTGACTCTATTTCTCCTACTTCAGCAAGTGATTAGGTCTATGCAAGCCCAGGCTTTATCTAAACTGGGAGGACTGTGGTGAAAATCTTAACGAGAACTGACAAATGCAAATCCTCCCATTTGTTGTTTTCTGAAGTGTTCAATTGGTTTCAAAATAATTACTAAAAGAAACTTTAATATGTTTACATTTTTTAAATGCATGCCTTTATGGCTTATATTTTTATTTGTTATATAGCTTCTTTTCTTTTCTAGTGGTTTTATTATGGAAACAAACATGAATATGTACCTAAAAATGATACAAAGCAATCAGTATTTACATGGAGATTTTGTTATAGAAACTAAATCTGAACATTAACATTGTATAAGTTTTAAGTTCTACCACGAAAAAAAAAAGTTCAGTATAGGGTTGATGTTCAGTTGTCAGCGTTACTTCTAAGGAAATAATAGATACCAGAATATCTGGAAATCTCTTATAATTTCTTCTGAAACAAAGCTATCCATCTTTTATAATGTAATGATTCTAGATTGGAAGTATATACAGATGTCTATGTGTTATTGTAAAGTTAAGAAATATGAAGAAAAGAAAAGATAGGTAAGAGTCATTTTATAAATGGCTAGTTTATTTACTTTTATATATATCAAGTTAGGGGGGCATAGGTCAGACAGCACTGGACATTAAACAAACAAGTGTACTCTACAATGATGACCATAGACATAAATTCTTAAACTGTTCTCTGGTAAAATAAAGAAATGATGACATCATCACACATGCAATTTTTACTGAAATGGTTAAATTAAACAGTAACTGGTGTGACATTTTCCAAACCCTCAAAATAACATAGTCAACTCAACATAATTCTAGGGGGTTAACCAAAAAAGCACTGGAAGTTGACACCTCTCTTAATCTATGGCTTCATTACTCTTGGATCGTCTATATTTCCTTCCTACCTTGAGGTGAGAGAGAGATATTATTTTCATACAAAAAAAGGGGGGATTCACCCAGAAAACATAAATTTGGATGCAGTTCCCTGAGTTACCATGTAGTAGTTCAGCTTTGTAGATATTATAAACTTCCACGGGCTCTGCATGTCAACATCAGCTACTCTTACCTCACTTTGGATAATCTGAGTGACTGATATTTTCCCAGTTTTTTTCATGGTATGTCACATTTTCTCAAATGCTATGCTTTAAAGAAATATTTCATATTTTTCAGCAAAAAAATTTTAACAGAAAATATTATCAAATTTCTGGTGAATTGTCTAATACCAAGACTAGCTTTTATTTCATATCACAGCTGCTGTAAACCCCTAGTGGATAGAGATAACTCGGTACATTTCACCCTTTTGACCACTACTCCCAGGTTTGCCAAAGATAATCATGATTTCAAAGATGCCCCCATTTCAGAATTCTTTCAATAGTGCTGAGGAATGTAGACTTAGGTATCAGGGAAAAAAAATGTGTTTAGAAGCATCATTCTGACACTTAGCTAGATGCTTTAAACCAAGATATCCCACTTTTCCAGTCTCAGTTTTCTTATCTGAGAAATGCTTATTAAATGAGATAATTTATGTAAAGCGCCTAGAACTAATGTCTATCTCATTAAATGCTTCTTATTGGTAAAAACATTTATCAACCTACCATAAACCATGTTATCAAGACTTCTCTGAATTAGCAAGCAGGTATGACACAGATATATGGTGCTGTCTGACTAGTTTTTCACCCATACGTCTAGAGAATAATCTAAGAGTCAAGTTGAGAGTAGTGGCAATACCAAACATGCTTATCAAAGCAGGTGCTCTGCATCCCGAAGCAATGTTAAGGTACTTTAAATATATGTCAACAAACTAAGAATTCCCTAGTTCTCTGTTAAAACACACCATCCTTCTAGCACTCCCCAACTGAATATCTATATATATAAAACCCTAATATGCAAATAGACCAAACAGCGGAACAACCAGTCGCTATGACATGCGCTGACCACTAGGGGGCGTGCGTGGAACATGGCAGGTGTCAGCAGCAGGTGGCAGAGCACAGAACATGGTGGGCATTGGCCATGGTGGGATGGTGAGCAGGGGCGATAGACCAAGGCAGGGCGCCAGTCGCTGTCATTGGGGCGAGCATCTGGTGGTTACTGAAAATTCTTTGCTCCCTCCCGCATCTCACAGTCCTGCTGGGCACTTGTACCTACTGCTGGCACTGGATCTGCCACTTTCACCCACTGTTGGCACCCGGCGCTGGCCCCGATCACTCGGTGCTGTCAGTGGGTGCGAGCGGTGGCTGCCAGTCCTGATTACCCCTCAGAGCTTCTCCACCTCCCCCTGCTCCTGAGGGGTGATCGGGGCTGGCAGCTGCTGCTCGCACCCACTGCCTGCGCCAGCCCCGCTTGCAACCACAGCTGGTGCTGGCATCAATTGCTCCGTGCCATCAGCGGGTGCGAGTGGGGGCAGCGCCATTAGAGCGTGGGAGTGGCAGCAGCAGGTGAGAGCAGGGCTACCCACAGACAGGAGACTGGGGGCCGCAGCGGGAGAGGCCAGGCGGGGGCATGGAGGATGGGCTGAGACCCGCCCCTGTGCCCACTGCAGCCTCGTGGCCCACAATTCCTTTCAAGGTGCACGAATTCGTGCACTGGGCCCCTAGTCTCCAAATAAATGTATTTAAAATAGAAAATTCTGGTTAATTTATCAACAGTTCATCAAAAGGCAGATAATGCTCCCTATCCTCACTAACATTTTACACAGTCAACTTTGCAGTAAAATCACCCTTCTAAAACTCTAAAATTCCTGTCCCACCCCGCCTTCAGGTTAGTAGAGAAAGTCTTTCCTTGTTGATCATGGCAAGCTTCCAACTTCTCCTTACATTTTTCTTTCTTCCAGCCATTATCACACCCAGGATGCCATGGCAGAAAACCAGTTCCATTTAAAGAGATGACGTTCAATTGTGTAATGACTCAGTTATAAACCACTGGCATAAAGAGTATAGAAGCAAATTATTTCAACTTAAATGCCAGCATGCACTAATACTAACACAGAAGAATAAATACACCAAGCCATCAATAAAATATTGATAGAGTTGAAAACAATTTTTGAAAAATCTGTACCAAAAAAGTCACACAATCAAGGATAACTGATATGTAAGCCGGAAAAAAATGCAATTTTCTTATATGCAAAGAGCTGTTAAACAAGTAGGAAGAAAAAAGGGATAGACAAAAAAGGCCAGGAAACATTTTTTAAAAGCCATTCTGTTATAAAAAGAAAAATGCAAATGGCCTGTAAATAGATTTTTAAATGTTTTGTCTCAACATTGAATAAGTCAATAAAGTAAAATAGAGTAGCTATTTCCTAATAGATATAAAAGTTAAAAAATATTGACTAGTATTATTAGGTATGTGAAGAGAAAGACATCCATGTAACTGGAAGTACAAATTTACTCAATCTTCTTGAATATCAACCATAACATTTAGACAAATTTTTAATATTAACAACTTTTAACTCAAAAATTAGAAAAATTCTTAAGGTATATGCATAAAAATGCTCATCAGAGTGTTATTAATAATGCTAAAAAACTGAAGATAGTATATAGGTTCATCATTAGGCAATTGGTTTAAACAAGTATATTAAAATTGGTGGAATGCTATGTTATTTAAAATACATAAAATATGTATTGGCTTAAAATGTCATATTGTTAGTAGAGAATTATAATTTGTAATTTCATATTACCACTTATATAAAACTAGAGGCCTGGTGCATGACATTCATGCACTGGGGGCAGGAGTCCCTCAGCCCGGCCTGTGCCCTCTGGCAGTTCGGGACCCCTCGGGGGATGTCCGACTGCCGCTGCACTCACCAGCTGTGAGGCCAGCTTCTGGCTGAATGGAACTCCCCCTGTGGGAGCGCACTGACTACCAGGGGGCAGCTCCTGTGTTGAGCGTCTACACTGTGGTTGTCAGTGCGCGTTATAGTGACTGGTCGTTCCACCATTTGGTCGATTTACATATTAGCCTTTTATTATATAGGATTATGTACAGCTAAACATTATTATTTTTAGAATAATGAGTGCCAAAGATGTGATTATTTTAGGACAATGGAATTTCAAATGATATTTTACTTTTAAAATAATATTCTACACTGTGTATATTTTGGGCTGAACAGATACTATTTTAAGGTAAAGTTTAGTTCTTCCCTGATCTTATAATATAAGCTAGCTGACCCACATGCTATCATTTTCTCTTTTTGAAACCTTCTTTCCTGAAATTTATGACAACTTATGTTTTCATATGTGTCTATGAAATTACATATTTATATTTGGCTGCCCACTTAGTAATGTGAAGGTGGAGGCCATGTCTGTTTACTTTACCAATGGAGACTGGCACCTTTCAAACTTCTTGCTTGATTGTCAGTCTTTAATTGAACAGAGAGGTAACCCAAGAAACCAATCTAGACATCCAAGATACCCAATAAGGGAACAGATACAAATACTACACTCTCTCTGCCTCAAGGGACTGTATAAGAATTGGTTAGAGAGAGACAAAATGAAAGCTGCAAGGAAGTGTCAGTTGCCCAACTTCATTCTGTAGTAAAGGAGAAGAATGGGATCCAAAGTAAGCAGGACTGGGGACAGGAGGAGTCCTCTACTGCTTTGAAAAGAGGGCAAAGAAGAGAAAGGGCAAGAGGAAAATCCTAAGTGCTGACCAATAAGGGTTCCCAGAGTTTTCTTTTCAGTGGTCTCACTCCCTCACTGGGGTGGTCCTTCATATGCATAATAAATATTTATGAGCGTTAAGTATCCATTCAGTGTCTTTACTGAGTTTCTATTATGTTCAAGACAAAAAAAATCACAATCCCTGCCATTAAGTAATTAAATTAGAAATATTGCAGGCACATAAGTAATAATACCATAAACTAATGCCAGGTATTTTAATATTATACTTCAGGTTCTACACAGCGCTTTCATGTGATGCTCTCATTCAAGGTAAAATGTGTTCAATGTCATAAGAGTGGCATAACCAAATTAATATAGAAGCATATTTTAGGGAATTCTTTATGCTAAAATAAAAACTTTAAAAGCTATATAAAAGGAATCCAAACTACTCCCGAGGTTCTGGTTAGACCCTAAAGAGGAGGTTATTTCTGCAGTTAGAAATATATTTTCATTGAAAACATGGGGCATTTAGCCATCTCTCCCTGGATAGTTAATCTAGGCAATGTTTGCTTAAAGACAAGACTCTGCTTCAAAGCAGCTGGCCAGCCTCAGTAGGTGCTGACATATAGTGTCTTCTAACACAGGAGATTTGGACAGTGGTTGCCACATTATGGACAAACTGAGAACCTCCATTTGCATCTTTCCAATTTAAAACATAACTGCTTTATTTACTGGTGTAATCCCCCAACAACTGACTGAACTCCAAGAATTTTTAAAAACACATGGGTGTTTATACATTTCAAGTAAACAGGAATATTTTCCTTTGTGATTCCTGACTCCTTGCACAAATGTTTTTTACACCATCCTACAAACAATTTCTACTGATAGGTAGAGAAAGACTGGATCTCCTGTAATGATGTTATCTGGAAATCATGGTGGCTAAGAAGATATGGGCAGCTCCTCTTCCCCTAACAGTGGTAGCTGTGATTGTGATAAAGAATCCTCTTTTGTCCCAGTGACTTAAAGTTCAAATTTACTCACCTGCCACATGTTACTTTTCAGCTGCTCAGTTATCCATTTAAAATAATCCTAAAAGGTAATTCCAACAAGCACTGTTAATTGACTACAATAATAATTTTGTTAAATATTATTTTCTAGTAATGATTTTTTTTCTTATCCTATATAATAAAAGGCTAATATGCAAATTGACCAAACATTGGAACAACCAGTCACTATGACGCACACAGATCACCAGGGGGCAGACACTCAATGCAGGAGCTGCCCCTTGGTGGTCAGTGTGCTCACTCAGCCAGAAGGCCTGAGCTGGGCTCATGGCTGGCAAGCACAGCAGTGGTGGCAGGAGCCTCTCCCACCTCTGTAGCAGAGCTAAAGATGTCTGACTGCTGGCTTAGGCCCGCTCCCCTGAGGACATCCCCTGAGGGTTCCCACACTGTGAGAGGGCACAGGCCGGGCTGAGGAACCCCAGCCATATGCACGTTGGGGGTGACCAGGTCGGCAGGGGAGGGCTGTTAGGGGTGACTAGGCAGGCAGGCAGAGACAGTTATGGGCAATCAGGCAGGTAGGGGAGCAGTTAAGGGCATTAGGCAGTCAGGCAGGTGAGTGGTTAGGAGCTAGTGGTCCTGGATTGCGAGAGGGATGTCTGACTGCCGATTTATGCAGGATTGGGCCTAAACTGGTAGTCGGACATACCCCAAGGGGTCCCAGATTGGAGAGGGTGCAGGCCTGGCTGAGGGACTCTCCCACCCCCCCCCCCTCACCCCTGTGCATGAATTTCATGCACTGGGCCTCTAGTTTATTTTATAATAATCCATAAATGTTAGATTCAAGCTTAATCTTATTGCATGAAAATAATTTCTATGACCTAAACACAAATGTACACACGTTCTTGTAAAACTTTAATGAAACAGATACTTCTGGACTCAGCCATATAATACTTTACATTTAGTTCAAATTGCCCTAAGGTCAAAATGACCAGCAGATAAGGGAGTAACTTCTTTTGCTTTTCAGCAATTGAAATCAATCTCTTTAAACTTATATTCATTTGGAAGGGAAGAGAAAAGAAAAGGTAGAGAAATATTTATTGCATATCTTTAATGAACCAATCTCTATACACAGAGATCATATATACTTTCTTCTTCAATGAGTCCAACCTCATGGCAAGGTGAGAATTGTAATTCATGTTTTCGAGCTAGTGAAACTAAGGCTCAAAGAGGGTAAAGGCCTAAAAAATGTGAACTTAACTTTATGGTAGCACACCCATACACCCTCTTTAAATGTAGTGTTCAATGGCAGCAAAAGAGAGACAGGTCTGCACGACCTCAGACTTCTTGCATAAGAAACATAAATAGATTCACCACCATACCCTACTCTTTGAAAGCTCTTGAAATATTCAAATTGCAAGGTGTGTTCAAATAAAAAAAAGACATATAATAGCTGTAATGATGTCAGCCCAATGTATTAAAAAAAGAGGGGGAAAATATTTTTGAAAATGCATCCCATAATGCATAAGAGCAAGTTCAAGGCAAAGCTATGGTCTGGCAGTTTCATGGGAGGTTAGCAAGGACAGCTGTGTTCCACGTAAATTTGCTGACCCTCATGAACTCCCCATCGACAAGATTCTCTCATCTTCCCATTATTGCTGTTCAACAATTAATCAACAGCTGTTGAAACATTATAAGCATGCTTGTAATTTGGGGTAAAATTAATGATTGCCTATCTATTAAAATGCTGAGGGAGGCTTTGTTTTCCAGCCTTGGTGTGAACTTGCTGATTTATTCTTCAAATCAATTACCCTCCTGAACTCCCTTGCCTCCTGCCTGTTGGCTAAGAGCATCCCACACCCCATGCTTCCCCTAAGTGAGCTTGAGACCTACATAAGACTGGTTTGCTTGTCTGGTCATGTGGATCTACAGAACACAGATATATGTTAGTACACTAAAAGATAAGCTTACTTAGGAAGAGCAATATTTTTGTTTTGTTTTATAGCTATCTGAAAGTAAATTTTCAGAAATAACAGTAGTTATCAAAGCACCATTATGGTGGACACTGAATCAATGACTCAAATAGTAGTGGATCCATATGACATTTTATATAAAAATAAAATTTAAAAAGCCATTGGAAACTGCTTTAAATGGGTGTATTCCTCACTGGCTAGTATTTTTTTGCAAGCTATTTCATGATGTACTTAATATCTGAACCTACTAATGACCTAGGACAGTGATGGCGAACCTTTTGAGCTCGGCATGTCAGCATTTTGAAAAACCCTAACTTAACTCTGGTGCCATGTCACATATAGAAATTTTTTGATATTTGCAACCATAGTAAAACAAAGTCTTATATTTTTGACATTTATTTTATATATCTAAATGCCATTTAACAAAGAAAAAGCAACCAAAAAAATGAGTTCGCGTGTCACCTCTGACACGCGTGTCATAGGTTCGCCATCACTGACCTAGGAAATTAACACTGCTAAGTGTCCATCAGAAATTTAATTTCAGGAAAGTGGGTATCTTGGCAGTGGTGGTGTTCTAAGTTCAGGCAAGCCAAGCATTGGGATTTTGCATTCACATCAAAGAGTCTGGACCCAGGTCCCTCATATCCACAAGGTTGAGAGACAAAACCTTACCCTCTGCTTCCTCAGGCTTATTTTAGGAAATGTGCTGGACTACTTCAGTTAATTATCAATCATTGAGGAATAAAATGATCCTTTAACTTAAATTCTGAAAAGTTCTAGTGGGACATAGTTACAGATGTGAATCATGGCTGTTCCCTCTACACTAGTCCCCATACACCATTGTGCTATTATTACTTGTTTCTAAGTCAAGTAATAGTAAGTATTCAGTTGTCATATTTCCAGCCTCATAGCTCATGCATGTACACACTTCAAATCACTGGTCCAGAGAACTACCATGAGGCACTCTAAGTGAAGCCACTACTGTTCAAACAAATTTCAGCTCTGCTGCCACCTAAACCAATAAAAAACCCATTTCACTGTTTATATGTTTTCAGATTAATTACATATAAGAAGGGAATAATACCGGTATCAGAATGTTTTTCAAAAATAGAAACAGCCTTTGCTATGAGGATATGAAACACATAATCTGGGGTGAATAAAAATTTTAGTTATATAATGGGCTACAGATTTCATTCTCTTCTATATATCTGAAATGCTCAGTTCTCAATCTGACCAGTCTCTTTTTATTTCTTCAAAGTACAATAACAAAATTTTTTTTTCATCTACAAGGAAGCAATATTTTTTTCTATAAACTACACCTAATATATTACTAATAATGGTGTGCCACTTCAAACAAATTGCAAACTGATGTTAGTGTTCTTACCAATGGTACACCAACTAATAACTCCCTGCAGGCCAATTTGCATACAAAATGTAATATTTAAAGCCAAGTTACAATTAGCACTTTATTATGGAACCCTGTGATTGTATTATACTGAAAATTATTTATACTTGCTACAAGGATTTTCATTTATGAAAAATTATACTATTAGAGTTGCCGTTACAACAAACCAACCTGCAACCAATTACTAACAAACTCAAAGACCAGGAGTCTTTGTTTATACTTAAGGAGTCAGAAAATATAATGCATTGCACTCCCTCCAGTATAATGGTAGAAAATAAATAAGGATAACTGAACAATTATGTATTTAAATTAAAAATGTGGTGACACCACACAGGGACACACACACACAAAATCCTATACAAAAAACAAGCATGGAGAAATACATTTGAGTAACCTCAATTGAAAAAGCAAAAACTAAGAATACCACTTGCCTTTCAAAGTGTAGGATTTACTAATTAATAATATTGGATATGTTGAGTTTCTTCACAAAAATTTACAGAACTAGATTATAAATAATGCCACCAGTATTTCCACAAAAATGGAAGTCATAATGGCCTGTGTGTATTTACCAATACTGATTTTTCTCGCTATTCTCCCAAAATTTATACTTTCACCTTGCTAGAATCTATTCTTCAACTCACAAATTCTTCACTCCAGTTAAATGAAGTACATTTCTCAAATGTTCTAATTGTCTGCTTCTTATGAAAGAGGGATATGTACTTTATAAAACCTGTTAGTTGCCTAAAATCATAATTATGCCCTTCAAATTAGCTTTAGGTTAATCACATTTTATGTTTCACCTCAATATAAAAAATAAACATACCGAAGTTGAATACGTTTACATTTCTGGTTTGGTTTGTATAATAAAGTGACAGAGTAGCTTGATTTATTAAGATTGTCCAAACACTCAGAGAAACCACAGAGATGGTCACATAAACCAATGCACACATATATCTTGTATGCACACACACAGACATACATCCACACACACTCACACATTTCATTTAAATGAATCTCAGAGATGTTGCACGTGCAAACCAAAATTCCATTTAACAATGATCTCAGAGTCTTTAAGCATCTATTAACAATCAAAGTTGATTCTTCTTTTTCCTCATTTCAGCTTGCCTTTTTGTACATTAAGAATGATACAGTCCCTTAATCTTCCTCATTCTTCCCAGCATAATTTTACACCCCCACCCCTCCTTTCAAATATTATTAGTCAAAGTACATGAGTAAGCTGTGGGGGATGGGAGATACCCTTCAAAGGCAAATTCTATAAATACTGTGAGCTAAATTTTGTTCTGAGATAAGCACCAAGAGTTACAGCTGCCATCAGCAAGAGGAATGAAGGCTGCACAAGAGAGAAAATGTTCTCTAGTCATATTTTTATAGTGAACATAACACTGCAAAGTAATAGAAATTATAGCTTCCTGTGAAGGGTTAGCACCGACTTTAAAGTTATAGACCCTGCTTCCTGCTGATTTGGGTCACAACCTTCGACAAGTCATTGAACTGCTTTTTGACTCAACTTCTCAGATATTAAATTGGCAGAAATCCCATATGACATCTTCCTATCAGCAGCACAGTGAATATTACAGAGATAATGTGGGTAAAGACATGTTAGATTCCAAAGCAAAAAAAAAGACAAATCCATCAAATGTTAGCATACACTTGATCCCAGTCTATCTATAATAATCTAAGGAGTAAGAAGCACTTAATTTCCAGGTTAAAAGAAACCTGGGCATTTTTATTAATTCTGGTTCTTCTGTGCAATATTTATATTTAATAAGGTACTCTTTTATTGGTGACGAAGTCATGTTAAAATATTTAGGGTAAAGCTCAAAATTAGTAATCCTCAGTTCCTAAATGAACAGGTCAGTACTGTGTGAATGAAATACTATTAAAATTACCATGTTTACTAATGGACACTTCATTGTTAACAAGAGATAAATAAATTCAGGATTTTCATTATGGAAAGATTTTTCCTCCCAATTTTTTTTGTACACATTCACTTCATAGAACAGGATGAGAAAAGGTGCACACACTCAGCACATCATAATATGTGTGTTGTGACTAGACCTAAAGCTGGTGGCCAAGTGATCCTGGAAGTCTCTCTTGGGATTTCTGACTTTCTGAATAACAGGAATGTCTCAAATTAGATCCTGAAAAGACCTTGATAAGATGCTCTCTTCACCCAATGTTTGATTTTATTTGACATAGCTAGATAAGTAGTTGAGAAATTTCCATCAAGACTAAGGATTCTCCACTGGCTTTATCAGAGTAGTCACCAAAAGCACAGTCAGAGATTATTATTAGGTATTTTTTGACTCCTTAGGAGCAAACTTCAGTGCAAGTACATAATTTAAAATGGATTGTCTTACTCTAAGAACAACTCACAGGCAACAGTCAGCATGTTGTCAGGGTCTGGCAATTTAAAAATGGACCCCTGGAGTAAAAAGTTTTAAATGAAACATTTTGAATCTTCATGGTCTAGCACAGTGCCTGGCCTATGTGTGAATAAATAAAAGTATGCCTGCCAAGAATATAATCCATACCTGATCACCTACATTGATAAAAGCCCCCAAACCTGGGAGGAGCTTGATTCTTGGTGGTGATTCCATTATGACTTTGAATTCATATTTTATCTAACTTATTTCATGTTCATTCAAGGTAAGTTAATTCCCCTGCCCAAGCACTGTTAGTCACTAAATGTCTGATGGAGATAATAAGACAAGATCTCTTTTCTCAAGGTACTAACTTCTAGGACAGAAGCTAAATATGTGAAAGTGCATAGCATAGTGTCTGGCATAAAGTTAGCATTCAATGAATGTTTATATGAAAGACTGTAAACCAAGGCTTTAAAAAAAAGTGCTAAATCCTATATAATAAAAGGCTAATATGTAAATTGTCCCCTCGGAAGTTCGACTGATGGGGAGTTCGATTGCCCACTATGACGTGCACTGACCACCAGGGGGTGGTGCAGAATGCAGGAAGGCCTCGGCCAGCAGCCAGTAACAAGCAGCCAGGGGAAAGAAGGCCCCATCAGCCCTGATTTCCGGCCAGGCCTAGGGACCCTACCTGTGCATGAATTTTGTGCACCGGGCCTCTAGTAAGTGTGTAAGTGCCCTTGAGGATGTAGGGTAGAAGTCTTGAATATTTCTAATTTTGACATTTTTAAAAAAAGGAGTAATGGTTGAAACATAGGGGGATTTAATTGGGGAGAATGAGATAAATTTATAGGCAAATGAAATAGTATAGGCAAATTTATGGAAATTACATGAGTTTTTAGGATCTGTTAGAGAAGAAGAGATAATCTCCTAAGTCCATGGTCGGCAAACTGCGGCTCACGAGCCACATGCGGCTCTTTGGCCCCTTGAGTGTGGCTCTTCCTAAGCCTTAGGAGTACTCTAATTAAGTTAATACCAATGTTCCTACCTATATAGTTTAAGTTTAAAAAATTTGGCTCTCAAAAGAAATTTCAATTGTTGTACTGTTGATATTTGGCTATGTTGACTAATGAGTTTGCCAACCACTGTCCTAAGTCATGATGTAATGGGCATGGCAGGATGTAGAACCTCCCTGGACTCTCTAATTTGTAGAACCCCTCTCCAAACTTGCTAGTCACAGGGTTGCTGTACCTTGCTCTGTGTTGCATTTCTATTCAAAATCACCCAAGAATGATTTAGCAATCATATTTTTCTATTACTTTGTATGGAATTTTCAACCAACTAAAATCTGTACATCTTTCTTTCAACAAATATTGTAAGGCTTGTCACACTTTTTTGTTGTTGCTGATAATCTTCAACTGAGGATATTTTTCCATTGATTTTTTAGGGAGAGTAGAAGAGAGAGGGAAAGACAGAGTAACATCAATGTGAAAGAAATGCATAGATTGCTTGCCTCCTGTACTAGCCCTGATCAGGGCCCTGGCCTGGGAGAAGCCTGCAACGAAGTTACGTGCCCTTTACCAGAATCGAACCCAGGACCCTTTGGTCTGCAGGCTGACACTCTATCCACTGAGCTAAACCAGCTAAGGTGGTCACACATACTTGTGTAAATGATCTTTTGACCTAATGCTGAATCTGACATTGCTGGTACATTTCTTTTTATTGTTGTTATCGTGATTCATTATTTTAATTTGTCAAAATTTTCTTTGCATATTGATTTTGTTTACTCTGTAATAATTACTCCTCCATGCTTTGGGTAATGAAAAAAATTATAATTAGACCATACATTTTGAGATGGTCAAAGACTGAACCTGGTGGTACACCACTAGAGACCTCTGGCCATATTGATTGGGCTCCATCATTGACTTGATGAACTATTCATCCACATAACTGTTTGTTTACCCAGCCTATGTTTCTCTAGCTTCTACACAATGTTCATGATATACTTTTTGAGCTATGCTGCTGAAATTAAAGCTCACTCTCTCACTCCCACCCAATAAATATCTAAGACTATGCATGTTCTGTGTAGGACTATGTTCTCTGGATAGAAACAAAACTTATATTGAATATTTCTACATGTCCTTATTGAGTCATTTATTTATCCTTTTAACTAACATTTATTGATTGCCTACATTATTACTCCTTGGTTGACTAGAATTAATTTCAGAATATCCCATGGTGCTCTGTAGCTGGCTTATACCAGCTCACCAGAACCAATTGTGTACATATTTTCAAAACTCCATGGTCAATGATACCCTCTGGTAGGTTAAATCAAACTGATAGGAATATTTACTGTATCATAATCAGCACTTGCTATGTATCAGGAATTATTGTTATTGTTAAGCAAACTGGTTGTTAAATATTTACCAGCATAAAACTGAGAATAATTCTAATCATCCTCCAAAGGTTAAGCTTTTGGTAATAGTACAAGCAGGGTCATCTGAAGGTAGAGATTTTATGGGAAAACAATACTGTTAATACATGATGCATTTGAGGTGATCTCAGGACATCTCTGAGAAGACAGCTCATAGGTACAAATAAGGGATGGATGCACAGGGAATAGAGAAAAAAAACAGAGATGTAAATTTGGGAACTGTCGATTTGTTGAAATCAATGTAGCCCCAAAGAAAAAAATGCAGATGGCAGGAGCAAAAGTCTAAGAATTGAATCTTGTAGAGCATCTACTTTTAAAGAGAGAGGAGAATACATATTTTCCAATGGAGCCTTTGAAGACCAGAAAGAAGCCCAAGATACAAAAAGAACCAATATAAATCCACCAGCATATAAACAAGCACCAGCAGAGGACAGGAGGAGCACTCATCGGTGGGGATTGGTTGTCCATCTGCCCTGGGAACCACTCTACACCTTTAATTCATGACAGACCCAAGGGCACAACTTTGTTTTCTGAAATTAAAGAAAAATAGCCAAATAGATGAAGATTTAAAGCATTATTGCAATTTTATCCTGAGGGACACATTTATCTATATTAACATGGAATCAAGTATAATTAGATTTTATCATTTTAGAATCTATTTTAATGTTTCTCTAATATTGGTAATGTAAAAACAAATGTGTTTTGTTCTTTCTTTTACCTCCCTTGTCATAGTCATAGTTTATACATCATCACTAGTAAACTTGCGGGGGTGTTGTTGTTGTTGTTGTTGTTGTTGTTGTGTGTATGTGTGTTTTTCAAAATAGAACTATGAAAGAAAGGAAGGATAATTAACAGAAGTAATTCTTCCCAATATGCTTTGCCAGTAGTATGAAATCACCCCAAACTGCTATATTTTTTTAAGTCAGTTAGCCTCCTCTTTTGGAATCACAGATGCTCTTACCGTATTATTGGGATTTGTAAATCTCAAAAAATGTGCAGTAGTGACAAGTACAAAATATGAATGATATATAAAATGGTGACATGGAAGACATATGCCGCTTCTTTTTTCACGAGGTATTTTTACTTTGTTTTTCTCCCAAAGTTGTAAATCTTGGGCTAATAAATGAACTATAATACAAATTTACTACAAGTAATTCTTCAGTTTTTATTCCTCTCAAATCTAACACCCCATTCTGGATTACTGATGTCAGGGGAAGTCCCCAAGAAATAGATTATAAGCAAGTTTTTATTTTTTGGCGTTTTTCAAATTTTCTGCAGTGCATACATATTAGATTTATAATTTGTTAAAATATCCTTAATCCCCCCAAAAAATACTTTTTGCATAAACTTGGATTTTCATTCAAAACCACATTTATATCAGTTTGCTTTGTTTTAGCAAAAATACAGCCAATAAAATATATATGTTCCATTAAGAAACTGAATTTATTCACAAAAGTAAGTAAAGTCATTTGGAAGATGTTTATGTTACAATAAGAACCAATTGAACTGTAATTTCATAGCAAATGTTGACAATTTTTAAAATAGAATGGATACGGGCCAACATGAAATGCCATAAATACAAACTTCTCACAAACAGGGATGTCATTATCAAGAATGGTATAAACCATACAGCCCCTAAAACCTTGCAAGATCATCTACATGAGTGGACACACAGCCCAACTCGGCTTACATTGCCATCCATGAGTGATTTAGGAAGAGCTTTAAATCGCTGTGTTGATTTGTACGCAAGTGTGTAAGTTTGGTCTGAATTATATTTAATGTATGGAACAAGATTATTTTTCTCGTCCATGATTGATCTTTTCTTTTGCTCGGTTCAAAATATATTACTCATTTCTGCCAACAAAACCATTCTTCCAGCCACAGATGTTATGTCATAAAGAGAGACTTATGTGCGCTGGTATAAATAACAAAGGTGTTAGCTGGAATTAAAGGGAGACATTTCCTGTTTACATATATCTCTCTTCAGTGATTAGAGTGAGGGTGAAAATCTGCTATAAATAAATTTTATATAAACAACATGTTTAAGGAACATTGGAAAGTTTGAGAAAGAAAATGTATCTTCAAATAAATGACTGTTTTGTTCACCCCATATAGAATTTACATGACTGTTATACATACACAGATTCTAAGATATCCATTAATCACCAGCTTTGAATTAAATCCCCATTTGAAGAGAGCACATGTGCTTCTGAGTGTGATTTCTATAAACACCAAGATGTCTTTACACCCTTCCATGTTTTGGGATCAGTTATTGCTTCCAAAACCTTCCCATGAAAAGAAATTCCAAATGGGGGGAGATTTTCTTGCCCTCTCCCTTGGCCTGCTACATGGAGTAAACCTTTGCCATCCTGCTGATACGCTATCTTATGCAGTGAGGTATTCTCTGCTCACTCAGCAGCTTCCAACAGCTGCTTTCTGACACTTCTAGAGGGCTATATGAAAGCTGAATTGCCAACAGCTGTGGGACCACCAGCTCTAGAATAATGATTCTCCTATCAATCCTGGAGTGAGCCTTGTAGAGATTCTAAGAACAAAACATAGACAAACATTCTCACTCATTCTTCACAGATCCCTTTACAATTTTCCCCCAGCTGTCCAGAGGTAGCATAGGAGAGTACTGTGGCTAAAAAACATGAGCTCTACAGACGGAAGGTTCAAATCCTACCTCTTCCACACAGCTGTGTGACCTTGAGTAAGATGCTTAGTTTGCTTGTGCTTCAATTTCTTCTCTTATTTCAGGGATGATGATGATAATAATACTTACCCCACAGGGTTGTTATAAGTAATTTACACATAAAAACTTATAAAGTAGGTAGAAAAGAGTCTAGCACTGAGTATTTATTAAAGCAAAAAAGAAAAATAAAATTTTATCAAGTCAACATCATTTTCCTGTATTCTCTTTCACTTAATTTTTGGACAAACACATGAGGGTAACATTATTATTTCTATTTTATAGGTAAGAAATCTGAGGCATAAAAAAGTAGCCAACTTGTCAAGCAAAACCTAACAGGCCCCCAATTGTCTACAGAGAGAATGCATTTTCCACACCTCCGAATAAATAGAACTGAAATGTTTAGAAGAACAACTCCCAAGCTACTGATTAAAATATTCACCAGAGTCATTGTTTGTGCACTTATATTCTAGCTTGCTCCAAAATAGATTTGGGAAGGATGTACAAAGTACAAAGACTGGTAAGTAGATAATGACGAGCAAATATATGCCATCTTCTAGGTATCATCTTCCAGAACTAAATGACTGGAGGTCAGTGATTAATATTCTATGGATCATGAACAGCTCAATATTCTCACTGAATCTCCGATCCTACCTGTTGTTCAAGATTGAATATCTGTGGCCCTCCCTCCAATAAATTCATATGTTGAAATCCTAACCACTAAGGTGATAGATTACCAGGCCTTTGGGAGGTGATTAGATATGAAGTTAGAGCCCTCATGAATGGGATTAGTGCTTTCATAAAAGGAACCACAGAGAGTCCTCTGGCCCCTGCTTCCACCATGAGAAGACACAGTGAAAAGATACCTGGGCCATCTGAGAACCAGGAAGCAGCTCTCACCAGAGAGTGAATCTACCAGCACCTTGATCTTGAACGTACAGCCTCCAGAACTATGAGAAACACATTTCTGCTGTTAATAAGGCACCTGATCTATGGTATTGTGTTTAGCATGCTGAACAGACTGAGAAACCTGTTCAAAAGAGGCACAGTGAGGGAAGGCATCCTCTAGTCATCAGTTCTAGCAAGACTGGTGGGCATCTCACTGGAGATAAAGTAATGGAATCATCACCTGTTGTCTTATTATCCTGCTGTTTCTACTTTTCACCTGCACTTTGAAATTGAAGATTATTTTTGGAAACAATTTCAAAAATAATTTAAAATAGTGGTGACAAAGTCTGTCCTGGACATGTAATTCTTCATGTAAACACTGCTGGTTAAAATAGAAGCTTGAACCTACTCAGAGTCCACACACATCCAAAACAGGCAAATGTCCATATAAGGAGGGTGTTCTCATAATAAGATCATGGTTCTGGATGTTCTTTGTCAAGGTGGATTCCATAGTCATATCCTGGTGTGATATTCAAAATATCTAACAGTATGATGTGTCCATTGACTTGATCATGAACTTGAGCTGTAAATGCCAAGTATAACTACACAGGTACAAACCAGTGCATCATTGGCTCTGTCTATATTTCACAGCTGGATCAGTATTTCTCAACTCTGCTGCACAATCAAACCACCTGGGGACTTTGGGGGATAATGATATGTCAGTGTAGTCTCATCCATTGTGACAAATATACTCTGGAGGGGGATGGGGAGGCTGTATCCTATGTCAGGGCAGGGTAATATGAGAAATATCTGCTCAATTTTTCTATGAACCTAGAACTGCACTAAAAATAAAGTCTACGGGGGTTGGGGAGTGGGGGTGTGGGGAGAGATTAACTGGAGAATTTAAATGCATACTTGTATAGCCCATGGACACAGACAATAGTGTGGTGAAGGCCTGGGAAGGGTGGGTGTAGGATGGATTGGGGTCAATGGGGGGTAATGGGGGGCATCTGTAATACTTTCAACAGTAAAGATAAATTTAAAAAAATAAAGTCCTTTAGAAAAAAATTACTGATGCCCAACTCCCACCCCAGACATTCTAATTTGATTAATATTGGTTGCTATGTGGGTGTGATTCTACAATGCAGTAAAATTTAGGAATCCTGTGCTGGATAATTAGTGTTTTTATTAATTATTATTATTTTCTTTTTAATTTCAGAGGAATCCCAGTGATCATGGTGTTTAAGTGATTTTTTTTTACTTAAAGCACACAAATGAGCATTGATATAAATATTGCATTTTTAGTGATATTCAAATACCTAGATCAAGAGTGTACAACCTAAAATTCTAAACTTATGTCCGATTTTGAAGAATGAAATGATTCAACTGTAGGTCAACCAGTCCCTCTTTCTGCTCCACCTACCTTTCTAACAAAAAGAAATTCATAAAAATTGAGTATGTTTCCTTATAGGCTTCTTGTCATTCAATGTGTTTAGTTAAAGGTCTGGTGCAGAAAATTTCTTCGCTGATTGATAAGTTGATCTCAATGACTTTTTGGCTTCCTAAAAATGCTCAAAACCTCTAACACACATCCTTTATTTCTTTAAAGTGTTTTTTTTAAGTTATCAAAAGTTTAAAGTAAAAAACATAATAAAATTCAGCTCAACAAAGAATCAAAGTAAGGAAGGCATTAATCAAAGAAAACCAATGAGATGTTTTAAATGTGTTATAGGATGCTAAAATAAACAGATGAGTACAGTTGGAAAGCTTACTTCATTAAGTTAACTGAAATATAGGTGAAAATAAGGGAATTCTCATCTTTTAAGAAAAATGGCCATAATTACTTTCATAGTTGATATGTTTATGAAAATATAATTTGGCATATCTGTATTCAACTGATTCATCACCTAAAAATAATAGCAAATGTTGTCAAGACTGAAATACTGTGGAATGGAGAATTACTTCTCCTAATGAAACCTCACAGTGCCTAGTGTGATTACAGACTCAGCAAGTGCCCAATAAATATTTGCTGAAGATTTAAGGATTACAACAGGGTGACTTTAGATATAACACTATTAACACTGACAGAAGTAAAGTGAATATACATAACAGCACACAGAACCTCTTTTTCTGATCCTGATTATACAGGGTAGGAGAGTTCAGTTTAAGATAGCAAATGTTTCCTCACCAAGAATGAGTTTCTACTGACAGTTTTAGAGGTTTCATTCACTTAGAGTTTTTATTCTTAAACAGAGCTGTATACTAACACCACTAAAAAAAAATCTTAGGAAAGAATGAACAACAGGTGATCTGAATACAGTATAAAATTGTAAGGTAACTACAGTCAAAAGTATCAGCATGAATAGCTGCAATGGTGACTGTTTTATAAGCCTCAATGATCTGGATAGTTAATAATCTACAACTCTGGCCAAGTCAATGTACAATTACTCATGATAAATGCACTAATGTTCCTCCCATATTAATATTCTTACTTTGTGTACATTGATAAAGTCACTAAACAAATTACTGTTTCAGCAAACTAGGCAAACTGTAGCCATTGGGCCGAATCTGGCCCTTTGTGCGTTTCTCTTTTATTGCCTCTACTTCTTCTCATGAGTAGACCTGCATTACAAGATATTGTACTCAATTATTGTATTTTAAATTTCATCAATAAACATTGTGCAAATATGTGTCTGTTTATGTTATATAAGTACTTACATCATATCCTTGACTTGGCCTTTGGCTAACAAAGCCTAAAATATTTCCTATCTGGTCCTTTACAGAAAGAATCTGTGGACCCACAATTTAGATAATCAGTATTTTTAAGAGATAAAACCAGTATTCCAAGAGACCAGGCCTCACAAAATAGAGAAAACTTCATTGCTCCTGGCACCTGCCCTTCCTCAGCCCTCCCTCCGCCCCCAAGAGACCCACTTATCAGTCCTTTCTCCTTCCTTCATCTCCAATTTTAAAATAGAATCTCCAGCAGGTATTACAGTATTTCCTATCACTCTCAGGAAATAAACCTATTGTTCTAGTCACAGTAACTCTCTCATTTGATTAATAAAAATCTCTCCTTCCTTAGAATCATTAAAGCTTCAAACTTCACTTAGATTGGAGGCTTGTTTGTGTGCTCCAGCCAGACCTGCTTCAGGCTCATGGTCACCTCCCTCACTCCACCCGCACCATGCACCCAATTGTTAGCTGGTCCCAACCCTAAAAGATGGACATGGGGTTGGGAAAAAAGCAAGAGAGAGAAATTTCTTTAGTGAGCTTCCCTGTAATCTAGACATGAGTGATGTTAAATAGCTATCTTAAAAACAGGCACTAGAATACAGAGATCTTGATTTCCAATCTAGAGATGTTTTCTACCTCTTTCTTGTTTCATTTGGCTTTATGCGTAGTAAGAAAGCAGTGGTCAATAGAGATTGCTGGAGCATCAACAATTTGACAACTTGCACTTTATCTGTAATAACTCATCACAGATAGAAATTTAAGTTCAAACCCTGCATTGGACATTTGAGCACCTCCACATCCTGGCCCACTGCCTGCAAGCTTTGCCTCTTACAATATCACTACTTTCCAACTTTGATGTCAGGTAAATTTGACTTCTTGCTTAATTTCCAAACTCAAGTCAAGCTTTGTGCCCTTTTAGCCTTTATTTTCTTGATACCCAGAATGCCTTCCTTGGGTTTATTATTTGTTGTTCTTCAAAGACCACCAGGTCTTTGCTCCTTTTTGAGACAACCTGTACCCCCTTTCACTACATTCCCTTTCATCACCCAGCCATCATGCTTTGTGGTCCACTTACATTGTTATTTGCATCTGTCATGCATGTTCAGGTAACATTTTCTTGCTCCTTAAACCTAAACAGAAGTTCTGGGAGATCATGAACTTGTAATATATTTGTCTGCACCACTGTGCTTAGTGCTGTGATTTACACATCAGTTAGTGACCAAGTGAGCTGATTCATTTTTATCCCTACTCAGATGTCATTGATACATAATGTTTGGTGTATGATGAATGGCTAATAATCATTAGTCTCTAAGTTATGGTCACTGATAACCTAAGATTATGGATCATTGCTTTCAATGTTGCTATTGTTGATAAAATTTGAGTCCCATCTTCTAAATTAGAAGAATACTAAAGTCAGATTACAAATTTTGAGGCTAAAGATAACAATAATGAGAAATTGGTATATACAGGGTATCCCAAAAAAATGTATATACATTTTAACAGCTAATAGCTCAAATTGGAAAATACCTTTATAATTACTCAAAGTATATGTATACATTTTTGGGATACCTTATATAAGTCCTGATAAAATCATTATGGGTGACATGGAAAATGGATTTGACCTTAAGATAAATATTGTTTCAATATTTATTGAAATATCTATACTAATAAAAGAGTAATATGCTAATTTGACCCGGAGACCTTCCGGATGTCCTTCCAGACAAAGCCATGGTGGCAGGGCCGAGGCAGAGGCAGTTAGGGGCAATCAGGCCAGCAGGGGAGAGCAGTTAGGGGGATCAGGCAAGCAGGGGAGGGCAGTTGGGGGTAATCAGACTGGCAGGGGAGGGCAATTGGGGGAAATGGGGCTGGCAGGCAGGGGTAGTTGGGGGCAATCAGGCCAGCAGGGGAGGGCAGTTGGGGGCAATTGAGCCGGCAGGCAGAGGCAGTTAGGGGTGATCAGGCAGGCAGGCAAAGAGGTTACGGGTGATCAGGAAGGCAGGCAGAGGGGTTAGGGGTAATCAGGCAGGCAAGCAGAGGCAGTTAGGGGCAATCAGGCAGGCAGGCAGGTGAGTGGTTAGGAGCCAGCGGTCCCAGATTACAAGAGGGATGTCCGACTGCTGGTTAGGGATCGGGCCTAAACCAGCAGTCGGACATCCCCCAAGGGGTCCCCGATTGGAGAGGGTGCAGGCTGGGCTGAGGGAACCCTCCAATGCACAAATTTTGTGTACTGGGCCACTAGTTAGATTATAAGATCAATTATGCTTATATGTATGCAGAAAACAATTCTCCTATGTATTTATCCATCTCAGCAATATAAAGACAATTTTAAATAGCTTTAGATTAGTTCCTTTATCCTTCTAGCACTGAAAAAGTATATAAGGTCCCTATGAGCTACAGGCATTATATATTCACCTCCAAGCAATTTTTCTATAATGTTTTTGTTATTTTTATGTCATCGCCAATCCTGATTTTTATTCTTGCTCCAATACTTGGAGAGTTCTAATCTTTATTGTCACACACACTCACAAATAAAGCTTTGCAATATCCCAGTATTTTGCCTCAAAGGTATTTTCCTAGGTTATGTTATGCAGAAAAGTAATTATTGTACATACTACTTAAATTAAATTTAAATTTATAGTTTGGGTTAAAATTATAATTTGAAAAAGCAATTGAAATAAAGAAAATAATTATTTTCTCCATTTAAAGAGAAAGAGATTAAGAATGCTGATTTGAGTTCTTAACTGTTTTAGTGTCTGAATATTTCCATTCCAGCCTGCATGGGCATGGGTAAAGAATAATCTTAACACTCTTCATAATCAACTCCCCTGCTTTTATTTCCATTTACAATTATGTAATTTTATCATGTTCTTGGGAAAGGGAGAGAGAACCTACAAATAGGTTGCCTCTAGTATAGAAGAGATTGGCCAAACCAACAGAGCCATAAAAAAAACCTGAACACCTATAGAAAATGCAACTTTAAAAGAGTGGCCTCTCAGGTCACAAGGAACATGAGTAAATGTAATATTTTCCCCACTATTTTGCATGAACACCTAAACATCCAGCTTGAATACCCACCTGTCATTACCTACTATTATGCAGTCAGTGCCACTCACAGGATTTGAGTTCATTAGATAGAATTACAAGAAGAGAAAAGAGTATTCTAAATAAAATTGAGAAAATGAATAAAGATTTGAATTTTGATATGTAAATAGTTTATCTAGAGAACAAGTATTGTACAAATCTCATCAACTTTAAATCGGGTTTTTTGTTTGTTTGTTTGTTTTGGTTTGTTTTGTTTTGTTTTGCTGCACTTCTCTATCACCCTACAACACAGACAACATATAGAGTGTCTGGATTGGACAATACCAGAGGGTAAGGCCATGTAGTGAAGATGGCACATTACTATAGTAATAGAAGCAGTTGCTGTTGGCATGGAAAATTTTCAGATTCTTCCTAGATTCTTAGAAAGGGGTTTGTGTCTGAAGGATCTATTCTCAGAACTGATCAAGTAAAGAACTTTCAAATCAAGAAAATAGAAATTGACTTTCACAGAATTAATTATGTCTTTTTCAGAGAAGAAAATATGGTACCTAATTGCTTCTAAAAGACTGATATAAAAAATATGCTAAGCAAAATAAGCCAGTCAGAGAAAGATAAATATCACATGATCTCACTCATTTGTGGAATATAATGAACATCATAAATTGATTACAAAAAATAGATACAGAGACAAAGAAGCATCGAACAGACTGTCAAACTTCAGTGGGAAGGCAGGGGAGAAGTTGGGGGGTTAAAAATTAGGACTTGTATGCATGCATATAAGCATAACCAATGGACACATACACTAGCGGGGTGAGGGCATGTGCTGGGGGGTAGGGGTGCCTGGGGGGAGGTCAACTTGGGGGGGAAAGTCATATGTAATGCTATATGTAATACTTTAAACAATAAAAAAAGAAAATAGAATAGATGAATATTAAAAAAAACAACACAGAAAGTTGATTAGTGTTTTCCTAAGAGTAGGAAAAGAATTAGAAGTAGATATGTAGTGACTGATAATGAATATAGTACCAAAAAGTTTATAAAATTAGATTGAGTTGATGGTTGCACAACTTTGTAATATACTAAACATCATTAATTATATATTTTAAATAGGTGAATTGTATCAAGATAATTATATCTCAATAAATCCATTAATTAAAAAAATAGAAAAATGAAGTATTATAGTCATCCTAATTCTCAGCCCTAGGATAAGAGAGTTGTTCATCAGCTCTACAAATAGACTTAGCTTTGTGATATTTTGTTGTTGTGTCACAAAACTGTCAGGAAAGTGAGTTATTAATAAAATCTGGTAAAACATTCTTTAAACAAAGAAGCTTTCTACTTTTGGCATATATCCCCAGTCCTATAAAATGTAATCATTCTCAAACATTGCTAGAGGGAATAACAACAAAAAGGTATAATTCTGCCTATAGAAAGAAATCTAGAAATACCCACCAAAATTGTGGATTCATATGTCTCTTTGATTCAATTGTCATACTTTAGAATGCACTATAGTTACACTTGCATAAAAATAAAATTCAAAATATACAGGTCTAGCAACAGGGAATTTAGCTAAATAAACAATGAAAAGCCATTGGTGGGTGGGTGGGAAGAGATCAGCCAAAAAACTTGTACATATATATGCATAATCCATGGACACAGACAATAGAGTGGTGAAAGCCTGGGGCGGGGGCAGGAGCAGGCTAGAAGGGGTCAATGGGGGGTGGGAGGGGAACACATGTAATATTTTTAACAGTAAATATTTAAAAAAAGAAAAGCCACATCATTAAATAAAATTCAGCTTTAAAAAAGGAATGAAGTAACACAAATGTGTTTACCCCCTCATCTGAAACAAATAAAAAAATTATAAAACAATAATCAAGACAGTAGACATACATATTCGTTCACAGAGAAAAATGATCCCTGAGAGTCAGGAAGAAATAAGGTAAGTTCCACAACTGCTTTAGCTTATTGGCTTGATCAGCACATGCAGTTCAGGAAACTACCTGAGAGTGAATAAAGAACCAATGGAAGTGATTATTAATAACAGTGCCCAGTGTAGACATAGGACCAAAAACAAGATTTGTACCCACCAGTCAAATGGGTAAATCTCAAGACTTACAGCCATTGAGTAAAATGCACAGAAGGGCATTGTCTCAGGAAGGAGAAATAATTAGCCTTAAACTAAACATTGTTCTCTGGACCTGCCTAACAAATCTTAAAAACAATATCCATCAACCAGTAAGATAGACTGTGCAATGTCTGGTATCCAAGCCAAATTACCTTAGCAGCAAGGAAACAGGAAAAAATGGCCCATAATGAAGACATAAAATCAATCAAAAATGCCTCAGAATTGACATTAGTGTTAGAATTAGCACTGAAGGTCATTAAAATAGGTATTATAAATAAATATATTCCACACATTTTAAAGTGAAGTAGAGGAAAGAAAAAATATTTTTTAATGATCCAACTCAAACTTCTAGAGAATAAAATGACAATGCCACAGATTTTTTAAAAGGGTAAAATTAATAACTGATTAAATATTGCAGAAGAAGTGATTTGTGAACTTAAATTTACAGCATTAAAAACTATCCAAAATGAAACAGAGATAAAAAAAATCTCATATAAAAAGAGCATCAGTGACATGTAAGACAACTTCAAATGGCCTAATATACATATATTTGGAGTTCCTGAGGGACAGAAGATTGGGAAAGGTGAAAAATAAAATGTTTGAAAGAATAATGGCTATAATTTTTCTAAATTTTATGAAAACTATCAACCTGCATGTCTAAGAAATTTTACTAACCCAAAGAAAAGAAACATGAAGAAAACAACACCAAGGCACATCATAATCAACTCCTAAATATCTATGTACAAAACAACAGAACTTCAAAATATATAAAGCAAAAATTCCTAGAACTGCATTGAGAAATATATAAATTCCCAATTGCAGAGAGATTTTAATATCTTCTTAATGGACAGAAAAAGTATACCTGAAGGGTATTGGATGTTTACATAATATCATCAATGAATTTGATCCAGTTAACATTTGTAAAACATTCCTCCCAACAAAATCAGAATAAACATGCTTGTTAAATACACACAGAACATTTACTAAAATAAGTCACCTTCTGGGCTATAAAACATGTATCAATGTCTTTAAAAAGATTTAAGTCATATGGAGGATATATTTTCTCTGAGCACAATGTAACTAAAAAATCAATAATAGAAAGATAATTGGAGAACCTGTAAATATTTGAAAAGTAATACACTTTTAAAGAACTCACAAGTTAAAGAATACATCATAAGCAAAGTTAGAAAATACTTTTCACTGAAGGAAAATTAGAATAAAAATGTCATAATCTGTGACATCCTACATATTAACTTAGATAATTTTTATAATAAACATCTTATAAGAAAAGGAGAACAGTCTCAAATCAAGAATCTAAACCTTCTTAAAAAACTAGAAGAGTGAAGCAAAAATTAGTACTCAAAGTAAGAAGTGGAAATAAAGATCAGAGTGAAAATTAATGAACTAGAAACCACAAAAAACCACAACCAAATAAGTCAATAAAACTACAAGCTATTTCTTTGAGAAAAATCAATAAATTTGGTAAACCACTAGTCAAACTTAACAGGAAAAAAAGACACAAAATACCAATATCAATATGGAAAAGAAGGAATATCACTATAGCTTCTACATATGTTAATATGATAACAACAGAATATTATGTAGAAACTAGAGGCCCAGTGCATGAAATCGTGTGTGGGTAAGGTCCCTAGGTCTAGCCTACGATCAGGGCCATCTTCTACCCGCTCGCCAGTCCCCAGTCCTGCCCCGCCGCCGCTCACCTTGGTTCCCCGTGGCTTCCTGTTCACCATCCAGTGATCGGAGCCTGCGGGCTGCGGGGAGAGACCGAGAGGTGGTCAATGCACCTCATAGCGACTGGTCGATTGGTCGTTCTGGTTGTTATGCCATTATGGTTGCTGGCCTTTTATTATATAGGATATGTGCCAGTAAACTCAAACTAGATAAAATGAGCAAATTTCTTGCAAGACACAAACTACCAAAGAATGCATATGTATAGTGTACATTCTCTCTCTCTCTCTCTCTTTCTCTCTTTCTCTCTCTCTCTCTCTCACACACACACACACACACACACACTAAAGAATCCTGTATCACACAAAGGAAACTCCAGATCCCAGAAAGTGAATTCTAGAAAATATTTAATATAGATAATATTCCAGAAAATAAAGGAGGGATTACCTTGATAATGAAAAGATGACGTTATTACAAGAAAACTATAGACCAATATAGCTCATGAACTTGATTTTAGCAAGTAGAATTCACTAAAATATTGAAAAGGATAATATATCTTGATTGTGTTAGACAGGATTCTAAGATGGTCTCTAAGATACGTGTCCCCTCGTGTATATGTCCTTCTATTTCTTCGTGTGGGTGAGATCTATGAATATGATGGGATTGCCATTTCTTAAATAGGCAAATTCCACCAATCATATAATTTAGCCATTTAACTCCTAAGTATTTACTTAAGAAAAATAGATGTATTTGTTCATATAAATTTACACTAATGTTCATAGTGGCTTTATTTGTAATAGCCAAAAACTGGAGCCAGTCAAATTTTCTATGAGGAGGTAAACTGATCAACAAAGTATGGTATATCCATAACAATGCTATATCACACAGCAATAAAGATAGTGAACATGGGGAATTTTAAAAACATTGTGCTAAGTGGAATGAACTAGCCAGAAAAGACCATGTGTTGTATGATTCCATTTGTATAAAACATCCAGGATAAGTAAATCCATAGACATAGAAATTCGGTTAGTGGTTGCCAAATAGCTGGGATGGGGGTGCAGAGTGACTGCTAATTGGTATGAAGTTTCTTTTTGGGGTGACAAAAATGGTCTAAAATTAGATTGTAGTGATGATTGCATATATTTTTAAATATACTGAAAACCACTGAATTTTATAGTTTCAATGATGAAAGGTATGGTATATGAATTGTAATTTCAATAAGGCCATTAAAAATATTGCTCTCATGAATTTTCATTGAAATTTACAAACTCTATTTGGAAGCTTTGTTTACATTATTTTTTTATTTGTATATTTTTTATAGTCAACTATTGGGCAAAATGGATATTTTAGTCCCTGTTTGATAGACACAAAGGAATAATGCATTACTGTTTCCATGTCTATGAGCAAGCATGTCTGGCATAGAATCATTTGAAAGCCTAAACTGATATACTTTAACCCACACAGGATCATGTAACTACCCACACTCAAATGTATAGTTTCATTTGTGGTTCCACTATTGTTTCAATGCCACATTTCCTTGAAGTATGTATACTTTCTCCCAAATTGGACCCTACCAGCTGATGGACTCAGATATGCTTCTCATACTGACTCCTGCTGACAGGTGACAAATAATCAAATAATGAATGCTGGTTGGAATGCATGGGAGGTCATCCTAGGGTTCATTTAAGTATATTTGAATTGATCAATTAATGAGGTAAACTTAATATCATGTGCCCTATCAATTATATATCTATCCCAGTTTCCTAGACTGTGCTATGGAACAGAAAATCTGAAACCTTAAATCCAGATGGGTGGTCTAGGGACAGAACCAGCTGTGCAAAGAAAATGACAGGATGACAGGACACACCCCCCAAAAAATCTAAGGTAGATAAACCTGTGATGGCAAAAGTTACAGAATTAGGTCAATAAAATGTCATTTCGGTAAAGAAAAAGTACAAATTAGGAGCTCTGAAATAACTTAACTTGATTAAATTAAGAGACTATAGGATAAGAAGACCACACACAGCAAGTAAAAAATAAACCCAGGTCTAATTATTGTTCTTTCCAATTATTTAGAGAATCATTACAATTGGAAACAAAAATTCCATGCTGACAGAGGTGACAGGATTCTTCAGGAACTGCCACCCCAATGCAAAACCACAGAATTAGAGAGAGCTTCTGCTTATCATCACGCTCCAAGACTATTATGGAGGCAAAAACTCGGGACTTAAAAGAATTGAAAAAACAAAGTAATAAAAAGGAGTAGAAGGTATCTAAAGTGAAAAGAGAGTCAGAAGCAGAGTATTTTCCCCAGAACCATGAACATGTTAGCTATCCGTAAAAGGTGATGGTGCTCTGTTTTCTAATATGTTATTCTTAATTTAGGAACCTACTAAAAACTGTGACATTTTTCCTGTGTAAAGAATATGTGTGTGTGTGTTGGGAGGGGGAGTTCTGAATATTTTTAAATACCTGGATTATGTCTATTTCCGAATCAGCTTCCTTTGCTTTCTTTACACAAATATTAGAATCAAGAAATATATTTATGTGTAGGAAAGAAGAAAGGAAAAGTTTAGAATTTCCTCCTTGGATATAAACAAAAAGAAAATCCTTCTCCCTGGCTTACAGAGCCAACGGGAACAATAAATGGATTGTCAGATTTAGAAAAAAATAACTAGAGTTCCTGAACTTGAGAAAACATGCAAGAGTAGGCTCCCATGAGTTCATTGTTGTCTAAACATGGACCTTGACCAAGAGCTTGCTCTTTCCCTGGGTACCACTACCAGTTTCAAGAAAAAAAATTATTTAAAACAACTTATAATCAAGGTGCCACAGAGCTCAGAAATCATATATTTTAAAAATGGTTAAGCCACTTCCCAAACTCTTCTTACTCTAAAAAGTATCAGTTGTGCAGGCTCTACATCATATTCAGTTGAAGACAATTGATCACCAGTATGTAAGTATCCCTTATAAATAAGAGGTTTTGCTAGAAGAGATACAGCAAGGGGTCTAGTCACGTGGTCACATTAGGGTCATGTTGGTGACCCACCTTTCTTTGTTTCTGCAGCCACTTTGGATTTCCCTTGCTCTTACACGTGTCCTTCCCAGACTCCTCTTTGGCCACATTCCCTAGAAACATCCATCTCTCCTCTCTCCATCCTTGTCCCCATTTCTTTCATTACTCCAGACTGCTCTAGAGCAAGAGCTGCAGTAGCAGGACATGTAGTGATGACAGAAGACCTCTTTCTTCCTACTCCTTCATCATTTCAACAACTCAGGACAATTTCCTTAGGAAATACAGCATCAAGAATTAGGAAGGGTCTGAGCATTTACCCTGCATTTAAACTAACAGGTTAGTCTGTGACAAATTCATGGATACCAGCAAAAGACACAATATTCCTGGATCTGTTATATACAACAATCACTGTAACCAGGAAATTAACATTTGTGCTGGTTGCCCAAGTCCCAATACCCACAGGAAGTGTGAAGAGGGCCAATTGACACCTCCCCAGACAGTGAATTGTGTTGATAGGAGAGGAGCTCTGAGTTCAGGGAAACTGGATATTTTATAACAGGTACTAAGTACCCTAGGGGGAGACATTTTTATTATACTGGGAAGCAAGCAACCCCACCTTTTGCTCCAAGAGAAGACACCAGTTCTGTCTTCCATGACTATCCTATATAATAAAAGGCTAATATGCAAATCAACCAAACGGTGGAACAACTAGTCACTATGACACACATTGACCACCAGGGGGCAGATGCTCAATGTAGGAACTGCCCCCTGCTGGTCAGTGTGCTCCCATAGTGGGAGTGCTGCTCAGCCAGAAGCCCTGAGCTGGGCTCATGGCTGGCGAGCACAGCAGTGGTGGTAGGAGCCTCTCCCGTCTCTGCAGAAGCACTAAGGATGTCTGACTGCCGGCAGTCGGACATCCCCTGAGGACTCCCAGACTGTGAGAGGATAGACTGGGCTGAGAGACCCCTGCGAGTGCATGAATTTCATGCACCGGGCCTCTAGTTCTCTATATAAAAATCCTTGAAAGGATAGTCTATAACAGTGGTTCTCAACCTTCTGGCCCTTTAAATACAGTTCCTCATGTTGTGACCCGACCATAAAATTATTTTCGTTGCTACTTCATAGCTGTAATGTTGCTACTGTTATGAATCATAATGTAAATATCTGATATGCAGGATGGTCTTAGACGACCCCTGTGAAAGGGTCGTTTGACCCCCAAAGGGGGCGCGACCCACAGGTTGAGAACCGCTGGTCTAGAACAATGGGGTCAGCGCTTCTCCCAAAAGATATGCAGACAGACACAAAGCCCATGGACAATTGTCTCCCAACACTTCAGTGCACCATTATCACCCCTGAGGAAAGAAGGAATCCTGGAAGGAACACCTTTGTCCCATATAAGTGGTTTGTGATAGTCTGAAAACAAACAGAGAAGAAACACAAAACAAAACCTTTAGAAAAGTCACAGGAACCACATATTGGCATTGAGAATAAGACAGAAGAGGACTCATTCTAAATAGTGTCCTATTTTGGCATGTATTTGCACAAATCAGTCAGCATCAGTACCTGTTGGCCACCAAAAATAAAGCACATAACCTTGGCATTACTGGAGGGAGAGAGAAAGACAAAGTAAAAAAAGAGAGAGAGAGAGAAAGAATGGGGAAGGAAAGGAAAGAAAGAAATAGTCATTAAAAAGCAGGCTGAGAAAACTAATAAGTTAACCATTTTCTTTGAGGGTTTACAAATGCACAAATTAGGACTTTCCCCTACCACTTCTTTGTCCTGAAGTCTCTTGGTAACCTCAGCCCACCTCCCCATCTCCACCATGCTGAAACCCCTGTTTTGAAACTAGCACAAGTGACTTCTGGGATTGTAGACAGCTTATCTATCACCACTCAGAGAAGGTGAGAGGAGGAGGAGCTCTTGAAACCATAGCACTGATGCATCTGGAACAGATGTTCTGGGAGCTTCACATTGGAACCCCAGATCATCTTCCCTTGGAAGCCTTGTGACAGCTGGTTTTACGACCTGCTGTTGTGTGATTTTTTATTCCTCACCCGAGGATATGTTTTCATTGATTTTTAGAGAGAGAGAGGAAGGGGAAGAGAGAGAGAGAGACTTCCATGTGAGCAAGACACATTGATGGGTTGCCTCCCATAAGCTCCCCGACCTGAGATTGAACTGAAACTCAGGTATGTGCCCCGACAGGGAATTGAACCTGCGATCTTTTGGTGTGTGGGACAACCAACTGAGCCACCTGGCCAGAGCTACCAATGCTGTTATTAAGACAGTGTTATTAATTCAGGAACACCCCAAGATCTTCAGAATCAAAGGATGGGCTACAAACACAACCACCGTGTATGTAACTTGGAGAGGAAAACATTTTCTAAAGAAGTTTCCTGTAAAGTTTTAGAATGTAGCTATTTGTTGGTTAGAGATTGTCTTTATATATTAATTATGTGAAGATATTTATAAGGTTCACTAATTTGATAATGCCTGGCAAAGTTTTTATAAGATTTGAATAAACATATTCAATCATCATACAGACATCTTTAGTCTGAAGAAAAAGATAAGTGTAATGGAATATAACTCAACTACAAAGAGGAAAAACAAATATGGCATTTTTTAATGTTCAATTACTAATCAATATCCAGTGACTTCAGTGAAGCATGCTGTAAAAAACAAACAAACAAACAAAAAAGACTGTAAATAACCTGCTTTCCTTCTCTATGGCATGAATACTGAAACACCTTTTTATGTATCATGTCTATTCTACATTTGGCTGCAAACATTATCAAGGCAATAATAACTATCAGGTGGATGCATGTGATGATGAGGAGTGAGTGAAATTCACAGAACTTTTCTACTTTTTCTCGGAAACAAGAAGCAGTTGAAATGATGCCTATATTTCTAAGCACTTTATATAATGGGGATCAGAACTTGCAAAGAAATGAATATAATCCTGACTGATTCAGGTTCATATCCACCTATGAGAAAGCAGAAGTGAGACCAGCCAGTTCATAGGAACTTCAAATCAAGCAATTAATGAGTATAACTCTGCTTGCTGTCTGGTTACTGAATTGTGGTGCCATGTAGGAAAGCAAGCCTAAAAGCTTCCTAACACATCTTTTTTTCCTTCATCATTCTGGCTAGTTGTCTTACTCCTGAGGTGTGACTAAATTAGAACCTTCTCAGCTGCAGGGAATTCTGAGTGAACATAAGCTGTTGCTTTATGACCTGTATTAGATTGTGCTAGGGTCGAAAACCATTATGGACTCTATACCTAAGACAAAAGGTCCTATCTACTTGTCCATGAATAAGTAATTGCAAATTATTACATCTGCAAAGGGAAGTTGTCTTACTCCTGAGGTGTGACTAAATTAGAACCTTCTCAGCTGCAGGGAATTCTGAGTGAACATAAGCTGTTGCTTTATGACCTGTATTAGATTGTGCTGGGGTCGAAAACCATTATGGACTCTATACCTAAGACAAAAGGTCCTATCTATTTGTCCATGGATAAGTAATTGCAAATTATTACATCTGCAGAGGGAACTGGGACATTCTACCTGGTCCAGGAATCAGATTTGAACTGTTAAAAGCCAAAGAGAGAAAAAAATAAGTATTGCTTGCTTTAAAGAATAATAAAAGCAACAGTTAAGAAAATGGAAATCTTGAGTGAGTGCATTTAAATTGTTTGTTGTAGGACATTACAAGCAAATATCAATAAATCTGCGTTCTTACATAAACCCAAATACGATTTGATTTATTACTTTTTTTTCTATTTTAGAACTGCTAGATGTCTTGATAGATTGTCTTTTTGGTCCTAGAGAATTTTGAAGGCTTAAAAATCATTGTAGTAAGGTTAAATAAAGGAAAATAAATTGTCTAAATATTAGATAGATTATTTTGCAAGAATATGCATAAAGTATTGCAGAGACCTAATTTTCTTCTAAAGAAGGAATCTCCATACGGTCAAAATCAACTTGGAACAGGCTCTCACCTTTGCTACCTCTCCTATCACAGGAAAGACAGGTGAGAGGGCGCCTGGAGCAGGGTCAGCCTCTTGACAAGTGTTAGCCTGAGCATCTTGGAGGAAAGCAAATTCCTTTAAAAGAAAGCGAATGATGATTCTGTAGCCAAGGGCTGAACCCTCAGGAATGGAGATGACACTTTTGAAATGATCACTAAGTAGCGTGATACAAATAAAAGTGAGCAATCTTGAATGACGGAGCAGACCACAAAGAGAGGCCGCATCTGAGAAAAGGGGGAGCTAGTTCTTTGAGCCATCAGCAATCCCTGCAGAGCACAGATCATGGCTCAGCCACAGGGCTAAGTAGCTACATGGCTATGCTTAAGGATATCAGTCCTAAAATGTGTAGAATTCCCATAGAATGCACTCATTGTCTACAAATCCTTGTGTTGTCTCCCCAGAGTCTCAAATTATAGAAACCTTCTGTATATTAAAAATAACTAGCCAGCCAGTGTGACTCAGTGGATGAACGTCAGCCTATGTATGAATCAGGGGGTTGAAATTCGATTCCAGGTCAGGGCACATGACTGGGTTGCAGGCTCTATCCCCAATAGGGGGCATGCAGGAGGCAGCTGATCAAGGATTCTCTCTCATCATTGATGTTTCTATCTCTCTCTCCCTCTCCCTTCCTCTCCTAGGTCAATAAAAATATTAAATAATAATAATAATTACTCTGAACAGGTATACCTCACCTACCAAAGTCAAGTGACATGGGTCCACAGAATTAGTCTATTCTCTTTCAGAGAAAGTCAACTTAGCAAAGCTCTTTCCTCTCATAATATGCTATATTTTGTGTATAAATCAAGCAAAAGAATACATTTGGCATAACCACAATATAAATATTTCACAAGAAGGAGAATCTTAGGGCCGAGTATTTTTGTAAATATGCCATTAGATCCTGATATTTTTGTCTGATTTCAAAGAAACTTTGTTGCTTCGGGAAATGCAGCTATTAATAGAGCACAAGTCCTAATGCAGAAGATGTGCCACAAAGAAAATACAGAAAGAGTGAAATTAATGTATCAGTCAATTATCCCCTTACAAGATAAATTTCTTTAATAAATTTACACCTGTCTCTAACACCCACTCCCATCTGAACGCAGTGGCAGAAAACTTAATCTTAATTTTTTTTGGATCAAGTCTCTTGGTGATTTGCTTAGATCCCAGAGTTCTATGTGTTATCAAAGATCTGGAGACCAGTTCTGAAAAGTGTTATCTATCCATTGTTGTTGTCACTTAGCTACCAAAGGTCTCAGTATGTCTGGCCTTTTAGATCTCACAGCTCTGCTACCTCCAAACCATGGCTGAGCCACTGAAAGTCCTTGAAAAGCCTGAGGCTGTCCAGAGGCTGGCCTTTTCAATGTATGAATCTCTTATCCCATATGGGTGCCCTGCTGCCCCCTCACTGTACCTAGGAGGCCTTCACCTTTTGATCTCTCTCTACGCTGAGAGGGAACATCATCCCTCAATTAGTCATCAAAAGTATTTATCCCTAACATCTTCACTTCAATAAATTTAAGCTGTAACAAAAGATGGGAAAAATTGTAATATTAAAGCAGTATTTGCTTTGATGTCTATGAAAATCTGAGGCAAGTACAAAACCTGACCCTTCAAAAGGTACCTTACCAGCTTGAGAGAGGTGGGAAGAGAGGGCTTGTAGAAAGTGTGCCACAGTGAGAAAATACAGGAAGGCCAGATTTATTAGTTGATCAATAAATTACCCCCACATTAGTTCTTGCTTTGCCCCGGCCGTTCAACCCTGAATAGGGCATTGACCTAATCTACTTTTCCATTTTTCTATCTGTAATAAGTGAGAATCAAAAGTTCTGTCCCTCCTTTGGATGTAATCATTTTTGCTTGTCGGTTTTATTTACTCTGGCATTCTTGTTTAAAACTTATTACTCAAATTGATGTATTTTTACAGCTTTAAGTAAGAAGTCAAACATTGTATATAGAGATGAGGAAGGACTACTGACTTTATTTTATCATCATGGTTCTGATTATTAACTTAATCACTGAATACTTACTATAAACTAGATACTTGGCTACCTATGTGCTTGTCCTCATTGGGATAGCCTACAGTTCTCTAGGTGGCCCAACCCAAGCCACGCCAACACATCCATGAAAAAGCAAGAAAGATGAAATAGGAATGATCCTATGATTCTGTTTGTAGAGAGATGGTTTAATAGCTTAATATTAACAATAAAGATGAGAAAAGAAGTTTAGACAAGTTTTAAATACATAAAAATATGGTTAAAATTGTGTCAAGTTGTGGCACTTTATAAAGGGAAAACTATTTATATATTAAAGAAAATGTGTATTTTTAAAGTAGTAAAATATTTTTATAAACTCAACATAAAATATATATATTAAGAAATATTAAAATGGTTCTCATCACAAGAAAAAAATGTATAAATACGTATGGTGACAGATGTTAACTAGATTTATTGTAGTGATCATTTTGCAATATATACGAATATCAAATGATTATGTTGTACATCTGAAGCTAGTATAATATTATATGCCAATTATAGCTCAATAAAGAAAGAAAAGAAAGATAAGGTGAAAGTTGAAAAATAACGTGAAGCTTGATGTTTATGACAGCATACATAAAGTTGACATTCTTGCAACTTAAAAAATCTGCTCATAATCTTCTAAGAATAAAACACAAGACAGATTCTAAATATAGGGTGTGGGAAGAGACTCAAAAACACTTAATCAAAAATGGTTAGTGGCAAGAGACTTCTGAAAGCAATTAAGAGAGGAAATTGGGAGATCAAAGATTGAAGGGAAAAGTGTGATGATGGGATGAATGCAAAGGTGGTCTTACATATGGAGAGAGGGTAAGATGTCAACATGGGGTAGGAAGGAACAGAGGGATTAAAAGTCAGACAATTACTGCCCTGGGAGTTCATGTTCCTCAGCCCAGCTGCAATAGCAAACATAAGAACTAAGGTAAGACGAAAGAACCAGCTATAATTTTAATTCAAGTTAGTGGAGGGATAGAATTAGAAAGATGATTATCCCTACAGATGGGAAGTGGACGAAAAATGAGAGCATAAAGAAAGAAGCTCATAAATTAAAATTTGATAAGATAAATTCTTTGTTATTTTAAATATATTTTGTTTTGTCTGGATTGTAAGTTTCTATCTGTTCTGGTCATAAATAAAAGTATAATCTTTAAACAGATAAAAACGAGGTTAAGTAAAATAATGTGTATTCTGTATTATTTTCGTTTAGATTTTATAATTTTATGTGGAATACCTTCAAAATCTTCTAAAATTTTTGCTAGGAATGGTTAACATACAAAAATAAATCTTGGCTTTACCAAGAAAAATGAGATATAAATAATTAGGATAGTATTATTTTACAAATGTATTGTGGAATTAACTGCAAATTAATTTAAAATGTCTCAAAAATGATTTTTTTTTATAATTCTATAGTATCTTAGGATAATATATCATTTTAAAATAAGTATGTATAGTATTCTGATTTTAAAGTATATGAAGTATTTTAAAATATGTGATTACTACCCACCCAAGAATAAAGTCAAGCCAATAAAATATATTTTGATCTCATTTCTCTGTAATATGGCAGCTTTTTAACTCTATTCTGCTTTTTAGACAATAACTTAAGAGATTTAAAAGATATTAAAATCAAGAAGCTGTTAGTTATTATGATTAGTTACCATCATTTATTACCAATAAACTCTTACACTGTAACAACCGAAATTCAGATTCCATGGAACATGGAGTCTCCTTGAAAAAATGGGGCTAGAATAGACTATAAGTCATTTTCCAGCAATACAACGGCAGCAATCCCTTCACTCTTTATAGGGCACATTATAAAAATTAAGCAAAAAAAAAGGGGGGGGGGAATTCCAGAGACTCTGGTGGGTATTTATTCCAGAGGAGCGTGGACAATCAGTAGAGAAATGCTCTCAGCTGCATTTTACTACATCTTATTTCTCATTCAAAAAAAGTGTTGCATAAATCTAAAACCTATTTTGAGTAACATGTATGTCACTATCTAAAATATCTTTTCCTTCAAGCCAAGAAAAGAGATTTGTGGAGACTCCTGGTGTTGAAAGAAGGCATCTAATAACAAATCAATAGGATAGTGACTGCTCAACAGTGAGAATGTGAAATTAGAGGACTTCTGAAACACAGAGTCATTATATTGACTATTTTGTAAGATTATTCAAACACGTATGCTAAAAAGGGGGATGATGAATGTAGGATCACATGTTCATTTCTTAAGCAGTTATGTTACTGATTTGAAACTTTCAAACAGAACTATGTTCAGAATTACAATATTTTAAACTTGATCAGAGTTAAAACTGAAGTATCTCTGAACATTTCAAACATACTTCAGATGCTTTAAAGAATGATTAGCTTCCCCTATAAAATGAGCCCAAGTATTAAATCTGTGCTTTCAAGTTATGTATGGGCCCAAATTCTGATTTATTAACTTAAGCTACACACACACTCACCAAGAAAATCTTAGTTACTCTTCCTCCATTTATGTGTTTAAACACAGAGGAGAAATTTGTGGGACTGCTGATATCCATCCTAAGGCACATTCTATAGATAAACAGAGGACTTTGTTCGCTGGATCTTTTCATTCAGAGCCTTTCATGAGCTGTGAATTTCCTCTAAAAGCACCTATCAGCATGAATAAACTGATAAAAGCAAATGTGTGAAATGCCTTTCACTTAACTAACAGGCATGACTCCAAATTCTAGAACTCCCACTGCTTTCATCTGAAACCCTAACCCATGATGATAGTAAACATGATTTGATGGAAGGTCCTGCACTAATGTTACAAGATTGTTGGCCTATTGTGAAGTGATCTTTAATGGAAATCTCTGTCAGACATAATCCATTTCTGTACAGTCTCAGATTATCTCCTGTGACTGTGGTATTCCATTTTGTACAAAAAGTCAGATTAATAAATCCATTCAGCCTTCCCAGAGCATTCATTCATTCATGTGTGCATTCAGCAGCTGCCACCCCGGGGCATAAGGAGGTGACACGTTCTGGCCCCTGCTCTCAAAGTCCAGTAAAGACATCGTGCCTACAGCCAGGTTTATAACTAATATGTGTGAAAAACTGATAGCACTGTGGGGAGATGTTATCCATGGTGGGAAATCTCAATTATTGATAGGTCAAAAGGACAAAAATATTAGTAAAGACACAGAAAACTAGAAAGAATATAAACCTCGATGGAATGAAATTCCTAAGAAACTTGCACAGACAGAAAGAATATGCATTTCTCTCAAGCATGATTTTTTTAATTGCCACATGATAGTTTATAAGAACGTCTCAATTTCAAAGGATTTATATCACAAAGAAAAATAAGATAGTAAATAACAGTGACTAAAAGGTAAATTAAAAATCTCCATATGTTCGGGAAATCTAAGATACTTCTAAATAATGGCTAAAAAGAAGACACAACAGAAATAAAAAAATACTTGAAACAAACAATAAAAATATATTTTAACACTTGTGGGGCTCAGCAAAAGAGTATTTCAAAAAGGAAGAATAGAACTTTAAATTTTTACAACAGAAAAGAAATGATGGGTAGATATCTTGTTAGCAACAGCAGTAAAAAACCAGTCCAAATAAATTTTTAAAGGAGATATTTCAGAAATTAATAAAATAAAAACAAATATGCAATACAAAGCATTGACAAAATGAACAATTGGCTCTTCAAGAAAACTAGCAAAACAGACAATCTTCTGGTGAGAATGGCAACATAAAGAAGGCAGGAATACCCCATATGAAACTGAGGGTTCCTATGACTTTGATTAAATTTAGTTTTAAATCCTATCTTTAGAAATCATTTCTCTCTCTCTTTCTCTCTCTCTCTCTCTCTCTCTCTCTCTCTCTAAATGGGTAGATAGGTAGATAGATAAATAGATAGTTATACTATATCTATATGTAGACTCTCTCTCTCTCTCTCTCTCTCTAAATGGGTAGATAGATAGATAAATAGATAGATATACTATATCTATATGTAGGTATATAGATATAGATAGACATAGACAGATGATAGATTATAGATATAGACATAGACATAGACATAGACATGATATAGATAATAGACATAGACATAGACATAGACATAGACATAGACATGATATAGATATAGATATATCCCTTAGAGACCTAGCTAGTCTTTCTCCATGGTTGGCAAACTGCGGCTCGTGAGCCACATGCGGCTCTTTGGCCCCTTGAGTGTGGCTCTTCCTAAGCCTTAGGGGTACCCTAATTATGTTAATAACAATGTACCTACCTATATAGTTTAAGTTTAAAAAATTTAGCTCTCAAAAGAAATTTCAATCGTTGTACTGTTGACATTTGGCTCTGTTGACTAATGAGTTTGCCGACCACTGCGGATTCAGCAACCCCCACGGCACAGAAGGCAGTAGCCTGCACCTGATTAATGGTCACAAGGTTTGGACCTCTGGGAGGCTAAAGATAACATCTTAACCTAAGTTATGTTTCAGTTCCTGAGCCCTAAGGTTGAATCACCCCTTAGCTACTTTTCCATGAAACCAGATAAAGGAACACTAGAACAGACCTCAGCACTGTCCTCAGACCTGAAGAAATCACTCACTACCCTTATCTCACCTCCAACCAATCAGCCCCCAGCATGACAACAAACCTGCTAGCCCACAGTGTCTTGTAATTTTGCCCTATACAATCTGTAAACTGCACGTCATCAAGAAGTTTGGGCTTGTCCTGGCCAGTGTGGCTTAGTTGGTTGGGCATCAGCCCAAAAGATTGCTGGCTCAATTTCTGTTCAGGACACATGCCTGGGTTTCGGGCTCAATCCCCAGTAGGGGTCCTGCAGGAGGCAGCTCTCTTGATGTCTCTCACACACACTGATGTGTCTCTCCCTCTCCCTCTCTTTCTGAAATTCAATAAAATTGTGTGTGGTGTGTGTGTGTGTGTGTGTGTGTGTGTTTAGAGGAGTTTGGGCTTTTGAGCATTAGCTTCCCATCCTACTGGATGGCAACATTCATAAAAAAAAAATAGCCAATCTTTCTCCACTGCACTTCTCTGTGTCAGTGTCTGGCTCTGCTAGTGCCAGGTGGATGGCTGGACAAACTCTGTTCAATAACACATACCGTGGATGAAAAGGTAGATAGATACAACCACAGATAAAATGGATAAGAGAATATGATGAACGAATTTATATGAAGACATTGGAAACTAGACTAAATGGACAAGTTAGTAGAAAACATATTTTTTAAAACAGATTCAAGAGGAAATAGCCTAAAGAGTTCTAACTTTAAAAAATAGAAAAAAGTTAAAAACTTGCATAGAACTTGTTTTAAAACTTGTTTAAAATATTTTCACAAGAAAAACATTTGGCCCAAATGTTTTTATATAAACTCCAACAGAAAACAGAATGAAGAATCACCCTCCAATTCCTACCCTGAGGCTTGTATTACCTTGACCTCAAAGTAGACAAAGCAAAGAATGGCAAGAGCAGTTCAGAACAATCTCACTCAGGAATTTAGAAGCAATTTTCCTAAGTACTGTATTAGCAAACCAAATTAAACCATGAATATACACCCAAGGTGGGTTTATACTGGGAAAGCAAAGAAGGGAGGCTTAAATAAGGAAAACGTAATTATAATTTACCACATTAAAAGATCAAAGTAAAAAACCATATAAGCATTACAATAGATGCAGAAAATATATTTGATAAAATAACATCAATTCTTGATATAAAAATGTTACAAATAATTGAGATTTCCTAACAAGTTAAAGGCACCTATGCAAAACCTATAGCAAATATAGTTCCTAATAATAAACATTTTGATGCATTACCTTTAAAATTGGCCTTCAATAAAGTTAAGACCTCTTTGTACATTAGAAAGAGTATGGAAGGTATAAAATAAACTGAGAGATGGTTTGCAACACATGTAACCAAAAATATTTGTTTCTGTAATATATAAGAAAATCCAGATATCACTAAAAAAAAAAAGATAATCTCACAGAAATTCTATTGTAATAGATAAGAACACCCACCCATGTGAATGGCCCCAAAAACATGTGAAAAGATTCTCCACCTCATTAGTAATCACTGAAATGTAAGCTAAGACAAAATACTATTTCATACTCCCTTGGATTGTAAAAATTATATAAATTTAACAATATTAAATTTTGGAGTGTATGAAACAAAGGAAACACGAGAGCAGTACTGGTGGAAGTAAAATATTATAACCACTTTGGACCACAGTTTCATATTAATTTTTAACACTTATCTTACAACCCAGCAATTTTGGGGGCAGATGGGAAAGGGGAATAGGGAGGGAAAGGGAACCTTCACACATACCAGTATGTATATGAGACAGGTACACAAGTCTTTATAATAGCAAAGAAATAAAAGTGAAAACTGCCTAAACATTTATCAACAACACAATCGATAGAGTGTATTCACATAAATATGAAGTGTTACATAAAATGCAAAACCAGAAATTTTTATTTCCCATAATTTTTCTCTTCCTGTAAGTCCTAGCCCAGACCTGTAGATGCTGGGCCCAAGACAAGCAAGATGGGATCAGCTGGGAACTTGGTAAAAATGCAAAACCTCTGGCCCCATCTCAGTCCTACTGGTTCATGTTCTATATCAGTGATGGCGAACCTTTTGAGCTCAGCGTGTCAGCATTTTGAAAAACCCTAACTTAACTCTGGTGCCATGTCACATATAGAAATTTTTTGATATTTGCAACCACAGTAAAACTTCTATATTAACAAGATTTATGTGCACCTGAAATTTGAGAAGCACTGCCCCATAGCGGCTGTATCCATTGTTCAGGACACATCAACTAGTTAGATTTTGCATCAAAATACTGTATTTAGCAATTCTAGTATTAGTCCATTTAAACGGTTCTTGGTAAATTTTTAAAACAACAAATGCAAATATACTTCTATTTGCATAATACATTCCTAGAATATCCCCTATTTATAATAATGCCACATCAAAAATACAAAATATAAAACAGAGATAAGCTCTAGGCTCAGATCATTTTAAGCAGTTTTTTTTTCCTTCTTTTTAAACCTGAAAGATTATCGGGAAGACATTGGAAATTTGTGCAAAGCTCGGGATTATTTTTTGTTATACAATAGGGACCTGATCTCTGTAAAATGTCTAATATCCTTGGCCTCTATTTGATAATCATCATGGCTCCCAGTTAATTGTGAGAACAAACATGTTCCCCATTAATTTCCCTAGAAGAGAAATCCTCCAGGAGGCAGCCCTGCCCCATTGAGACCGCTGCTCTACACAGGCTTCCTGGGGAAGTTCCAATTTTGACCCTAAGCTGCCTTTGGAAAGAAGCCAATTGTCCCTGTGCCTGGGACATTGTTAGTGGATATTTACCTCCATCTCTTCGGTACTTTCTTTTCTTCAACTACACTGCTGTGCCCCTACCAGCTAGCAAGAGGAGATTATTAAATATTTAGAAATTTTGCAAGCCAATTGAAGCCATGTTAGTGGTTTAAATAGACCATGGTGGGAATATTTATACAACAGAAATTGGCTCGTTTTGTGGGCGAGAGGACCAGTTGGTAAATATTTAACAGCATATCCCTCATTTTATATGTAGGACCTTTGGCAACTTCCTCCTATTCTCACTTTTGCATAGTCAAGTTTCCTTCATTGTAGCAGACACATTTGTTCTCTTTTGACTAATAATGTTGAGTAATATTACTTCCAAACAATCCATGCTACTTTTTTAATACATTGTGTCAGAAAGCACCAGACACCTACTTGACCTTCATGAATGAAAAACTTACCTTTATTTTAAAATTGCCTATTTCTCACTTCCTTTTAAGGCACTGATCAAACTCTACCTGTAGCAAAACACACACACACACACACACACACACACACACACACACACACACACACACCCTCCAGCCTTAAAAAAACAAAACACCAAGAACTAAGTGGTGCTGAGGAAGAATTTTAGTAAAGGTAGAACTTTAAAGAATGGAGGAGGGCAGTATGTAACTGATAAAAATGGAAGTCTGAGATAATTTGTCCTCCGTGCTCAGCTCTGCAGCCCGATTCAAAGCCCTGTGGTTGTCAAGGTGAGGTCACATGCTGAGGTAGTTGTTCAGGGTGACAGTGGAACTTTGAACCCACAGAGTTAGTATCACCAAGGCCATAAGTTTGACTCAGGGATATTGAGGAGATTACTTGGACCTTTGCCCAGAAATCAGCACCCTGAGAATAGGGAGCCTGGGACACACCTATCTCTTACCTTGAACTTTGCAATGGCCATGGTTGAGGGTTGTAGTGAAGCTCCTCCCAGGGGTAAGGTAGGCAGTAAAATGAGCAGGTGAGAGAGGGAGCAGTAGAAGGAGGACTGGTTGGCTACCACATGGGGACCACATCTGCCGGACTGTTCTTGGGCTTTACTTGTGAAGTTATTTGGGGGGACTTCCAAAAATAGCCAAGAGTTACTTTAAAAAAAAAAAAAACTAAGTTAGATGAAAACTGTTAATTCAGCAGACTTTTGGGTTCCCCTTCAACTTGGAACATTCCTTACTGGGGCTGTTTTGATATCTAGCTCTGACTTGGTAAATTACTATAAAGTAGTTCTTCCGTAACTTTAATGTACCTAATTATCTCTGGGGGCACTTAATTAAAATGCAGATTCCCAAGCCCTGACCCCAAGATTATCAAGCCAGGCCACAAGCTTCGTTTTTAACAAACACCCCTCTAATGTGAATAGTTTCAAACATATTGGGTAACCCTTTGCTTTTATTTCTGAGAAAAAAGAAAGTTGCTTCTATTCATAAAGAAATTCACCTTCACATGACCTAATCAGGTTTGTACATTAATTCTGACAAAAACCGAATTTATACACCCCAATTACTTTTCTCAAGTAGTTCTAAAGAATCTTCCTGAAGAATGTACTTTAGATGGATTAAATCAGATTTAAGGGTTTAAAATTTCGCAAAGAGAAATATCACCTAGAATGGGGACCAGCATGCAACACAACAAAATGCTACAAATTATTTTCATGTGTAATCAGTAAACCAACAGATCCATTTTAGCTAATAAGGATTATAATAAAGAGCTAAATTTTTCACTATTATGAAGCATATTAATTCAGCTGAACAAAATGTGAAAAAGATTATTAAACATGTGTTTCCATTCTGCATTCCTTTCTCTGTACCAAAACCCCACAACTCTGACCTTCAAATTCTGTCAACATCACAGTGACATAACCCAATGAAAATGTCAAAAAATGTTTTATTTCTGCCCTCGCGGGTGTGGCTCAGTAGGTTGGAGCATCTTCCGTTCACTGAAAGATTGTGAGCTGGATTCCTGCTTAGGGCACATACCCAGGTTATAGGTTCTATAGATTCAATTCCTGGTGGTTGGGCGTGTGCAGGAGGCAACCAATTGATTTTTCTCTCTCACATCTCTCTCTTTCTCTCTCTCTCTCTCTCTCTCTCTCTCTCTCTCTCTCTCTCTCTCTCTCTCTCTCTCTCTCTCTCTCTCTCTCTCTCTCTCTCTCTCTCTCTTTCCTCTCCCCCTTCTTTTCTCTCTGAAATAAATAAAAGTTTGGCCTCAGAAGAAGATTTAAAACTATTTAAATTATTCTATATATTATTATTAAACTAAACAATATCTTACTTATCTATTCATTCATTCATTCACTCACTGAGTAGGTCAGTTCTGACATTTCAAAACAATAGCAGCAGATTTGGACTAAAAAAGCATTGTGTTCATTATTGAACTTGCAATACAGAACAAAATACACCAATGTCATGTATGTTTATTGGTCTTGCACCAAAACAAACCAAAAAAATGAAGATTCCCAATATCAAATTTCTGAACTCTTGATTCTCAATTCTGCTGTCTTCATTCCCCAAATCTAGTTATTTACAAGAAGAGCCTATGATTTTTTCAACTTTATGTGAGGCAGATGGATTATTTATTTAAGTGTGTAAATGAGTCACATCCTTGATCAAATGAACAGTTAAATGAAGGGAATAAGGTGTGATACATGGTAGAGTGACTTCATAGAGCAGGGGCCCTTGCCCCAACTACAATTTTAGTACGTTATTAGGTATTCAAAATGATTACGAAGGATATAAATTAAAGTGACATTTTATGTCATTTATGGCTAAAATTTCAATATTCCTACTATATTGCCTTGCATCGTAATAGCAAAATTGCATTTCAGGGTTTTACTAGAATCATACTTTGTGACTACCTTAAGAAATAAGACTATGCAAGAGATGCCTAACATTTGAATGTTTATACTGAAAATAGTTGTAATTAACCAAAATAGCCAATCTTTCTATTTTAATTATAATTATTGATAAGCTTCCTAAACAGTATTAAAATCATTTAAATAAACTTATTCATCTAAACACTAAAAATTTTTCTTACTAAATGGAAAAATAATGTGGAATTAAGCACTCCCAGGCAACACCTTTAATTCACACATTTTTCAAAGGATGATGCATAGAGATACAATTTACATGCCAATATTAAAGATTTTTCTTGAAAAAAATTCCTTGTATATATATAAGTAGCAAATCACGAGGAGAGTTTGATGTTTTCATAGATCATTTTCCCTTTTTACAATATGCCATAGCAAGGGAAAATTGTATAAACAGTGGAAAAGCAAAAAAGAAAAATTAACATATTAAAAGGGAGATAGCTTGCCAGACTTCAAATAAACAAAAACAATAAAACATTTTTCTAGCATAGTATAGTAGACCCATGCAGTATTATCTTCATGGGGGGTGGGGGGGGGGAGGAATAGCATTTTTCTCAGAGGCCTATTAGGATAACAATTTGCACAAAATTAACTTGACCATAATATAAGAAGTCTTTCTCTCTATGGGTAAACTTTATTATTTCTCTAAAATTCTTATAGGTGGTGTTACATTTTCAAAGTAGGTCTCTACAATTATAGTGTATTGGGAATACCCAAATATGGAGAACCATGGCCCCTGCCTCATACATGCTCACTGTCTAGTGGAGGGGAAAGAGATGCACACACCCCTAGTAATGCCAGAGGTAGATAAAAGAAGGGACTTCAGTAGAGAGAGAGAGCAATGGTATTTCTGGAAATAATTAGTTCCGCCTTCTGGCATCAGGAACTATTATATTTGAATGAGTCACAACAGGGAAAGGAGGCTTTCACCAGGTGATGATACATGAAGAGAACTTCCTTTTCAAAGGAAACAAGATGAGAAAAGGCATAGAGGTCCAGCAAAATGGGCTGATTTGGATGAGTCAGGATGTAAGAGTATGAATGATGAGGAGAGGTATCTGAGAATCAGTGATGGCAACAGGCAATAGAAATGCTTACAGCTGCATTTAGAGGTTTGAAATCTATCCTCTAGATCTGGGATGGGGAATCCTTTTTCTGCCAAAGGCGATTTGGATATTTATAACATCATTTAAGGGCCATACAAAATTATGGACTTAACAATTAGCCTGCTATATATGGTCAAACATTTAATTAACTCACCCTTAATGCCTTGGCAGGACCAGACCAAATGATTCTGTGGGCGTTACACGGCCTGTGGGTCTGGCGTTCCCCAGTCCTGCTCTAGATTAAGAGAAGACGCTATCTATGGCACAATGATGAGTTTTATGGAGAAAATGAAGTAAATACAATCTGTTTTCTGGGATGAGGCAAGGGTTGGGCCAAGAGTTAGGATGAAGAGTAGGGTGGGAGACAATGGTATGGGATGGTCAAGGATGTCATAAGAATCAAGAACAGATAGAGCTCAGGGTGACATCAGTATGTCTGTTGAAAGCTAACCTTGGTAATAGAAGGAGGGAAGGAAGGAAGGAAGGAAGGAAGAAAGGAAGGAAGGAAGGAAGGA
>NW_005371371.1:5818392-5849280 GCF_000412655.1 Myotis brandtii | reverse complement strand
GGAAGGAAGGAAGGAAGGAAAGAAGGAAGGAAGGAAGGAAGGAAAGAAGGAAGTTTGATTATTTTAATTATTTGGTTTTCAACCTGTCCCTATGCCAAAATAGTTGAATCAAATGAGCCTTATATTATCAGTGCCAGAATGACTGCATTAATTTAAAATGTACATATTTAAAGAAAATAAGCCTTGCCAAAAAGAAAAGATTGAAATTAGTGTTCATCAAAGATGATAAAACCAAATAGGAAGTGTGGTTCTAAGAAGGGGAAGAGAATTTGTGATATATTTTGTAGGTGGTATTGTTCAACTTAGTGACTTATGGTGGATATAAAAGGAGAAAGAAGAGTCAAAAGTAACTTCAAGGTTCCTCCTACCTTGGTGACCAGGTACATAGGTGATCATAAAGGAGAAAGAAGAGTCAAAAGTAACTTCAAGGTTCCTACCTTGGTGACCAGGTACATAGGTGACCATGTGACAAAAGCCCAATTTTAACTAACCAGCTTAACCAAGAAATTATATATAGATGACATGTCTATAAATATTAGCACACCCTCAGAAGAAATATTACACTTCCTCAGAGGCAAGAGCTCAGTCCCATAACTTACAGTGTTGCCCCCTACATAGAACATGTGTGTCTTCCCTTGCTCTCTGGATGAGGACCCATGTCATTGACATGATCTACAGGATGCTGATGGTCCTGCCCTCACACCTCTCTTGCCTCACCATCCTGTCCCTTGCTCTGAACTCCAGCACCACTGATCTTCTGTCAGTTCTTCAAAAATTCTTTGCTGATTCTTCTGTCATTAACTCACCAACACCACCTGAACATGAACTTGCCCTCTAGCTCCTGTTATGACAATTTCTCAGATAATCCTTTCTTGATTTCCCTCCTCTCCACCCCTGCCAAGGCCCTGGAAATATGTTTTCTTAGAACTGCATTCCTCTTAATGGAAGCACCTTTTAAAATTACTATATATTCAACCATGATGTGATTTCTCATCAGATTAAACCCCGCAAGAAGAGGGCTGTGTCTGTTTAGTTGTCTAATTTATCCCGCAGAATGTAATATGTAGTAGGTGCTCAATAAACTTTATGAGTAAATATTGAATGAGTAAAAAAAAATAATATCATGGAAGATTTTCCTATTACCATGAATTTAGCCTTGCCATTTTGAAAACAAAACAAAAAACAACAACAACTCCCCACCCAACTTCCCTCCACCATCATTAGACTAAGAAGCATTAGCTCCTTCTTGCGGGGACGGAGGCTTGGCTGTGCTACAAGAGACACTTTGGAAGCTGTCACTGGTTGCTGCCTTTCTATCCAGAAGGAATAGTGCCAGCGTCAGGATGCCAGCTCCGGTTAAATTCTTTCCATTTTGGGGCTTCCCTCTGATAAAGGAGGAATGGGCTTTGCTGGTTTATTCTATCTCTGTGGAAAGTGAAAGGAAGTACAGTTTTTATTAGAGACCACGTCTATCAAATAGCACTTAGAACTCTGAGCTACTGTCTCATTATAACATAACAACACACTTTCAAGAGAATCCATCATTCTTTCCTACTTCATTTGGCTCCTTCCATGACCACACAGCTTTTCAAAACTCCAACGTTCTGGTTTCCAAAATTCTCTTGGAACTCCATCAGAGCCCTCCCCTCCCAGCGGTTCCAAGTCTCAGTTTGAGAATTAAGGCATGAAACACATGGAAATACAATGTTCCAATCCATCTAATTAATGCATTAAGTCCCTCATTTGCATAGTACAAATTTCCCTTTATGCTTTCAGTTGCTTGGCAATTGCTTGCTGCAAGGAAATATATTAGCAGTTAAAACACAGCTTAACAATGAGAGAAATAACAAAGACGTCAGCCCTGTTTCCAAAAGTATATTTCAGAAAGGGAAGAGACAATTCATCGTGTAAAGGGATTTCAAATATTAAAGTAGCTGAATCACCCAAGTCTGATAAATAATTTAACCATGGTAAGCAAAGCAACATGTATTACTCCAGCAGGCAGGAGGGGCATCAATTAAAGTCTGTAGAACAGATGCACCCAGCAAAGCCACGAGCATCTCCCCAGACGCGTCTTTGTTCCAAAGGGCACAGAGAGAAGGAAGGTCCCTTCTGACTTTATAGGGCAGGAGAATAAACAGATCTGACTCCAGAGTTAGTGTCCTAAGAGTGACACTCGCATTAAAACCAAAATGCTTCCAAGGAGGGGTAAGATTTTGAACCCAACTTATAACAATGAACCAACAAAGCTCTATAAACCATACTAAATCATTGGAAAGAGGCAGATGGAGGGACAACTTTGATCCTAAATTAATCCCAGCTTGTGTCAAAATGCCATGTGCTCCCCAGGCTTCTAGAGAGGGGTGTGGCTAGGTGGAGGTCGGCTGCGCAAGCTCTTCAGGATGCAGACATTTGAATGTGAGAGCTGATGTCCATCCGCGGCATTCTTCTTCCTCACAGTATGAGCAAAAGAGCTCCCCAGAAGGCACGGCAGAAGGGACAGTGTCTTAAATTTCAGATTTAAAACAAAACAATTGAGGACGCAGCATTAAGATGCACATGCCATGGCTCATGATAAAGCAAGTGCTGTGCAGCTCAGAGAAACCTACAAAGAACATTTCAAAATGCAGGTTTAGAAATGTTTGCCGAATATGTCGACAAGTCTACCTCAATGGATCTCATTCTTTTGCATATTATCAAAGTTCAGAAATACACTTCAACAATATTGCTTTCTTGCAATGAAAGTATAAGATCAAACAGTTTTAAATAGCACATTAAAATATACAGAAAACTTTTTGTAGATAAAATTCCTTTTGATATTTTAAAAACACTGGGAAGTAGAAATGTTGGCCATTCTCAATATTCAGATGAGTTCACAATGATTCAGAGAACTGAAGCTATTATTTGTCCAAGACATCAAAACAAGAAAGCTGTAGAGTTGTGACAAAATCAGATTCTATGATTTCAATATAAGCTCAAGAAGAAGAAAAAAATGAACACAAAAAAATCAAATCATATTAAGTGTAGAAATGGGTATACTTTTAGGCGCATGAACTCATGTGAAATATGTGAAAATCAACACAAAAGGGCCCATTTTTCTGCCATGGCACTAACATTGGAATGAAAAATGTATCAGGATGATTTTCAGTAAATATTATATACACATATTCATAAAACAAAGCAAATGTAAAATGGAAGAATAAAAAAAAAAGTTATGTTGACCCAATAAGAAAAATACACCAAATTAAGCCAAACAAACATGTCAAACTGGGGAAGTATTAGTTGTCAATTCCTGACTAGTACCCTAGTTTGAAAGTGTCCAATTCAGAGCCAAATATTCTGAGGGTGCCTAATAAGTTGTCATTAGGCACCCTCAGAATATTCAATGGAATAATGAGCAGCTATAACCTAAGATGGCACACTTCTTGGGACCACTATAAGGAACAGCTTCCAACTTCTAAACCAGGTAGTGAGCTGTGTGAGAAAACATTTCTACACAAAGTTTGTACGTTCTGGATTTAAGTTTCCCAAACTCTAATTTCTGAGACATCTTCAACTTCATTCTGATTGTGCACGTCTCAGCAGTCACCAAATCCTCTTAAGGGAGTCTCCCATTGCCTCCTGACTTCCACAGTGATTCTGGAACCCCCTTTAATTTCTTCTACAACACCACAATTGTCTCCTCACTGTAATTTCCCTTTTCAGTCTCCCCTATACTGTTCGCACACAAAGCTCTGATTTTCTTAATCCCCAATCAAATCCTTCAAATGCCTGATGGAAAAATCCAACATTCTTAGCTTATCCAGGGCCTTCCTTACACAACATGGACTGAACATCCCCCTACTCCTCCCGTATATGCCCCATGCTTCCCCTGAAACAAACTACTTACCATCTCCCTTACACACTTCATGTGTATCATCCTCTTTCCATCACTCACATTTTTCCTGCTATGCTATTCCCTCCCACACAGCTTCACAAGGCTGAATTGGACCTATCATTGAAGGCCAAAAGCAAATGCTAACTCCTTCATCAACCTTTCTCTGAATCTGTCCTTGCTGTCTAGATCTCTATGAAGTTTCATAAAGCTTTCTATTGTATTTTTTGCACAGTGCTACATGCACAAAGCCAGGGGTATGTGGTTGCCTATGAACATTTTCTTAATGTCCCCCACTAGACAGCATAGACTTGGTAGTCAGCAGACCATGTGTATGCTGGTAAATGTTTAGCAACTACCTATATGGGGTTTGGGGTGAGGAGGAAAAGGCCTGATTTATAGTGCTTGGCAATTTCTGTGGTGCAAATACTCCCATGATGGCCAATTTCAAGCAGTGAACATGGTATCACTGAATACAGAGCTGGAAAGAGATAAGCAAAAGCAATATTTTCATTATACAGATAAAGTAGACATAACTTCAGAAGCAGCAATGGAAGTAAAAAGGTGATAAATTAATTAGGAAGTGATGAATAGTGAGCATTTTTATATTTTAAAATGTATATAACTATAACTTTATGTCATTTAAAATTTAATAATGGCTCTGCTTACCAACCAGCTTTAAATTTTCTGGAAATATAAAAATCTGTTCTTATGAGAACTCTAAGCACAGAAATCCCTTTCTACCCCTGAACAGATTTGTATGATCTTGAAGAAATTACTTGATTTCCAGAGCTTTAGTTTTCTTATCTGAAATATAGTAATACAATATTAAGTTACTGAAAGTATAAAATGTTTAAGACCATGCTTCACAGATCTCCAAAAATTGGTAATTCTCATTGCAGTGTTATTAGTTACATTTTGTAGGCCCCACTGCTCTTACACAGTGTTACATTCATCAGATCTCAATGTATTTTTTCAGAATAAATTCAGTTGTACAAATTACAAATTTTATTCTATTTCTGCACTTCTCTTGGAGTAGACTTTAGGGATAATAGCCAGAAAATAAAGGCCACCAGGGTGCTGTCTTTGTTATCTTAGGGTAGATCACAACAGGGAAACACAAATCTAACCAGGGAGACTGTTATATTAAACTCAATAAAATTTGTTTATGGAAACCAAGACAACGTTCCCAGAAAAGGTTCATTTTTCTAACAGGTGGTGTTTGAGTGTAGAGTTTGATTTATGGTTTACTAATAAAAACCATGACAGAGTTTTACCTTGAGCCTGAATAAATATTTTATATTTAAAACAACTTCTTTGTAAATCTGTGGGATGCTTTGTGTCTCCATCATCAAAACACAAATGCTAAAGGAGTGCACACTTATAAAGCAGATGGGAACCAACCTGACATTTGGTTTCTCTTGAATTCTCTTTGCACAGAGCAAAATTTGATGTGGAAACACTTGTAAAATATGAACAAGCTATTGTTGCTTGCTGTCAAGTTCAGCCAAAAGTTTCTTGCTCTAGAGGCTCAAAGCCCTATCAGGAGTCTATTGGTCCTTAACTTTTGAAGTCACTCCAATTTCATAGCTCACAATCCTTTTTTTTATGCTCTTTGGCTATTTTATATCTATTCTTTTTACAGTGTTTGACCATTGCTCTAGCATCTTGCTTCATTGATTATTTTATATCTTCTCCTAAAGCCAATGTCTTCTTAATAACACAACACACTGGCCACCACCCCATTCCTACTCAGGGAACATCTGTGGTATTTAACACCCTCTGGCCTGACCCTCTTCTTTTGGGTCAAAATTTTATTAAAAATTTTATTACATGACTCAACAATCACAAGTTTGCAAATGACTTTCCTGTCCATGTCTCAAGTCCTCATCTTTTTACACTCACATTTACAGCTGTGGACTAGACTTTTCCAAAAGCATCTTTAAAACATGCTCAAATAGAATACATCTGCCTCCCCTCCAAATTTTTTGTTTGTTTTTAACCCTAGTTCACTCTTTAGCTAATGGCATCATTAATTGCCCAGGAAATTGAAGTTAAACCTTGACAATCATCTTTGATGTATCCTTCTATTTCACAACCACATCCAATTATACATAAAAGCCTGAAAAATGGAGTGATATTCTTTTTTTAATATATACTTCATTGACATATTCTCACAAATAAGGCTCTTCATCATGTCTGACTGGACTATTTCAACATGGTCTTCTGTATTGTAGACCTCTTCAGTCTTTTCCTCGTCTGACCCATCCTACACACTGCTTTCAAAAACCATGCTCCTAAACAAGAATGTGATCATGTTACTCTATACTCACAAAGTTTTGATGACTCCCACCAACTATGGAGTAAAGTACAAATTCCCAACCCAGCATTCAAATATTTATTTGGCCTCTACCTATCTTTCAAGTATCGTTCTCCATTATACTCCACTCCCCAAGAATCACCTATATTTGTCATAATGTTCCACTCCCTGACCCAAATAGACCCTTGCTCTTCTCCTTTCACCTTATATCAACCTATTTCCTTTGCCTGCAATGATTTTCTCCCTTAGTCATTCTCCCTCAGGTTATCTATTGAAGAACCAGCTCAAACCAGCTTTTCCAGAAGCCCTTCGAAATCTCCCAGATGGAATCAATCTTCTTCATGAAAGTTCAATGTCCCCGTGGCATATTAAACTGAAGTGTACATGAATCTATATAGCAAGTCTGTGCCTTATGCTTTTATCACTCACAGCACCACCAAAGTGCTTTTCATAAGATGAGATACACATAAGAACTTGATCAAGGACCTTGCTAAATGTTTACTTCTCCTGTGCCAATCCAAATTCACCTGTTCTTATCACCCCTACAGCCATTTAAAGCAATAAAACCTGTACTTTCTGTACTTTTCTTTGCAGCCTTAGTCACTTTTACTGCACCTATTTCCTGTTCACATATATTTATTTTGTGGTCAGATGTTTTATGACAAATTAGGCAAACTTCAGGACTCAGCCATCCCAATGCCTGAGACAACTCAGAGCCCCTGGAAAAGCTCTTGAAACTTAAAAGACTCTCCCTCTAGGGAAAGCATATAAGTAAACACAAAGATTTATATACAACCTCAGAAGGTACATGGATACCCTCCCTTGAAATCCACTGATAGGACAACTAAGTGGCCATTGAACCTCAGTTAAGAATCCTTGAACAAGAGAGACATTACATTTATTGGAATTGTAAATACAAACAAAATTCCTAAATGCACTTAAAACTGATAGGATTACTATAAAGAAATTAAGCAGTTAGCACGACTCAGAGATCTGAAACATATTGTACTAGAATTCTAGAAGATTCAGGATGCAAATTTTCTTTTAAACATCATTTATTACAATACATACAATTTTTTAACTAGTATACTACTTCTTTTTCTAACACATTTTCTGAACTCTGTGGGTAGTTAAAATCAATCATTAGTTCTAATTAGTTAATATTAATATTTACATTAATTACATGATCACTAAGTGTAAGCAAAAAGTATTTTACAGCTAACATATTAGAATGGTACTTAAAACTTTTGACTTTAGGTTAGTTTTTTAATTTGAGGGATAAACTTGAAAAGAATCATAACAACAATAAAAACCATCTATCTATATACATAAGCAATCCTCTGGCCATTCAGCCGTCCAACTGGTAGCTATGACGTGTACTGACCACCAAGGGGCAGACACTCAATGCAGGAGCTGCTGAGCTGCGGTGACTTGGCAGCTGCATTCTCCAGTGATGCACCCAGAACCAGAGAGGAGGGCATCCGATTCCAGGGTGCATCACCCAAGAACTGCCCTCTCAAAATCTGGGACTCCTCGAGAGATGTAGGAGAGCTGGTTTCTGCCCCATCCCCACAGGCCAGGTTGTGGGACCCTACCGGTGCACAAATTTGTGCACTGGGACCTTAGTTTAAAATAAGATTCTGTAAAAAATAATTTAGTTATAATCTCATTAGCAATGTTATAAAGTAAAAATTCTACTTAAAAAATTACTTATCGTACTCTATTTAACAAAAGCCTGAGAATCCTTTTAGAATCTTTTTTTCCAATTGTTTGTAAAATTTGTTCTTCATTCTTCTAGAACCTCAAGAGAGATGTATTTTCAATTTCCCTTTTTCATTCATTTCGCCAACAATGTTTGTAGTAAGTTTACTTTGTATTGATATAATACTTAGTTCTAGGAATACCAGGTTGTGGAAGATAACTACTATTTTTAAAAAGCTATTGTCTAGGAGGTAAGAGACAAATAAGCAATTACTTTAAAAGTACAATAATTGCTATATCACAAAAGGCCAGCTTCTGCGCTATATTGCAATGTTAGCCAAGTATTCTTACAGTAAGTGTTTTCTAGGAGTCCTGGAGGAAAAATCAAAGTAGGTGAGTCATACAGGAGGAGGAGTGGGCCCACTGAAAGCTCAGGCATGAGAATAATGACATAAGAGAGAAAAGGGATTTTCAATGGAACTGCATCCATGTAGAAAAGGTGATGGGAAGAAATGCAATAGAAAAATGGGCAAGAATCTGATCATGAACATCTTGTCTTAAAGACCTTAGACATTTTTCTGGAGGCAATGGGGAGCCTCTGAGTAATTTTAACCAGGAAGTGATATGAGATGATTTGTCATTTAGAAAAATCGCCCTCACTTAAATGAAGAAAAGGGATTGCATGAGATGCGGAGACAAGTTAGCCCACGGCTAGAGTAATCTCGCTGAGGTGATATCCTGAAGTGCCATGATGGTGGATATCTCTGGCCTTATTATAAGGGGACATGGGTAGTTCTCCTAATAGTAGTAAACTTCAATTCCACTGGTTCTCCATGCTGATCAAGAGAGTCAACTAGAGAATCTAGAGAAACAGCTGGTCACCATGCTATGTCCCTTGCATTATTTATTGGTGACTTAGGTATTAATGAGTTTATACTCAAAGGAATCACCAGCCCATCCTGGTTCACTCTTGACCATTTCAACTTTGGAATCCAGCAAGCTATCTTACAATGGGAGATGTCACATAGCAGCCTACAAACAAATTAGTCTGCTAGCCTTTCCCAGGTGGACCCTCAAATTATCCATCTTTGCCTCTTACAACAACCTTAACAGTCTTACCCCAAATGCATCTTCCACAATAAAGTTTTTCTTAATCAATCATGATCTCTCATTCCTTAGCATTCCCATAGAACTTTGCACTCTATAATGACCTTTACCCAATTATAATATAGTTTATTTTTAACCTTTATTGAGGTAAAATTAGTTGATAAATAAAAAATTGCACACATTTAATGTATATATCTTAATGATTTTGGACATAGTCATACACCCATGATAACATATCATAATCAAGGTACTAAACACATTTATCACCTCCAAAAACTTCCTTGTGTTCTGTGGTTTTTCTTAGTAGTTTTGTATTGTGGTAAGAACAGTTAATCTACGATCTTTCCTCTTAACATATTATATAGAGCACAATACTGTATTAGTAACTATAAGCACAATATAGTTTCTTAAGTCCTGAGACTTGTACTTTGCTCTTTTTTAGCCTAACACAACACTTGACACTATTTGGTCAATTGATCCACTTGCAAGATATAAGTTAGGGGGGAGGGTGGCCTCAGAAAACACATAACATTCAAGCTCACTTTTAAAACAGCCTATACCCCTCCTAAGTTAACAACAGTAAATATTTGAGTTGATTATATGATATTTTTATCTCATTTATTTTTAAGGCAGTCATTGGATTTAAGGTGCTTTTATTGCATGTTATATGCAGAATTGAATAAAATACTAAAATATTTTTTAAAAACAGGCTATATCTTTGCACACAAAGATAAAAATCAGGAGGAACATTAGCTCAAAGGAGGATCAGAGGCTGTAGACTATCACATTGTCACACATGGGAGAAAAGAAACACTTATTTCTAGATTTTTTCAGTGGGACTCTAAAGCATCAGAATAAAGCAAACTGTACTCCAAGGGAAAATAGAGGTAGAAAGGTAATGGGGTTCTTGCAAATAACCCACTGGAGGCAAAGAAGAAAGGGCCTTAAAGGAAGCAAAACATCATAACAGTTATGGGTGTAATATTTACCATATGTCCCATATGTTTTCAAATTACAAAAGTGCAACTCTTTCCCACAGCCCATTTGCAAGTGGACCTGACAACCCCAGCCCACAGAAATCAAAGACTGTAATCTACTATAAATTCTGCCACGCTAGATGGAACGAATATCTGTCAGACTTTTTTACTTAAACTTCTCTTCCTTTAAGAAAGCACCATCTGGCTCTAAACTGCACATTTAATTGAAAAATCCTTTAATAATAGCATTAATTTTCATCATTTTGCATTCCGGCAGTCTGTGACAAGGAAACAGGCTCTGCATGTGTAAAGCAGCCAGACTGCTAAGGGGGTGGGGGTAGGGCACTTGGGAGGCCAGAGGTGAGAGTTCAGTGGTCATTGTTTGCCTGCCGCCCTGCCTTAAGATAAGATCAGGGCCTGGGGACATGTTATGATTAAGGAATAAAAGTTCATTATTTTTTTGTTGGGTAATTGATGATGTCTTTCAAACAGGACAATGCACTTGAAGCTTATTGAAAGCAAACTGGGCACTTGAGAAGGTTAACTGGGCCGTGGTGACAAAGGCCAGGAATCCCAATGCATGCCTGGGACTTCCACACGGTTCCAACTGTAGTTTCTAATGATCTAATTTTTGTGCTCTCATTTAACCCTGTCTCAATGCTCCTCTTTCTAAATGGCATGATTCTTTCCATGGAAAAAGTGAAAATAGGAACCTATCAGAGTAAATGAGTCCCATGTGCCACACACCCCACCCCCGTGTCCCTGGGCAGGTAAATTCCTTCTTACAGCTTAGAGACTGACTTATAAAATGGGCAAATGACCATAATCCAGAAGCTAAGGCTGCCCCCGGGGATGGGGACAGGCTCAGGGATGCAGAGCGCTGACACACCTGGCTAAACTGGGGAGGGGCGATCATCAACTAGCAGCCAGTGGGGGTGGGGCAGGGGGCAGGAAGTGCAAGAAGGGAAAGAGATTTGAAGAAAGTGTCACTTCTAAAGAGACAGGATAAGCACTAAAGAAAACCCCTCTTTTGTTTGGCCTTCTCGGTGCCTGGGGAACTTGCAGAAGATAAAAGGCCAGGCTTCCCCCCTTGAAGTGGACAGGGCAGCCCTTTTGTTTGTGAACCACACACACCCAGGGGTGGGGATTCCTTCACTGTTGCCTTGACCACGAAATTAGGAAGCCAGTCCTCTCCCCACCCTCCTCCTGCTGGTTTAACATGGCCTGGGTTTTTACTTCTCCATTTCAGGAGAGAGAGAGAGAGAAATTCTGTTTCTTTGGGTTTTTAAGCAGATGATCTAACTTGAAAGTTTGTTTCTCTCTGGTGGCCAAGCAAATCTACATGAAGGGTACCACCTGGAGAATATTTATCTTTGTATTCTGTGCCTTTTGGATTTTCCTTGTTGTTTTATGTGAAGCTGTGTTTGGTGCCTTAGCAATGCATAACAATAACTGATCAACAAACACTGAAAAAAAAACAAACCAGAAACAGAAGCAGGTGGCCCCCAGGGTGAGGGGATAAAAGGAAAAAAGAACAGAAAGACAATTCTCTTAGACTCAAAGAAATATTTTCTAGCTATTATTTCACAAAAGTATTCTAATAAGTAACAACAACAACAAAAAAGGAAGGTCTTTATAAAAGTGTTCTGTGGCCTGAGTCCTCCTCAAGTTTAATTTCATTGCTAATGTTGGGTGATCAACCAATCATTATACTATTCAAAATCTTAACTTGCTGAAAAATTGCAAGGTATACTATGCTTGGCTTTCTGCTTAACCTTGGGAAAGCTTTAAAGTTCCTTAAGTGACCAAGTGATGACATTAGGACTAAGGCCACCTCTCCAACCTATCTTCCCTCCGTCATTGCCCCTCAACTCTAGGATATAAACCCCGTGACATTAGAATGTTCTCCCAAAGTATTCACCATATCTGGAACAGTCCCTGGCACATAAGAGGTGCTCTATGAATATTTGAATGAGAGAAATTGAGTTATTTGTACATCAGAAGTATCTAAATCTCAAAATATACATGATATAGTGCCCTGGAAGATTTGAGGAGAGAAACATTTGTGTAAGATGTTTTTTGTTTTTAAATAAGATATTAGTGTGGCCACTGTGTCTCAGTGGTTGAGCATCAACCCAAGAACCAACAGGTCAGTGGTTGGATTTCATGTCAGGGCACATGCCTGGGTTTCTGGCTCAATCCCCAGTAGGGGATATGCAGGAGGCAGCTGATCAAAGATGTTTTTCTCTCATAGATTTTTCTATCTTTCTACCCCTCCCCCTTCCTCTCTCTCTCTCTAAAAATCAACTTTAAAAAACATATTAAATAAGATATTAACTTGTATTTTGTTTTCCTTCCTGTATATCAGATTCCTTTTTTTCCCCCCACCATTCAAGTTAGTAGTGAGGGCTGAGCCTATTTTCTTATGGACTATATCAAGTCATATTCTATCAAAAAAAGAAGGAGGTAGAGAAAGAGGAGGAGGAGGAGGAGGTGGAGGAGAAGGAGGAGAAGGAGGAGGAGGAGGAGAAGGAGAAGAAGAAGAAGAAGAAGAAGAAGAAGAAGAAGAAGAAGAAGAAGAAGAAGAAGAAGAAGAAGAAGAAGAAGAAGAAGAAGAAGAAGAAGAAGAAGAAGAAGAAGAAGAAGAAGAAGAAGAAGAAGAAGAAGAAGAAGAAGAAGAAGAAGAAGAAAACAAGCATTTTTCCCAAAAAAATACCTAATACTCAATGTAGACAAAATATTCTTGCAACAAAGCTTGAAGAAGGTTTCTTGAGATCAGAAAGAGATTATCCAGCCCAGCTGGTGGGAAACTGGCAGGAAAGAGTTCTATGGGTCCTGGATGCTTGCCAGAGGCAGAATAGTGAAGCTGGCTGAACCCAGGGGCCGACCTTTGGGGGTGATGCTAGATGGAGGACACCTAGAGAAAATGCCCATGAACCAAGTAGGCTATGGGAATCCCTGACTCGGCTGGATCTGTCCTGTGGACAAAGTGGCCCTCGGGATAGATGGCAGAAACTGATTTGTTGTTGGTGGTGGAAATGGCACCAGGTATTAGACTGGTGGGGTCAGACCACGGCTGGGTTCAGCAACCCCGATACTTGAGTTCTGGTTAGGGAAAAATTCAGAGCCAAGATTCAAACTATAAGAGAACATTTATTCAGAAAATCAGATGTAGAAGAAGTACTTTGTAGAAGAAATAATTTGTAGAGGAAACCGGGAAAGGAAGGGCCCTTGGATTTAGAAGCAAGGAAGGTAATGGCAATGGGCCTGGAGGGAAGGAGAGAGGGAAGCAGGGAGGGAAAAGGCACAAATGTGCGCCTAGGAGAGAGAGAACTCTGGGTCCTCCTTGCTAAGGGAGTTTTTAAGGAAGGTTCAAGGAGAAATCTCAATAGAATATTCATCAGCTTTCCAAGTGTGTCTTTTTAAGGTAAAGGTCTCCACTGATTGATTGGTTGATGCCAGGGCAGGGGTCATTATTCAATGCAGCTGGTCTATAGGTCAGCCATGGTGTCGTTTATCTGGTTTTTCTGCTTTTTCTAGGTCTGGAACTAAAATATAACTGAGACTTAGATGTTATTTCTAGAGAGCAAAGTTCAGGGGGTCAAGCTGCATGACCAGCCATATACTGGGGGAGAATCAGTCACCCTGAGGATGAGGTCCCACCCTACAATTATCCTTTGCTAGGCACCTGGGGCTTTCCACCCTGGTGACCTTCTGTACCTAGCCCGTTATCCTTGCTCTGCTCATGTCTGTCTAACTGCCCACCACAGATTTAAGTATGGTCTCCACATCTAACCTTTTGACCTTCTTCTAACTCCAGTAATACAGGTCTACAAAGGTGAGAGGGGGGATCAAACACTGAGGTGAAATGTTCTGCTGGCCATGTAAAAAGAGGCCCTAAAATTGTTTTATAGAAAATAAAGTGTTGGTTGTTTTTTTTTTAATTTAAATATACATATTATTTATTTTAAAGCAAGCACAGATGTACTTTATATTTATGTGAATTAATAAAATAAAAAAACTTACACTTTGAAGAAACACACTCCTTTGGGCCATGGCCTCTGTCCAACTCACCTGTAGGTTTGATGAGGGCAGACATTACTTATTTTGCCCAGGATGGATCCCCATGGCCTGGCATGTTACCCCCATCAGAGAGGTACCAAGTATTTGTGAAATAAATAAATGCATATGCAACCTCCCCTGCTATTTGGAGTAATTCAGTAGAAAATTTTAAATAGTCTCAAGAGGATGCAAAATATGTGTACATACTGGGCACTCTGCCATTATCTACTTTAAAAATATGATTTTCTTTAGGCAGATTAGTATTAATGATGACATGATGTCTCAGTCTGTTCAGGCTTCCATAACAAAATAACTTAGACTCACAGGCAGGGTGGCTTGAACAACAGAAATTTACTTTCTCACAGTTCTGGACCACGCCATCATGGTTGCATTCTGGTGAGAACTCTCTTCCTGACTTGTAGATGGCCACCTTCACCCTGTGTCCTTATATGGCCTTTCCTCTATCCTTTCTCTTCTTCTTATAAGGCCACTAGCCCCATCAAAAGGGTCCCACCCTCATGACCTCATCTAACCCTAATTACAGAAGACTGATTTCTAAATACCATCTCATTGGGGTTAGGGTTTCAACACATGGTACTTGGCAGTAATGGGGGACACATTCAGTTCCCATAAACACCCTACTCACATTAATTTTCATTCTCTCTTGCAGCCAGATCCTGATCCTTCTCCCAATAAAACAAAAATTCCATGCCTTTTATATGTTGATTTCTTTGTTCTTTCAAGCCATTCTGTATCCAAATAAGTTTACAGTAGTGTATCTTCAAAGTATCTATTCCTTTTACTTTCCAACTACCCCAAATCTGAGAAACTTTCTCATCCAGCACATGTCAGTTCTAGACAGGATAGATATATTTGGTATATATCAGTACAGACATTTTATTACTTTATTTTCACAACAAATAATACTAGACTTCAGAGTGAAGAAAATGATACGTGCACCCTGAGCAAGTAGCTGAGGAAAAGGTAAGACTTGGGTACAGGCAGAGATAACATTTAAAAAAATTATCTCTGTGTAGGGCATGGGCATGGGCACACCCAATCAAAGCAGAAACCATAACCAGGAGTCAGGGGCACCAGCTTCCACCACCCCTATAGCCACCCATGCACATCAGACCAGGTATGTGTCTTCATTCCAACGCATCACCTTTATCAGAACAACAAAGCGTGGGTGTTATCAATGGTAGGAATCTGCTTTCTGCCTTTCTCCACAACACTTTCACGGCCTTTGCCTCAGCCCACATGTTGTTGACTTTGCTTGTCTCTAGCCTTTCTGTCATTTTAAACTTTGTTTTCTTGGTCAATCTTACATAATCAGACCACAGAAATCTGTGCTTTCATAATATAACTTCTATATATCCTTTCCCCATCAGTCCCCTGCATCTACCCCAATCCAAGCCCTCTCCTCATACTAGAATGGTTTTGATGGTTTCCATATCATTGGTCTTTCAGCTGCTGGTTTCTACTTGTGAATCCATCTTTTACACCCCCCTCAAGGTTAGTCTAAGTAAAACTCTGCATCTCCTCTGTCCCTCTACTATTCAGAATATTTTAATAGCAATAACTGCTCTAAGGAAAGATTCCCAATTCTTTAGACTAACTTTCAAAGCTCCTTCTTCCATTCATTCAATCAACAAACTTTTTAATTGAATGGCTATTAGATTCTAAATGCTAGTGCAGTTTTATGTACTGGAGACTCAGTGAGGAAAGGGGAAGAAGTTCCTTCCCATTTTGTGGAGCTTTAAATACTTTAGCCATGCCATCACTGAGACAGAAACACACCCCAAACAGTGACCATTTCTGAGCTTTTGTTCATCTTGCTCACTTAAAATACTTTTAAATTCTTCAGTATCCTTGGAGCTTTGGTACAATCTGGACATCATAGCTGGGACCATAGAAGTGTGTGAGACATTGCATCTGCCCCTATGGGGCAAGCAGCCTCTCAGAGGGACTTCTTGCCCACAGGAGACCCATGCCTCCAGGACTAGAATGAGTATGAATACTCTAACTTGTGCTTTCCCCCTTTTTTCCCCCATTGGAATAACAGTTTGTTTTAATAAAACCAAGTCATCTCTCCCCTAGAATATAAGCCTCTGCCCACAACAGCATGGACCTCGTTAGGGTTATTCCCAACTCTCTTCCCAATATCTAAATAGTGTCTTTTATACAGTGTGAATTCAACAGATATTTGTGGAATAGATGGGGGAAAAAAATGAATAAAATCTATTGCCATTTTCAAATGGTCCCATTGCAAATATGTTTGATTATGGAAAAAAATTATCTACGTTCCTGAGAACAGGAACAGGTATAAAATTTATTTTGTGTCCTCCACCATATCTAATATAGTTTTACAAATAATATTTTCCCATAGATACTTATTGAACTAAATAATTGCATTTTCTCTTCCTATGTGAATGTCTACAAGTCATAACAGTGATAGTAAGCATGCCATAAATATTACCTTAAGTACGAGCCATCATTCTAAGCATTTTACCTATATAATTTTATTCAATCCTCACATTGAACCCTTGTTGTAGGTATTATTGTTGTACCCATTTTACAGAAGAGAATGCTAAGGTACAGAGCAATGTACTGTGTCCATGATCAGGTACAAAGTGAAAGAGCCAGAGGTCAGGCTGCAATTTGCTCCATGACTATGCAAGCTGCTTTATTATAATGGCAAGTAACCACTGCCATAGTCATTGACTCTTCCTTCAGTCTACAGACACTTCTCAAGCACCTACAATATGTTGGCCCTTGATAAGCTGAATGAATTGCACTAGTTGTGTGTTTTAAAGGATATCACTTCCCAGGGAAAAAGACAGATGAGAAAATGTTGTTCAATGAAATAAATGCACTAATGAGATTATGAACATGGAGTTATGGAACCCAGGCTGCAAGACTGCACCATCTATCACCTGGGAGAGGTCAGAGAGCCTTTGTAGGAGAGCCATATTGATTAGGTTTCATCTTGGAAAAAAATGTATAAGACACTATGAAGTTGACAGGGAGATAAGCATACAGGCCTTAGAAACAACTTTTGTAAAAGCCAACAGCCACAGGGACATGGAAAGTTTAGAAATTTTAGAAAATGTACCACTAGTTTGATATAGTTTGAGCTGAGAGACCCATGAGAAGGGAATAAGCTATAATTAAAGGCAATGGTCACAAGTGTACATCTTTGTATGCCTTAGAAAGAATGGGAAGTTTATCTTAATGTATTATAAAACAAGAGAGGGATGTTGCCAGAGATGCCTTTTTGAAAGGCCAGTGTGGGACATGGAGGGGAGGAATAGAACACCAGGAACAAGAGACTCCTGGGAAGGACACACAAATGGGCAAAGGTTATGCACAGACTGTAGAAATGGGAAGAGAGCCATCAATACGGATTTGTTAAGATGATAAATCATTTGACCTAGTGACTTCATGCCTGGCCAGAAAGGAAGGAGGAAATACTCTCAAGATTTCTGGTTTGAATACCGAATAAGTGAGGTTCCCTTCCCCCGAGTTAGAAAATGGCGTCTTGGGTTGGAGAAAGGAAGTTAATGCTTTCAGTTTTGGAATGTTACTGTCTAGGTGGTGATGGCCTTTAGACAGTTATGAAGACTTTATCCAAAGTTTAGTGGTGACTGATGGAATCAAGATACAGATTTTGAAGTCATCATCATATAGGGAGCCAGTTGTGTGGCTCAGTACAGCCCGTTTTGAAAAAAAAAAAATACCAGTAATTTCTAGACAAGAACAGAGCATTAAGTGAAGCTCTGGGCCCTTCTGAGAGTGGGGCTCTGTGTGACAAGACAGAGCCCACCCTCATGAAGCTGACCTTAGTGGGGAGAAGAGATAAAGACAAAAAACATGAAGAGGCAGAGAATGCTAGAGCAGTGGTTCTCAACCTTGGCTGCACATTAGAATCACCTGGGAATCTTTTTAAAATCCTGATTTCTGGGCCTCATCCTCCAGAAATTCTGTTTCTTTGTTATGGGGTGGGGCCACAACTTTAGTAACAAAGAAACAGAATTTCCGGAGGATGAGGCCCAGAAATCAGGATTTTTTTAAAAATATATTTTTAAAAAAATCCTGATTTCTGGGCCTCATCCTCCAGAAATTCTGTTTCTTTGTTATGGGGTGGGGCCACAACTTTAGTAACAAAGAAACAGAATTTCCGGAGGATGAGGCCCAGAAATCAGGATTTTAAAAAGATTCCCAGGTGATTCTAATGTGCAGCCAAGGCTGAGAACCACTGTGCTAGAGGCAAAGGAAATGCTTTGGTAGATGAAGAGGAAATGATGGCAGTGAACTCAAGTGCAAACCTTCAGTAAGTATAATTCACATGCTGGCAGAAATTTTTAGTGTCTTAAATATGGGCATTTCTCCCTTGAGAGTTCTAACCAAAACCTGCATTAGATTATGAAGTTTATTAAATTCCAAGTCAGAACAGACACCAGGCCTATTATCTGGGCCTTCCAAGAGAGTTAAGTAATTTGTACTCTATAGCTAGTATATGTAGCAAATGAAATGCTGATTCTCACCACACAGTCGGGTCTGCTTATTACCACCAAGGACCTAGGCCAATGGTTTGGATTCCAAGGGCTCCAGGCAGGGCATTAATAGGCTTGGAGGACTGACCGTGGTCCGAGGTTTGGCCCTCAGCTTTACAAGCAGCTACTTGGGGGCAGAAGCACATTTTCCAAGCTCATTAGACTAAAGTAAAAAGCAAGAATGTCAATTTAATAATTTCAGAGAAATAAAACTGCCACTTGGACTCAGCACAACCAGCACACTCTGTCCTTGAGGTTAAGCTATAGGAAAAACCAAGCATAATCAGGAGCCTCTTCATTGAGGTACCAAGGAGAATTACTGCATGACAAACCTCATGGAGTTGTGTCCAGCTCTCTCTATATAATAAGCCAACTTACTCATTAACCATGAGAATTTACTGTTGCAGAAACCAAAATCTTGAAGTTGGCAGACCCGCCCAGGGGAAGCCAGACCACAATCAAATGTTCATTGTGAGCACAACTAAGAACCAAGGAGTTGGAAGAATTGGGTATTGTAATGGCATCAGGCAAAGACACAGGGAGATGTCCATTGACAGAGTGATGGCTTTTGTCCTTAGGATAACACTGGGGGCTACTCGGCTAAACTTGCTTCCACCAGCGTTGCACCGGGGACACTCACTATTGGAACTGGGTATTTGAAAGTTCCTCTGCCAATGTGCCTTGCTTCTCTGGAGGGATGCTATCAAGATATGCATGTAAGACTCTAAGTCCATCCTAGACTCGCCAGTTGTCTAATAGAAATACTTTCCTCGAGAAATCAAGGGATGAGTTTGGTTTGGTTTAGAGTTTTGCTCAGCAGGCTCTGAAGCCCCTTAGGTTCCTAGATGGTTATTTTGCACAGCTGCACTTGGATCTGTTAGGTGTTGATATCACAGCTGAACAATCAAAGGACACATTTATTTCCTTCCTTTTTTAAGGAAAGGTGAAGGTGTCTGACTGTGTCTCTTAATTTCTTAATCCTTAAGTGCAGGAGTTGAGGCTCAAAACCTCATGTGTTGGATCCTCGCCTGTGTTCTTTCTGCAGAAGTCACTGGTTCGCTCTCTCCCGATCAGGCTTGCTGAAGTGTTTTGCTCAGTGTCCTTTACAGCTCTAAGAATCTCTGGTTCAGGAGGAGTCTCTGGGCAGCAGCCATTGAGTATGAATGATTATGGGGAAGGAAACAAAAAGAGAGTCTACTCTCAAGAGTTTATCATTTTTAAATGTGTTTTTAAATCTATTTTTAAATTCTGATTTCGATTTGAATTCAGCTTCTGGCATTTCTGAATCTTGAATCTTATTTTAAGTTACATGAAAAGTAAAAATGTCATTCATATAGCGCTATGATCATCCTGTTTCCCCTCCTCCTCCCTTTCGTAGTCTACCCCAGTGATTCTAAGAGTGAGAGCTCTAGGCCAGCGGCATCAGCATCACTTGGGAACTTGTCAGAGATGCAAAGTCTCAGCCCCACTCCCCAAACACTGGATCAGAACCTCTGGGACAGGGCCCAGCAGTCTGTTTAACAAGCTCTCCATGGGATTTTGGTGCACACTCAGGTTTGAGAACCAGGGTTCTAGCCTTTGCATCATTTACCAAACATTAAAATTTTAAAACAAAAAGGAAAAATACAATGAGGGCAGTTATAGTAATTGGACTCTTGGCGAAGTTGTTATCTTTAAGTATACTAGAGCATAGTTGGTTAAAATAAGAATTTAAGCAAGGTAATCTGCTTGTTTTTACTTAGTAAAAGGACCCCTGACCCACATTATCTTAGGCAACGAAATTAATATTCTAGCAAAGTCAGATGACACTATTTGGAAAGCTCAGAGCATTTTCTAATAGTTGTATGGCTGTGTTTTTTTGTGTGTTTTTTTTAACCCACTGATGCGTTTTATCTGACTAGATTGATCAAACAAACCAAAATAATTAACATCCTCAGATGCCACTTGTCAATATCCGTTCTCTCAAACCCTGAATACATAATTTTTTATAGAAATCCAACTCCAAATAAATGCTATGAGGTTTCCTTTTTTAGTGTCATAGTTGCACGTTTCACAAATAGGAAGACAAAGGTCCTCAGAAAATAAAAAATGTGAATGACATAAAAAGGAGTAATTTAATATCATGTTAACTCACTCTATATGATACAAGGTAATGCTGCATCATGGCAAAGACACGGTGTAAAGTATTCCCATATGATTTTAGAACCATTAATATGAGAATTCCATATTTCATAACATCAACAAACCAGATGAACCCCATCCACTTAAAGTAGAGAACAGTGAAAAGAACAAATGTCTTGTGAAGAGTGGAAATGAGAACAATGTGTGTGAGGTTAAACAGTGGAAATAAGTTGCGGATGCTGTGCATGAAATAATTATTTCTGCAGTGCCATTTCTGCATTTAGTTTATAAGCATGTCAGGGTGTGCAATCCAGGCATATTTCACAAAAGAAATACCAATCTACATGACGTGTGGAGAACGTCGCATACAAGGCAAGCTCCATAAAAGACTTATTAAAATTGAAACTTTGGAAAGAAAGCATTTCTGACCAGAGTATACATATGTAAGCTGTGCCTGTAATTCATTTAGGCCCACTGTGAGCTTTTATGAATCAATTTTTTTCAACTATTTGATAACCTAAAGGAATTATGAGGTAGGAATGTATTTAGAAACAAAATGGAAGCATGCTTGTATGACATTTAAAATTGCTACCGCGATGAACAACAGGAAATGTGCCCTAATTTTTTATTGAGGTTGATCTCATATGTTCTGGATATTTATCATCTAGGTAAATGATGTATTACATGCTATACCAAAGTGAAAAGCCTGCTTCTTCCTCCTCACATGTGTTTCTGAAATAGGGATTCTTAATACTGTTGCTCATTAGGTACTTAATCATACAGAGAGTATAAAACATTGTAAAAGTCAAAAAAGAAATCTAGAACTGCTCGGTATTACAAATTAAGGAGCCATAGCACAGGCAGGTAAAGTGCTGTATCCAAGGTATAGTTAGAAGCTGGACTTGCCACTCAATCTAGTCCCATGATATAAGCCCTGGCTGTCACCTTCAAAATGGTCACTTAGGACAGAGCTAATAGGGAGGTAAAGTTGGAGACTGACTTCCTGCAGAATAGCCTCCTGGAGAGCCCCGTGGACGTCAGTGTAGACTAGAGCTGAATCATAAAGTCCAGGGCTCAGCTAGCAGCTCAAGTCCTGTGCTCCAGTCCCCTGTTCACACCAATAGAGTAGCTGGGGCATCTCCAGTTATGTTATCCTATGTGGGGGTTCCTCTTCCAGCATCCTTGTGCTGGGATCTGATGTTGGCCATGCCAGGTCCTGGAACACTGGCCTGGAAACCAATGGGACCCCCACGCCCCTCTACTTCTCTAGTCTCCCTGTGTATTTTGAGAACAATGTCCCCACCCCAACTCCAGCAGCCTACCTGGTTTGTGGGCTGCTGAACATTCACATTTGTGGCTTTATGACAATATCATTCTTGAGAAGCTGCCATTGTTCAAAAGCATTTTCGTGTTTGTAATTCCTGTTTTGAATTATTTCTTAAGCCTTTCTTTGGACTATTGTCAGTGGTGGACAATTTTCACACTTTGTGGGTTTTATTTCTTGGAGGGGAAAAAAGAAAAGAAAAAGATAATGACTACTCAGAGGCAAGTTTGGTAAATAAGCATGAGGAATCACACTGTGTAATGCTACTTGGTTGAAATAAGTGCTGTACTCAAGAAGAAATAGATGGATTATGTTATTTGGTTCAAACCTGACTCAAACAGCAATTTCAAGAGAAGATTTAAGTAACATCAATCATTAAATGAATTCTAAATATTCCAAAGGAAGGTATTTGAAGGATAGTATTTACCTTTGTATATTCTACTACTGTTTCTTCAAACACACACACACACACACACACACACACACACACACACACACACACACACACACGCAGATTCCATCCACATTGCAAAGGCATAATACATAATATATTAACTCTTTATTTTTAACATAACCATTTGTATCCTCCGCATCCATAAGTTCCATATACCAACCTGCTTAGCAAAGCAGAAAATGATGACACCTTGAAACAGTAAAATAGGACTCAATTTTGAACCATACAGTAGGTCTATGCCAGAAATAGATACATTAGAAATCATATTCTTACCAAGTCCTATAAACCCAAGATTTATGGTAAGTTCAGGTAATGCTTTCTGAATCTGTGTTTCAATAACTCAAAGTGCAGACATGTGACAACCCAGTCAATAATATTTACAAAGAATTTTCCTTTGGTTATTTATTAAGCTACATTTCACACTGACGCTGGTGAAGTGAACTGGTCAACATATTGCTTCATGATTGCTAACAGAGAATTCACCAGCCTGCTATTTCATGGGGATCTCTGGTCCCTAGACCAGAGGCTAGAAAAGCAGCAGTAGTGGCTCCCAACTTAATTATTCCCAAATCCTTCATTGCATTTTCCCCTCTTCAGTTTTCTAAGAAACAAAACACTGAGGAGTGGGTGATGAGGAAAGAAGAACATTCAAAACAAAGTCAATTGCAATATGATTACAAATAATGTTAAAAATCTCCTGAATCAGAAGTGGTATTAATAGAAATGGCTAGCCCTGACCCATGTGCTCAGTGGTTGGAGTGCTGGCCCACACACTCACAGGTTCTATTCTGCATCAAGGGCAAGTACTTCCCTTGCAGGTTTTCTCCTTGCCCCCAGTAGGGAACTGTACAAGAGGCAACCAATCGATGTGTCTCTCTCACATTGATGTTTCTCTCTTCCTCTCTCACCCACTTCCTCCCTCCCTTCCATTCTCTCTCTCTGAAAAACAAAGGACAAAATATCCTGGGATGAGGATTAGCAACAAGAAAATAAGAATCAGACATCAACTAAGTAAACAGTGAATATTAATATCCCTTTTCAAAGGAAAAATAAAACTTTAATGGAGAAAACTCAATGGAATTTCAGTACCCTCAAAGTCCCTAAGCAATTATTTAATATGCAGCAATACCTTCCTTATTTTTCTAATTTTATTTTTACTTTTTAAAATTTCTAGGTTCATTCTGCATATAACAAAGCAATTTATCATTTAGCTTGTAGTACTATTAAACCTTCTATTTTGACAGCAACATGCTACCCTTTGTCTATTTATATATTTATTAAAAGTAATATATAATTTATCCAGTTATGTATTATATAACTTTATTGAAAATGCATAATTACACTCAAATGCTAACAACACTATTTCTTAGCACTTATCTTCAGCCAATGAGAGCCATCCATATTGATTCAGAAGTGAAGCCAAAACAATTCCCTAATACTATTCATGAAAAAAATGAGAAAGTAAATTGACTACATTTCCAATTAGAAAAAGCAACTACCATTTCCATTCCCAAAAATGTAATATAAATAAATTCTAGAAGTGGATTGATTTGTCTTTCTCTTGTGCGTACATGTGTTAAAGGAGAATTTCACATTCAAATACACTATTTGGTCAAAAGTTTATTCTCTTAGTTCCTAAACATTAATCTTAAATCATAGGACTTTACTTTGTAAATTAGTTGTCTGTGTATAAGATATTAAGATGTCTATTTTTCATAAACTGTTAAAGATTCATCCTACATGAAATTAGCAAAGATTCGGTCACACAGCATTATAACATTGAATCATGGGTTTTCCCCATATTTATATCCACTTAAGTCATGCTTTAAGTTTATGATAATCATTTTCCAAAGACATCACTGGTTTTAAACTATACCCTGATACAGAATCACTTTACAAAAATAAACAAGAAAGATTTACATCCTTAAAGAGATCATTATCCTGACTCAGGCTAACTGAAATTGCAATGTATTTACAATTAGGATAAACCATTCAGTTTTAAGATCTTTAAACATTTTTAAGCAGACAAACCTGAAAGACCTGCCTGTATTTTCTAACTTTCACCATGATTCAGTAAGTCATGTTTCTCTTAAGTGGAGTGTCATTTTCATTAGATGTCTGATGTACACATCTGCCATCTTTCATTTTATTTTAGAGACCTCACACTCTACATTAACTAATCAATGTGGATTAAAAGCTATGTCTTAGTCTAATATTTTTCATGTGCTTGCAAGAAGAAAGGACATTAGAGAGTGGGATGAAAAATAGAAAATATTAACAATGGCTGAAATAAACATTGAAAGAGAAACATGTATTAATTATGGTGGCTCAAGTTACCAGTCTGTAGGATAGAATTTACAGAACCAAATCACAGGAGTTACAGGATAGTTTTCACTCTTATTTCACAAAAGTTTAAAAAGCCCTCTTTTATGAGTTTTTCTTGGAGTTAAGTTTGAATCAGGGGTCTAACTTTCTGTGACAGCTTTAGCCTGCATGAGTTTCAGGTTTTAGTGGTCACTTAGGGAGCAGGACCTTGAGGGAATGGTACATAGGACAGGCACCTTTCTGAGGATGATGAGAAAGACACAGAGAAATAGGAAGTATTAGGAGCTTAGGTCCGGAGGAAGGAGAAGGAAAGTGCCTACATGAGAAGAGAGAGAGTTATTTAGATGGTTAAAGACAATTTCATGGGATGATCAGCTTTTCTAGGCCCAATCTGAGAAAAGACATGATTTAGCCCAGGATATGAGCCTGGAAAAGATCTATAGAAAGTGGAGATTATCTTCTGGATGTTCATTTGCATATCTTGGCTTTCTCATAGCTATTTCGCGGTTTCCCTGTCCTTACATTTTCTTCTTTTCCTTAACATATTTTTGAGGAACCAAAAAAGGAAATTTGCTCAGAACTCAAATCAGTGTTCCAAGTAAGAAAGTATGATGAAATTATTTCTGGGAAATAGTTGTCTTCCTTCTTAAGGGTAGGTCCAAACTTTAACTGAAATGTCTCTCTGAAATAAGCCAGTTTTACCACACAGGTAGCGTATTTACTTACCTACGCCCTTAAATTGACAAGTGATTCCTTGTCATGGCTACTGCAATCTCACTCGTTCCTTCTCGCCTGTCTGGTTTTTTAAACATTGGAAGACTGGGGAATGGGGGAAATTAAGAAAAAAATAATTAAAGGGAAAGAGGAGGGGAAATTGAGAATACAAGATCAAGCTGAGAATGGATGTTCTGTGGAACCAGTAAGTAAGGGAGGAAAGTGGTTACCACCAAAAATCCATCTGGAACATTCCCTTTATCTTCTGCCTTTCATTCCAAATGTCTAAGCCACTTGGAGAACATTTCTCTGCCTGCCCTCCTCCATTAAAATAACTTCATAGGATAAAAGTCTATACTTTCATAATCCAACCTAGCATAAATCATTTTATTTTGTAAATTAAGTCTTAAACACGTCCAAAAAGACAACTCCCTCTTCTCTCTTGGATCTAGGGGAAAGCAGCCCACCTTTTGGCTCCTGCAAGACCATAAAAGTGAAGTTGATTCAACTCTCCCCTTCAGTTGTTCCTCTTGCGTATTTTCAGGAATGGTTCCTGGTACAAGATATTTGAAGGAGGGAGATAGATCACCCCAACCTTCTCCCCTGATCAGATATGTACAGAATGAACGAATAAACTCATCCACGGTGCTTCAAGCATTTCAATACGTATTTGCAGTGTCTGAGATAACTCAAAGAGAATACTACATGTTTTCCACAACTATTTTTACAGATCTCCTATTTGGATCTCTATATTCCATCATCCTCTTTCAATTCTTTAAACTATATCCAAGCCACATAAAAGAATAGGCTCCACCAGGCTTTACTTACTTCCTTCAACACCTTCACTGAATTACAATCAGAAACTAAAGAATCCCAGATTTCTTTTCGGTACCCCAGGCACAATTCCAGTTTGACTCATACGTGTAGGATACTTAAGCATCTTGATTCTTTGGATCATTTTCTGACCTAACTTCCTTGAAAATTAGTTAGGGAAGTAAGAGAAACAGTGCTGACCCTTTCACCCTACTTGATAAAGCCCTTCAGAAGTCGAAAGAAAAGATTCTTCTGTAGTTTGTCATGAGGAATCCTCCTTAATTGTGGTCTTTAAAATGTCTTCCTATAGACTAATGGCTCCGTAAATTGAATTCTTTTCTTTATTCATTTATGCGTCCAATAAATATTATCCTCGTTATTTTTGTTAGAGAACCTTTGAACAGTTAATGTCCAAAAAACAGTTCAAACCTGTTTATAACACATTCCAACAGTATCATGACATAAAGACCATCTATGAAAACATGGTTAAAAAAGGCATTAACTTTTAGATGACCTTTTTTTTTTTAATGAAAACTAGGATACACAGATAAATTTTAATAGAGAATGGAGTTGGGAAACACGAGGAAAGCTTTAGGATGAAAGTAGGACAGAGCCAAATATAGAATAAGGTAGTTTGTGCTATGAAAACAAGAGTTACATTGAATATGCATGCTCAAACTGCCCAGGACCCTCCCACCACTCTCTCAGAAGGACATGGTCTCCCATTCACCCCACCCCAATCACTGACACATAATCTATAGGACCTCAGAAGAAAGCCCTTATAATCAGAATAAGCTTGTAATAGACAGGCTCTTAGTGTTATTTGAAATCTCTAGGTTGTCCCTTGTTTTCAGGCAAAAGTACATAATAGCTATCAACTTTTGAAGGAAATAGAAGATTGGAGACAACACGAGCATTTGAATCTCAATTTCTCCATCTCTGGACTGCGACCCAGTTAAATAATGCCTCTCACTGTAGTTCCTCAGCCCAGTGCAAAGTCTAGCCCCTAATGGCTGAATGAAGATCTGAAAAGCTTGGAGAAAATAAATGAACTGCCTGCTTTTCATTATGCACCAGTCTCAGGATGGGGATACATCTGGTTTTCTGATTACACTTTCCCGTAGTAAAGAAAATTCTAGCCTAGCAGGTCAAACCAGCTGATGACTAGCCAGCTCCAATTACTGACCTGACCTGCTTCTAACCTCAAAGGGGAAAAAAGAAAACCCTTTTTAGTCATTCTTAGAAACCGAAATATGAGTGTAGAAGGTTGTTGGTTTTTTTCCCTTGATTAATTAAAGTTGCTTATTCAAATTGTGCTTTAGTACATAGTCTTTAATTATAAACAAAATAATGCCTGACTTCCTCTATAAAACAACACTCAAAGGCAAAGAGAAAGAAAGACTGGACTCTTTTATTCTTGTAATAAAAAACAACAAAAGCACAGTAATTTCAATATGGCATTTGGAACTTGATTTGTTCTATTTAATGAATAAAAGATAATAGTATTTCTCAAAGGAGACAGTGTCTACTAATATAAAGCTTTTGAGTTGTTGGGTTGTTGTTTTTTTAATTTTTTTAATGGGCATCACTCTAAAAGACATGTCTAACTTCCACAAAAACTTCACCATGGGTTTCAATAAATTCAGCTAAACAGTGCCTGTGGCTTTGCTTGTATATTGTAAAATATTTTATTCTGATCCAAATTTAGTTCTACCTCAAAAAGTGTCCCCATCACTTCCCAGTTTATGAAGGGTTTACACAGTAATGTAACAGAATTTCTGTCATGCATTTTAAAGGAATAGAAAAAATACCTACCTCCATATTGAGAGCCAATGGCTTATAGGGGAATATATACCAGCCTACTATATTTCCATTTGTATCTTAAAATTCAAACTGTAATCATTTTTAGATGAATGCCATTTCTCTGTTAGGTTGAACCAGATAAAATTGCCATTGCTTGACTTTTTTTTGACCTATATAAATGATTTCAAACCATTGACCTAATTTTAAAAAGATACTAGATATAATGAAATCACTATGTTTAATATATTTAAATAGTCTTATTTTTAGCCCGTTTCCATGAATAACTCTTAAAGATAATTATTTTCCAACGAAGGAGGATGATGAATCGCCAACATTTTTCCTCCGCTCCATCAGAACGCAAAAACACTGTCTCCGAAGGGTTTTCCAAAATATTTTACAAAATAAGTAACTTTACCCTCTCACTCCAGAAGTGGCACACAATGCTCATCCCTGGGAAGCAGGTAGTGCTTTGTCCATTTTAGAGATGAACTGATTAAGGAGAAATTACAAGTAACAAAACAAGAGTTACTCTTTGACTTTGTTAGAGATTCAACTAAAGTCCACTCCTAAATTCTGAACTTACTATTTCCTTTGGAGAATTCAAATCACACCCAATAAATAAATGCTGATTCCCTGGAAGCTTTTAACTGAAAGAGTTCATAGGTGCTTACTTTATAAGATATTAATTAAATTATACCAGTAAAAATACCAGATGTGTACATGCACTTTTTAAAAAATCATATCTGGCTTGCTTCTCTACCCCCCCCCCTTTTAATTCTGTATTCTAGTGGGTATATTTCAGTTCAATGTCAACAAACTTTTTTTTTTTTTGGCTGTCCTAAGCTGTATGCCTACTCTTAACTATGAAAAGTTACTGGGATAGGGAGAACATTACATTAATTAACTAGAATCTAAAAAGCCAGTGGAAGAATATTAACAAAACTGTAATGAGCATAAGAAGCAGCATAACATTATAGGGTGGGTAACAAAGAACTACATTATAGCAGATCATGCAAAATTCTCCTTAACAGCTCCGCATTGAGCAGATAATCACAAGACTCCCTCTGTAGCCATTTCTCTCTCACTTTAGGTGAAGATGCTTCTATGGAACCTCCTATCCACCAGCCTTCCCACAGCCAACTAGACATTTATAATGAAGAGTTTTCAGCATGCCAAGCAGGAAGTTACTCTCTGGCCTGTGCTCCTGCTTTTTATTCTGTTCATTCTGTTGCTAAAACTAGCAAAGTCTTAAAACAAAGTACTTTCCAGTTTGCCGCCTGCTGTGCGATTCAGAGCTTACCTTTGTCCCTCCACGGAAAACAAGCTGCACCCACACTTCTCTCAGCTGCGTGTCTCGACCATGAACCACTTTCTCACCCGAGGTTCATCTAATCTAAAAGGAATGTCCCTTTTGTTATAAGGAAACTGAAATGTTGAATGTTTTCAATCAAGTCGACATCCTTTCATGCTCTTGGTATTATGTCTAGCAGAGGTTGATGGTTCAATACAGTCTGAGTAACAATTATAATCTCTCAAAAATAGCAATATCAACAACCGTAAAAAATCAAAGGAGATAATAAAACACTGCTGGTCTTGCATGCTCAGCAGATAAGCATGCCCAAGTCAATCCCAGCTTTAAGCATTGCTATTTCCCCTCTAGCTCTTTTTTTCATTTTCAAATAAGTCTCCTTAAAAATTGTGCTGCTCTCATTGTCTGCTGTTCTCCACCCTTCCTAGCCCCACCCAATCCAAGTGTATCTGACACATCCTACTACCCCTGTTCTCTCAGAGATGACCAGCAACTTCTATTGCACAACGCAATGGGCTCATCAAGTTAACTTCTATCTTTCTTTGACACTGGTGATAGTGTCATTCCTGAAACTACCCTAATTGGACTTTCTGACTGTTACAGTCCATTTAGGCTGCTGTAACAGAATACCACAGACTGAGTAGCTTATAAACAGAACTCTTATAGTTCTGAACATTGGAAGTCCAAGACCAAGTGCCAGCAGATTCAGTCTGATGAAGACCTGCTTCCTGGATCAGAAATGGCTCTCTTCCCACTGTTTCTGACCTGAAAGGGGGTGAGGAAACTCTACATCTAGATATATAAAAGCCTAAGCAACCGGCCAACCAGCCAACTGGCTGACTGGCCAACTGGCCAGTAGCTATGATACACAATGACCACCAGGGGGAAGACGCTCAATGCAGACAGAGCTGCAGTCATTTGGCAGCAGTGGTTCTCGGGTGATGCACCCAGAACCAGAGAGGAGGGAGCCCGATTCCAAGGTGCATCACCTGAGAACCATCCTCTCGTAATCCGGGACCCCTCGGGATGTTGGAGATTTGGTTTCAGCCTGATCCCCGCAGGCCAGTCCGAGGGACCCCACCAGTGCACGAATCCATGCACCGAGCCTCTAGTATTTTTTATAAGGGCACTCATCCCATTCACAAGGACCCTCATGACCTAACCATCCTGTAGGCCCTGTCTCCAAATAACATATTGGGAATTAAGTTCAGCATATGAGTATTGTGAGACTATAAACATTTAATCTATATCACTGACGATACTCTTTAATGATTCCCCTATACTTCTGTTCAGCTTAGTTTTCTTCATGAACCCACCTGTGGATCTCTTGCCTCTTAATCTGTGTCCTTAAGATTCCTGTCACTGAATCCCTTTCCTTCTACATTTATACAATTACTAGAGGCCCGGTGCACAAAAATTTGTGCACTG
>NW_005371371.1:5717302-5817132 GCF_000412655.1 Myotis brandtii | reverse complement strand
CCTCATGTTCGCTTCCAGCTGCCTGGCTGCCGGCCGCCATCGTGGCTGACAGTTAATTTGCATAAGGATATGCTGATTAGCCAATGGGAAGGGTAGCGGTCGTACGCCAATTACCATGTTTCTCTTTTATTAGTGTAGATTTTGATCACTCTCAAGGACAACCAGTTCCCTTTCCCAGACATTCTATTTCTGACCACATGACCCACAGTTAGCAACACTTAGTCCAAACTTGAATTGCCCATTTTTTCTGAGCACTGACTTTTTGTTTCATGTAATGACACTCAGCATCTTAAGCCCAGAGCTTTAGGAATGTTTTCTACTTCCCTCTCCTCCTCAGTCATCACATTACGTTTGTTACAAAGGCCTGCTATTTCTGCCTCCTAAATATCTTCAAAGATTTTTCCTCCTCCTCATTCTCTCTCATCTGCTCTCGACATTAAACTGGTTCCAACAATCATGGTTCTAAGCCATGTTCCACACAACTGTCAAGAGAACTAAGACTCCGTTGTAATCATGTTACTACCCTGCTTATAATTCAATGGCTCTCTATGGGAAGATGAGATAGTCCAACCTCTTCACCACTGAACACCAACCTCTTCACCATTCAGTCCCTAACCTGGATTCAAAGCTTTGATTCATTTCACTTTCCCATGAATCTAATATACTATGTCATTCTCATTATCATTTGCTTCGAAGACTTTGCATATGAGGCTTCCTCCACTTCAAAACCCACAGCTCTTCAACTAACAGGCAAACTTTGACTCAGCCTTAAAGCCCAGGCTAAGAGGATACTTTGTTCAGAAAGCCTTTCCACACAACTCCACCTCTACCCACCATTGTCAAGATCAAAATCTGCTCCTCTTGAGCTGTGAGAGCACATTATACACGATAGCTCCATTTTAGTGTTATATTATTGAATTATAGGCATTAATTAGATGGTCCCTCTAAACCAGGGTTTCTCAACCTTGGCACTTTGGGCATTTGGACTGGATAATCCTTTGTCGTGGGAGTTGCCCTGTGCATTGTAAGATATCTCATGGCATTCCTGACCTCTACTCACTAGATGCCTACCCCAGTCATGACAATCAAAAATGTCTGCAAATATTGCTGAATGCCCCCCTGGGGTCAATCACCCTCAGCTGAGAACCACTGTGACCGCAGTTGTCACATTGTTAAAGCTCATCTCTTGTCATCCCCAGGATCAAGCCTATGATGTGGAAATGTAAGTGTTCAATGCATGTTTTTCATAGATGATGATTTCCTAAACCTTATATATCAGCTATTGGAATACATCACTATTGAAATGACACTTTACACATAACTATGAATATGTCCTCCTTTATATTCAGTATTGTAGATTTGTAAAGGAAAAAAATTATTATTGTATCTTAGTTGATCTGCAAAATATGACTGAGTTTCTACCTTAATGACAATAACTCATTATATAAACTAATAAAGAAGATTACTTTATCAAAGTATGATTTTAGAGGGAAAACAGGCAATTAGAATCAGGATATTTTAATGTGTTGTTTCCATTTTTATGCAAAGAAAACACCTTAGCTGAATGTACTATGTCTCAATTGATGTTTTGCCCAGCATTAAGTTACATTAAATCTGCCTAAAGTAAGGAACTCTAGAGATAATGTAACACACTTGAAATACATTCTCTGAGCTATATTACAACCAATCATTGGCAGTGACCCTTATGCTTTTTCAGATCTGTGCTTGATTAAAACTTGCATTTTAAACCTTAAATGAGGCCCACCAATTTTAAATCTCTTTCCTCCTCATCCAAACCACACAACCAATTACATATGCATTTTCCTTCAAAAGCCTCATCTCTCAAAAGGATCCTGCTTGCCTTTATCCAAGGATTATGATGAGAGGCAAAAAACATGAGCTTGATTCTCTTCTGAGAGAACTACTAAGTAATTAAAAGTTTCACAAGTGAAGAATCTATCCATTAGTTTAGGACAAAGTTTGGCTTCAAGCAAAGAACCAAATTAAATTAAAACCTAAAAGTAATTGGTTGTAAATGTATATTTATTGAATTTTTCCCCTTGTCTTTATTCTCTATAATCAATGGTAACATTCTTTTATGTTCTCTGAAATGGATTAACCAAGAAAACCAAGCCTACCTCCTTTTTTTTCCAGTTGCTCAACAGGAAAGTTTTATGAAATAAAGTTCTATGTGGTCTGGTGGAACACAATAATATGGAGTTCTCTAATTATGAAATTAGTTCAGTTCTACTTAGAGAAGACCAAAGCAGTCACTGAGGCTTTGACACTGAGAGCGTGCCTAGCTGTCAAACATCATTAATTGTTTCAAGTTTGAGGCATATCTACTTCTCTGCTTTAAAAAAAAATTATACATTTTTATTAAATAAGTTCATTTTAGCATTTGTGATCTTAATGTCTCCTTCAAAAGTGCTTTAAGTGATATGTTTTATTCAAGAAAGAAGGAATGTTATCAAAGAAGACTGAAAGATCCCTTAGATTGCGTAATTTCTCCACAGTGAGAGCACGAGACTAAAATAGTAATACACTGGAGATAGAAATTTATGTATTATCAAATGCCATATTACAAAACAGATCAATCTGAAAGTTAGGACACGTAGAAAACTGAATAAAGGATCTGAAGAAAACATAATACTCAAAATGAACTATTTAATAAAATTAAAATAAAATCACCTGTTTTATAAGATTAAAAAATGAAAAACTCTGTCTTTCAGAGGTAGCATTTAGATCCATGAAAACTTCAAGATCAGATGCGTACAAGGATATCATCAAGACCAGATGGCTCCCATCCCCATCATAGCTGGATAATGTTCTGCTCCCACGAGTGCCCATAACATCTCTTGCCTCTAGGATACCATTCCTCACACTGCAGCATTTAAAACATTGTGGCCTGTGCTTGTGACCTGAACATTTTCCTCCGGCGCAAACTCAATTACAGGAGCCCAGTCTCTAAATAACACCTCTTACCTTTCTATCTCCCCAGATGGCCAGTCTTGGAAATTTCATCACCCTACAAGGGTCCATAGTCCCCTAATTTCTCCACCTTTTCACTCTCCCTGCGCCCCTATAGGTCCTTACTTTTCTCCTTCCTCAGCTTGGATTCCAACTCCTTCATTACAGTCACTCTGCATAAATCCTCAATGCTCTATCCTCCCTCATACATGTTGGCAAAACCCCAACCCTGGTTCAATCCAAATTGATGTTCTTTAACAGATGGCTGAAGGCCAGTGGAGAAGACACACAAGCATGGTGACCGGTATCAGTTTGCATTAATGGTCACTCGATATCTGGGGGCCCTCAGCACTGTCAGTAATCCCCTATATTTCCTTTTCATCTCTTTTCCTACTTCCTGAAAGATTATTTCTCACCTTTCTATCCTCAAGTATGTAACATTTTATCTTCACCTTCTCCACTTACAGTGAGTCTTTGATTTCTGTGAGAAAAATTCCACTCACTTTCAAACAAATTCACAATCCAACTTTATCTGGACTCACATCCTTGCCTTCCTGCCTGTAACAAGAACTTCCTGGTGTTACAGAAGACCAGGGCTTCCACACTGGTACGAGAGCTCACCTACTCAAGGGTGTTACTGTAGGAATTTTTTGCTTTCTCCTGCATTATCATCTCCCCTTCTCTACTAGATTGGTTTTCATCAGCAGAAGAACATACCAGGATCATTCCAATCTAAAATAAACTCCAGTACTGTATTCTCACAACTTCTTTCCACTAATGAAATATTTCTCTACTTGTTTTCATAGCAATCTTTGTCTTAGTGTCCTTTGGTTGTTTTCCTTTTCTTTCTGGTATTTAAATTGTCAGTAACTTTTCTTTTTGCCTGGAATATTCTTTCCCCAGGTGTCTATATGGTTACTCCAGCAATTCTTCAGGTTCATGCTCAAATGTCACCTCATCAGTCTGGCTTCCTCTGACCAACCTCTCTAAAGAGGAATTCTCTCCTCCTCACTCCTCCCCAGGTCTCACTACTCCTCTCTTATCTTTTTTATTTTTCTAAATCAGGGGTGAGCAAATGTTTCCTTAAAGGGCCAGGGAACAAAATATTTTAAGCCATATGTTCTCTGCATAAAATCATTCAACTCTGGCCCTGGGCAGTGTGGCTCAGTTGATTGGAGTGTCATCCCATGGCCACTTGTTTGATTTCCAGCCAGGGCACATAACCAGGCTGCAGATTCAATTCCCGGTCAGGGTACTTATGGTAGGCAACCAATATGTACCCTGACCGGGGACTGAACCGGCAACCTGGTTATGTGCCCTGGCTGGAAATCAGTTAAAAGCTACAGGACAAAGCATCTCTCTCTCTCTCTCTCTCTCTCTCTCTCTCTCTCTCTCTCTCTCTTTTTCTTTCTCTCTCACCTTCTCTATTCCTCCCTATTTCTAAATCAATAAAAACAGGCCTAGCCGGGTTTTCTCAGTGAATAGAGCATCAGCCTGCAGACTAAAGGGTCCCAGGTTTGATTTCAGCCAAGGGCACATGCCTGGGTTGTGGGCTCGATCCCCCCCAGAGGGGGATGTGTAGGTGGCAGCTGATTGATGATTCTCTCTCATCATTGATGTTTCTATCTCTCTCTCTCCCTTTCTCTCTGAAATCAATTATATATATATATTCAATAAAAACATATCCTTGGATAAGGATTAAAAAAAGTATTCAACTCTGTCACTGTAGCATGGAAGCAGCCATACACAATACATAAACAAATGAGTATAACTCTGTTTCAGTAAATCTGTTTACATAAACAGGTGGCAGGCCAGATTTAAACAATATGCCACAGATTGCGGACCCCTATTATACATGAAAGATATTACATATTTACTTGTTACCTGGTTGCTGTTCTTTTCTATATCCCATTATAGAAATGCAATCTCCATGAAAGAAGACACGTTCTTTTGCTCACTACTGTATCTTCAGTGCTCAGAAGAGCAACTGACACAAACATCAATATTTGTTGGATAAATGAATGCATTAATTGATGTAATATTTTTTATTTCTACTAACTTAGACATATTTCTTTCTTCCCATGCAATTACGTCTTCCAATCTGTCTCCTTCATATTGTTTCCTTGTATTTTACTCCAACTAGACCTTGCTCTCCTTTATGGCAGAGATGAGTTTATTCCATTCTTTAAACTCAATGTGCATCAAAATACTTAGAAGAACACACTCAATAAATTTGTATTGAATGAAGGAATCGATCAAGACAACAAGATTGAGGTAAGAATAGCAAAGGTCAAGCTGAGATTGGTGCGAGAAGCTTATAGGAAAAGGGTATCCTAGGAGTGTAATTGCTAGCAATTTTCCTTGATTATAGAAAATGTAGATGATATTCTGCTCTATGTTTCGCTGGTCAAACAGTACCTGGAGGGCTTTGTTCCAACTCTGGTGCCCATACTTTCAGAAAGTTATATCAATGTGTGGTGCTTTAAGAAAAATACAGTAAAGATAGTGAAAGGAAAGAAACTTGACATTTGAAGAACAGTTGAAAAAAACTGGTGATGTTGAAAAATTGAGACTGCTTAGCCTAGGGGGGAAAAAGATTTAGAGATACATGCTAGCTGTCTTCAAATACTTAGAGTTGTCAGATGTAAGAAGGATTAAATTCTCTATGCTGCCCCCAAAATCAAACCACCTTGTAAAAATTACAGAGAGGTTGGTTTTAGTTCACTTTAAGGAAGAACTTTCTAGGGATTAGAGCCATCTGAAAACAGGATGTGCTGCCATCTGAAGACATGCAATTCCCAGCACCAGGAGTGTTTGATCACTTATCAGGAAAAGCTTTGAGGAATTTGGGTATGAGGTCAAGATCTTCACCCAGAAAACTAAGGTTCCTTACAAATCTGAGATTGTATAAAATTCTATAAAAAGCTATAAGGGGAAGTGTATCCAGAAGCTGAACTGAAGGTTGTTGGGGTCGTGAAGCAAAGCTCCAAACTAGCCCAGTAGACAACATCCCCAGAGGAAATTGTTTCAATGGGTCATTTTGAAGTTAAGACAAAGCAAAGGAGAAAATATGGGAGGGGGGGGATCTTAGGAAAAATGAGGATAATCAATTAAAAGCTACAGGACAAAGTTTTTATAAAAGTCTTTCAAATGTTAATTATATGCATAGACAAAAAAATGTAAAAGAGAGATAGATGAATGCTATCTACATTCCAACACCATCTGACAACCAACAAAAAGAGAAATTCTCAGGAAAAACAAAAAACACCTTATGATAGTTTCCTGCTGAAGCTTCAAAACAGGAAAGACCAAGTAAAGCAACCAAGCCACCAGAACCACATCCTTGGTTTTTCAGGTATTCACAATCAAGGTTCTCCCGGAACCTGGTCCCATCTTAAAACTAAGATGTTTTTTATGCCATTACCATGCTGTTTTGATTACTATGGCCATGTAGTATAGTTTGATATCAGGTAGTGAGATTCCTCCAATTATATTCTTCTTTCTCAAGATTACTGTGGTCACTTGCAGTCCTTTGTAATTTCATATAAATTTTTGGAATATTTGTTCTAGTTCTGTGAAATACACCATTGGTATATTGATTGAAATTGCGATGAATCTATGATTGCGACATCACTAATCAGAGAAATACAAATTAAAACCACAATAAGATACTACCTCACACCTGTAAGAATGGCCATCATCAGTAAATCAACCAACAAGTGTTGGCGAGGATGTGAAGAAAAAGGAACCCTTGTGCACTGTTGGGAATGCACAATGGTGCAACCATTGTGAAAAGCAATATGGAGGGTCCTCAAAAAGTTAAAAATAGAACTGCCTTATGACTCAGCAATTCCACTTCTGGAAATATATCCAAAGAAAACCAAAATACTAATTCCGAAGAATATATGCACTCCTATGTTCATTGCAGTGTTATTTATAATTGCCAAGATTTGGAAACAGCTCAAGTACCCATCAATACATGAGTGGATAAAAAAGCTGTGGTACACTTATACAATGGAATATTACTCCACTGTAAAAAAAGAAGGAAATTTTACCTGTTGCAACAGCATGAATGGACCTGGAGAATATTATACTAAGTGAAATAAACCAGTCAGAGAAAAACAAGTATTATACGATTTCATTTATATGTTGAATCTAATGAACAAATTAAACTAAGAAAGTGGAGACAGACTCATGGATACAGAAAACAGACTAACAGCTGTCAAAGGGGAGGGGTTTAGGGGTGGTGAGAAGGGTGAAGGGATTAAGCAAAGGGGAAAAAAGGCAGACTCATGGATACAGAAAACAGTATGGTGATTTTGAGAGGGAAGGACAGTAGAAGGAGGTAGAATAGGGTAAAGGGGAATAAATGGTGATGGAAGGAGACTTCACTTGGGGTGGTGAACACACAATACAATATACAGATGATGTATTATAGAATTGTATACCTAAAACCTATACAATTTCATTAACAAGGTGGGGGGGGGGGGGGGGGGGGGGGGGGGGAGAGGGGGAGGGACTGTGGGTGGTTGGCTGGCCACGGAAGTTGGCTGGCAGCCAGAGGTTGGCTTTGGGAGCACACTGACCACCACGGGGCAGCTCCTGCATTGAGAATTTGCCTCATGGTGGTCAATGCCCATCATAGCAACTGGTCATAATGGTCCCTTAGGCTTTTATATGTATAGATGTCATCCCAATAAATTCAATAATAAAGTAAGATCTGCTTGCCAGTTGTCTATTTTTCTGTCTCTTGCAATATATCTTCTCTTCATAAAACTTACTTTCACTTTTAAACATTAAATGATCTTCCTTCAACCATACACTCTTCCCAACAGTGTTATCACTCTCTTGCCTTTCACAGGGAAAATTCTTGAATGACTTGTCTCGAATTTATCATCTTTCATGCTCTGTTTATGTTATTGATGTGACTTTAGCCTGAACCACACCACTAGCCAAGCCTCTGGTGTTTAATCCTGTGGATGCTTAATGTTTGCTATCTTTATTTGAAATTCTGAGGGCACTTGATACTGGCCTCTGCCTCTTTGGCAATGCTCTCTTCCCTTTCACTTCAGTGAGAATTCATTACTTTTGAGCTCTAATTGTGTTAGGCACCGAGCTGGCACTTGAAGACAACTCTGAAGATGACACATGTGGTTTCTGTGGTCAGAGTTCACAACTTAGTAGATGATGTGCACAAGCTTTAGGGATTGAATTGTCTCCCCCAAAAAATGTGTTCCAGTTCTAACCCCTGGGACCTGTGAGTATGAACTTATTTGGAAATAGTGTCTTCACAGATGTAATTAAGATGCAAGTTATAGCCTGGCTGGCATGGCTCAGTGGTTGAGCGGCAACCTATGAACCAGGAGGTCACAGTGCGATTCTCAGTCAGGGCACATGCCTGGATGGCAGGCTTGACCCCTAGTAGGGGGCGTGCAGGAGGCAGCCAATCAATAATTATCTTTCAACATTGATGTTTCTATCTCTCTCCCCTCTCCCTTCCTTTCTGAAATCAATACAAATATATATATTTTTAAAAGATGCAAATTACAATGAGGTCGTACTGTAGTAGTATGATCCCATAACTGGTGTCCTTATAAGCTGAGTTAGACATTGGCTTATATTGGACACAAAGAGGAAAATGCCATGTGGAAACACAGACACAAGAGGAGGAAGATATAAAGACACACAGAGTAAATGTTATGTGAAGACAGAGGCAGAGGTTGCAGTGATACAACTACAAATTAAGGATTGCTGGCAACACCAGAAGCTAAGGGAAAGGCATGGAACAGATTCTCCCCAAGAGCTTTCAGAGACAGCATGGCACTGCCATCATCTTGATTTGAAACTTCTAGACTCTAATCATGACAGTAAGTTTATGTTGTTTTAAGGCATCTCGTGTTTTGGTACTTTAAGGCAGTCTAGAGAATGAATACAACGAGCAATTGGGCAAATAGTGATAAAGCATGTCAGGTGCTGTGAGGGGGCATTACATGAAAACAATAGGTGAAAACTGCATTAGTGAAAAATCTTTTACTTGCAAGTGTCTAAAACCAAACTCAAACTGAACAAAGTGAATAAAGGTAATTGATTATCGCACATACCAGCAAGTTCAAAGGGTAAACTAGTACCTGGGGGTGTAAATAATGACTTCAGGACTCTTTATCCACTTACTTCCTCTTTGCTTTCTTTTCAGGCAGGCTTTCCCCAGCCATAGAAAAGCAGTCCCTAGCAGTTCCAGTTTACTTGGTCCTTAGTAGACTCCTTCTGGAGAGGGGGTGCTCATTCACTCACAATCCGTATTAACTATTTTTTTTCACTTAAATTATAATGGTTTTCTTAAATTTTAAATTATAGTTGAATACAATATTATATCAGCTTCAGGTGTATAACATAACGATTACACATTTATATAACTTATGAAGTGACCACCTGGATAAGTCTAGTACCCATCTTACACTATAAATTATTATTATATTATGTATTTCCAGTGCTGTACTTTACATCCCTATGATTATTTTTATAACTGCCAATTTGTTCTTCTTAATTCCTTCACCTTTACCACCCATTCCTCCCAACACCCCTCCCAACTGGCAACCATCATTTAGTTCTCTGTATTGTTTGTTATTTTGTTTTTAGAGTCTACCTATAAGTAAAATTATATGGTATTTGTCTTTCTCTACCTGACTTATGTCACTGAGCATAATATCTTCTAGGTCCATCCATGCTGGGGCTCTAGTGCCAGCTGAGTCTGCCCTTCAGGTGTTGTTTGTGGAGCTGGTTGGGTGGTGCTCTGGTGTGTTGGTTCTGGAAACACTTTGGAGGGGTTCAAGTGTGGATCAAGTTCAGCTGCCACTTGTGCCCTGCTTGAGGCCATCTGTTAGGAGCTACAAAGTGATCTGCAGTTGGTTGTCTCTTGTGCTGGGCTTGGAGGCACTTGGGAGAGACTATTCTGTGAAGCAAGGCTAGCTGCCACTAGTTTCAAGTTTAAGACCTTTTGGTGGGCACCAAGATGTGAACTGAGGACAACTGCCACTTGTGCCATATTTGTGGTGGCTTAGTTGAGGCTATGTTCCAAGCCAAGACTGGACACTGCTTATGCCAAGTGTAGAGCTACCTGAAAATTGAGGCCAGTTTCCACTTGTGTCAGACTTGGGGTAGCTCAGCAAGAGGTACAAGGCACACCAAGCCACTGCTTGTTCAGGATTTGTGGACCTTTGAGATATTTTAGAAAAATCTGCAGGCTACTTATGTGGAGAAGCTGCTAGAAGAGGTTCTACCAGATATGTGAGTTGGTGGGGTGGTGTCTTAGGGAATCACCAGGGAAGCGAGAATGATGTTAGCCAAGTTAGTGGGGAGGTCAGATTTGGCACCCACCTGTACCTGCCAGCTGAGTTTGGGTGAGGGCTCAACACAAAAAGAACGGTGTTTGCCAACATTATCTATCTCTGGAGAGAGCTGCACTGACTTCTGCCTTTCCAGCCCTTGCTCTGAAACTCATCAATTTACTTTCTCCCCAAATGTCCCTGGTGCTTTTTGAGCTGTTGCTCTGTGCACTGGAGCCCAGAGTGAGTGAGTTTGTGAGCAGGTGAGTCTGTGTGCAGTCCCTTTAAGACTTGCAATACCTAGGTCTCTAGCAGTCCCCTCGCCCCCCCGCCCCCCCTCCACAGGAGGTCCCGGTTACTGTCAGGGTCAAACCCAAACCGCAGAGTGGTGCATACAGTGTCCTCCCAGGCTTGACCCTTGGCTGCCTTTCATGCCCCACTGCTCCTAGCACTGAATTTTCAACATGGTTGTCATTTGTATTAGTTTTCTATTTTTGCAGCAATTATTATCATAAACCTAACTGAGTGACTTAAAACAACAACATAAGTTTACAACTTTTCAGCTCTGTAGGCCGCAAGTCCAACAAAAGTCTCAGTGGTCTAAAGGCAAGGAGTAGACAAGACTGCATTCCCATCTGGACACCCCCCCAGAAGAGAATCTGCTTCCTTGCCTTTTCTAGCTTCCAGAGGCTCCCCACATTCCATGGCACAGGGCCACTTCCCCCACCTTCAAAGCCAACAGCAGAATGAGCCTTCTCTCTTCTCGTTGCTCTGACCTCCTCTTCTGCCTCCTGCTTCCACCTTTAAGGATGCTTGTGATTACATTGAACCCACCTGGATAACCCAGAATCTTCCTCAGTGAAGGTCAGCTAATTAGCAACCTTAATTCCACCTATAACTTTCACTCTCTTTGCCACGTCATCTGACATATTCCCAGGTTTTTTTGTGTGATCATTATTCTTTTGATCACACAATTCATATCTAACTTGCAGTCCCATGAATATTCATGCCTTTTTTTTTTTTAATTTTGCAGGCTGTTCCCTAGCCTTGGGCACCTATCTCTCATATACTATAACCCCTCTTCACTCTTAAGGCTCTTTAGAATTCAACTAACACATGCCTCACCACTTCTCTGGCAAGCCTCCTAGGAGCTCTTGGGGTAGAAATGGGTAGTCCCATCTCTGGGTTTTAGTGAGTCCTCTGTGCTCATGCATCTCATATCACCTGTAATGGCTGCTCAATACTCCCTTGCTTATTGTATGCTCTGTGAGGAACGTTGTCTCATTTGTCTCTACATGCAGAGCGACTAGCACAAATCCTCAATCTCAGTAAGTCCTCGAAGCTTTGGCACAGACCTAGCCATCCTGATCCGGTCCAGGCTGGAGTAGTTAAACCATGGATTAAACTGGACTCAGGTCTGCCGTAATCAATCAAAGGTTTGTGTGTGTGTTATTTTTGTTTTATATATTCCTAAACCACTTCTCATTTTTCTCCATTTCCTTCTCTGCTTTTTACATAAGCATATGTGTATACAGTAATGATTCCCTTCTTCATATTTCAAATGATCTATTGAAAAAGGAACCTAACTTCACATATCTTTTGTAGCAATAACCTAGAAAGGAACAAGACAATCCCTTCATGTTGTCAATATTTATGTCCAAATTTTTTGGACTCAGTGATAGATTGTAAGCCTATAAGCCAGAGCTCTTGTATAACATGCTTTGTTTATTTATAAGCACACTAGTAACAGTCTACAAAGAGTTACAATGATTACAACATATTACTTGTGCAAACCAACACGTGCCTTTATAATGATCACATTTGTGGCACGTTTTGTCACTTACCAAAGATGGCTAACATTTAAGTCTAATTTTCTAGAAAAAGATCACATTATATCAAGTTCCTATTTCATTAAACATATGATTCCATTTGGAATCATTTTTTCTCTTTCCTACCCAATTTTTAAATAACGTATAAAAACAAAATTTGAGAAATATAAGTAATTAACATTAATTATGTTAATTTTATGTTCCTTAAATTATAACTATTTTGTATTATATTCCTCACAGAATCAAGCATTTAATATAAGGTCATTTTAAAGGTACATGTTGACAAATGTAAAATATTGTAGTACAATTCAGGAATTAAATGCAATTATTAGTGTCAGCTGTTTAAAGTGAAGTTTATACTGTAGAAAATCATGAGTAATATATATATATAAAGAGCCAGGGTCCGTAATGTCCAAAATGACCGAAGGGACGACCGTACTCCAGGCTGCACCCTGGTGGTCAGTGCACGTCATAGTGAGCAGTTGAGTGGCCTTAGCATATCATGAGCATATTATGCTTTGATTGGTTGAATGGATGACCAGACACTTAGCATATTAGGCTTTTATTATATAGAATACCAACATGTTTAAGATTCAAAAACAACATGTTCCTCGCTGCTGGCCTGACATTCCTATATAGTCATGCACATCCATTTCAATGTGGATTGAAAAACTTGAGATTGTGTTCTTCTTCAGTAAATCATATCTTTTCTATAAGCAAGGGAGCTCCTATCTCAGCATAATTAACAAAGCTTCTGTCTTTATTAATGACAGAAGATTCCTCAGTTTAACACTGATAAGATTGACCCCAGAACTGAGACTTACTATAGAGTCTAGTCATTGAGGAATTTCTGAATGTCCTTGTTTTTCAGCTGTAGATTTGACACCTGGTACCTCAAAAGTTCTTGGAAAGGTCTAAAGTTGACTTTTTTCCCCTTGGAACTCCTCTAAACTAAAAAGATAGCTGTGGGGTAGCTCATCTTTAAACTATGACCATCTGTCAAAGAGAAGGCACATAGAGCTACAGTACATAAAAGATGTCCATATATGTCTACTTTGCCCCAGCAAGTATCTTAAGGACTTTCTCAAAGATCTCCTGAAATCCATAATATGCAAAGTCAACACAAGAAAAATATCCTTTGCCTTCAGGCAAGACAACACCTAAACCATTATTAAAGACTTCCAGAGAAGACTTCACCATCTCCTTCAATAACTGGTTTCAGTATTTAATAACCCTTACCATCAGCGAGCTCTTAAATCTAACTTAAATCCTGCTTCCTGGTGTTTAAGTTGAGGGATATCCTTCTCTGAAGGAATTTTAAAGTTGGAAAATTACTCATCAGCCTTAGTATTACTGCCAGTGATTAACTACACATGGAAATATCTGAAGGCTGATGCTTTCAAAAATAGGATCCCATTACTAGTATTCACACTTTCTGCAGCCAAAGACAGAGCCACAAGATATTATTGTAACCTATTTGGGAAACCAATCTGGCTTTCTAATCCAACCATGAGACCAAGCTCCAACCTCCACACTAATATTTCAGCCAGCATTATTCAGAGAGGCAATTTCTACATAATACAGAACACTGGGTTTGTTGCTCTCCTCTTTGATTCCCTCAGTGTGGTCGCAAGATGTTTACACATCTTTTTAGAACTCAACAGAATGCTAGTATAGATGATTATTTCCCACAAAGTCGCCAGAATTTCTCCTGGGAAGCCTTGAGAATCAGAGTTCAGCTCATCACTTTGCTTTTTCTTTATCTAAATGAGCCTGCACAAAGAGTATCATTTGGTTTGCTTTAAATTCCCCTGTGTAGACCAGGCTAGTATCATCCAATGGTTGTTTTTTTATGGTGAGAAAAATTCTTACCTGGTGTTATCCACAAAATTCTGAATGATCTAAGATCAATAAACCAACAATGCAGTGTTACTCAACAGTTATAAGAGTGAATAAATAATGCCCTCAAAGTTTGGTTCTACAGCCTTAATAATATAGTGTGTTTTTGTATAAATTCTTTTGAAAGGGAGCCTTTAGATATTCCCATGGAATACTGCAAAAAAGAAAATTTAACAAATCCTTTCAGTAGGTGCTAAATACCACCAACATTTGAATCATCTCTAAATCATTTCCTTAACAATAGCTACGTTTTGAATGGTACAAATTACTTGGCTAAAAGAGACAAGGAGAATGCCAGCATACTGATAAACTCTCAAGTGCAAATGAAGTCAGTGTGGCTGTCACTTCATATAAGCTCAGCAGGAGGATGGTGGAGAGGCCTCAGAAATACATTTTTTTTCTTACGAAAAAATTACAGGACTACTTACTATGTAGACTTCCCCAAACTGAAGGGTACTATATGCTCTGTAGGAGCATAGTCTTGTTAAAATGGTCTTCTTCCTGCCCCATTGCTTATTATCTCTGGTGTGATAGACAGGTTAAGGCTCCACCAAAGATGCCCTAATTCACAGAACCTGTGAATATGATATCTTACATGGCAAAAGGGACTTTACAGACGTAGTTAAGAATCTTGATATGGGAAGGTGATCCTGGGCCAATGTAATCACAAAGGTCCTTATAAGAGAGAGGCAGACGATTAAAGTCAGAGGAAGTGTGACAACCGAAGCAGGGGTAAGACTAAGGAGAAGAAGGGTACATGAGCCAAGGGATGTGGGCAGCCTGTGAAGCTGGGAAAGACGAGGAAGTAGTTTCTCCTCTTGAGCCTCCAAAAGCAACATCGTCCTGCAAATACCTTGACTTTAGCCCAGTGAGATTTTTGACCTGTAGAACTATAAGGCAGCAATTTTCTTTTCAAGTCACTAAGTTTGTGGTAATTTGTTATAGGAAACTCATACAATTGGCATAATGAACTGTTCACAGAATAAAATGAGCCAGAGATTTCAATATGACAGAGACTGACATGTTTCCTTTTTTAAAAAAAAGAAAATGATTAAAGGTTATCACATGGTCTGGCTTTTCTTTTCATGTTTTAACCATCATTCACTCTGTTCAGTCAATTCAATGTTATCAGGTCTTAGTCCACCAGCATTATCTAACACAAAATTTTTCCCATTTTCTCAATTTTTCATCAACAGGCTAAAATGGATTTTCATTCAATGGCACTTAATCAAACTTTCTAAATAAACCATTAAGTTGAAACTCTTCACCTATCCATTAACTTAAAATAAACTTAAAAAAGAGAACTCCTTCCCACCCCCTTCCAAATAAATGGAACAATAGAGCATAGTTTAGAGTAGATGTTGGCAAACTATCAAGTATGGGCCAAGTCCACTTGTTTTTGTAAAGGAAGTTTGATTAGAATTCTGCCACACCATTTGTTTATGTATCACATGTTGCTATTTGCATGCTACAACCATAATGTTGAGTAGTGTTGACAGAGACAGAACACACAAGTACCTATATAACATTCTCAATTTTGTCTCACAACCTAACATTTTACAAAATCTAAAATATTATAACCTGGCTCTTTACAGAAAGAGTTGTTTGATGCCCAGGATTAGATTATTCCCTTTGGAGTCACACATACATAAATTCTAATTGCAACTCAACTACTTATGAGCTATGTCCTTTGAAGCAAAATAGTTAATCTCAGTGATCCTCACTTTTCCTTATTTGTAAAATGGAAATTTCAGCACCTACTTTAGAGAAGACTGAATTTTTCCAATCCTAAAGTTTGGCACGATTGGTCAAGGGTTTGTGTTCTTTTTAAATCAGAGAAATTAATTCTTCAGTTTGATTGAGCTTTGATCATGCCTCTTTGCAATGCTTTGTCACAATGTTATCATGTGGGGGACAGCCAGGGGGAAAGGTTAACTGAATTTGGAGTAGACGTATCTTGGTACAAATTCCAGCTCTGCAACTTCCTACTATAGTCATATTAGGCAAGTCCTTATATATTCTTTTTTTTTCTGTAAAATGGGACTAAAAATATTTAAATAATGGAATTGGTAATATTAAGTGAGATAAATTAAATATGTACAAAAGGCACTATTTTGTATGTTTATTATTATGGTAGAAATTAAATGAGGCAAGAAATGCAAACACTGTAAATGCTAAAAAAACAATAAATATTAGACACTTATATAGCAATTTATGAAATAAAATTGATTACATTTTAATGTGACTTTAAGATAGCTCTTCATATTAAGAACTATCTAACTGTCATATTTTATGGCAGCATTTTTCTTATTAGTCAAAAACTGGAAAGAACCCAAATGTTCATCAATGGGTAAATGTATACATAATTGTGGCATAGTCATTCTTTAAAATATAGAGAATAAGTGTTAATAATACCTGTAATAGCATGGATAAATCTCTTAAGCATCATGCTTGAATGAATAAAACACAAAAGGCTGTGTGTTAATGAATTTCATGTGTCAACTTGGCTAGGCTTTGATGCCCAATTTTTTGGTCAAACACCTCAATCTAGATATTGCAATGAATGTATTTTTTAGATGTGACTAACATTTAAATCAGTAGTATTTGAATAAAACAGATTAACCTCCATAATGCGGTGGGGCTCATCCAAACATTTGAAGGCCTTAAGTGAAAAGACTTAGTCCCCTAATAAAGAATTCTGCATCCCAGTCTGCCTTTGGACTCAATACTGCAACATCAACTCTTAACTCTTGCCAGAACTTCCTGCCTGCCAACCTATCTTGCAAATTTCAGACTTGCCCACTCCCATAATCAAATGAGCAATAGTTCTTTGAATTCCTTAAAATAAATCTAGGTAGCCCCACCTGTGTGGCTCACTGGTTGAGCATCAACCTATGAACCAGAAGGTCATGGTTTGATTCTCAGTCAGGGCACATGCCTGGGTTGCAGACTTAATCTCCAGTAAGAGGTGAGCAGGAGACAGCTGATCAATGATTCTCATCATTGATGTTTCTCTCTCTCTCTCTCTCTGTCTCTCTCTCTCTCTCAAATCAATAAAAATAGAACTGCCTTATGACTCAGCAATTTGACCTCTGTGAATTTATCTGAAGAAACCAGAAACACTAATTTGAAAGAGTTTACGCATGCCTATGTTCATAGCAGTGTTATTTACAATATCCAAGATTTAGAAGCAGCTCAAGTGTTACCAGTAGATGAGTAGATAAAATAGCTGTGGTACATTTATACAATAAAACACTACTTGCCCATAAAAAAGAAGTGAAAGAAGCCAGTCAGAGAAAGACAAGTACCATATTATTTCACTCATATGTGAAATCTAATAAACAAAATGAACTAACAAGCAAAATAGAGACGACTCAGATAGAGAGCAGGCTGACAGCTGTCAGGTAGCAGAGGAAGGTGGGCTGGGTAGAGGTGGGAGAGGAATTGAGCAAAAAAGAAAAAAAGAGGAAAATATCATGGACACAGACAACAGGTCATGGTTTGATTCAGGGGCATTGTCAGGGGCATTGGAGGGCAGTGGAGAAGGGTATAGGCGGATAAATGGTGATGGACAGAGTCTTGACTTGGGGTGGTGAACAAATAACACAGTGTACAGATGAAGTATTGTAGAATTGTACACTTGAAACCTGTATAATTTTGTTAACCAGTGTCACCCCAATAAATTCAATAAAAAAGAAAATGTTCAAGGTGAGCAAACACTGACTAATATATCTGTCAGACAGAACCATGGGTAATTCACATATTCATTATTATGAACAAGTTAATTAAAGTCATGATGCTAATAAATTACATCCACTAAAGCCATTATTTTATTCACTTCTGATTTATATACAGTTCCTCTCTTGAATAAATGGGGATTTTTATGTGACAGTAAAAACTTAATAACTAATATATCAATTCATAGTAAACATCATCCAAAGGTAACTATAATAAAATGAAGTCCCTACAATATCAGGCAAAGACAACAATATCAAAAATAAGCATTTATAACTTCAAATGCGGCAACAGCATTATCAGTTCTGACACAGTTCCTTTGATCTATGACTCAGAAAGCATTTTACAGCAGTTCATGAGTTATCAAGAAATCACACACTTAGGACAAAGATTTTACAAATATATTAGAGCAGCAAATAAACAGCTAAAAGCCTTTGCTCAGAAGTTTCACCTCCGGTCTCATCTCCCGTTCTACACCAACAATTCCACGACAAACAAATTGGTCTACCCTTGGTTTGCTACCATATTTCCTAGATACACATCAACAAACATAATCTCTAAGTACTACCATGAATAATGATCACCCCTATGAATCAAGACACCTCGGGTCCTTCTGCTACCAATACACTGAGCCCATCTGAAGCTAATTTTATTGTTACCATTGAGTTTTCATCAGAACATAAGAAAATATCAGAAATGGAGAGCTTTATATCTAAAAATGACTAGCCATATAGTTTATGGCATAAAGTCCATCTTACCATTGGCTTTATGGAATGATAGTGAAAATACAGTTTGTAGTAACACCAATTCTGATACTTTGGATCTGTGGGATCTTAGACGAACTGTAGGTTTAGGTTCCTACACCTAAAACTCAGATAATTAATTTGCAAAATAGGAACAATGACACCATGTATGACTGTTAAGGTTCAAATCATGTTTGTGAAGTCTCTACTTTTAATACCCGCTATTGTAAGATCACAATAAAAATGAAGAATATTATTGTTATTATTCCTAAAAAGCTAAATTTGGTGGACTAGTAATTGATTCCTGAGACAATTACCATATCCCCTAAAACCAAGGTCCTAGACCTAACTGACTCTATCTAATAGGTTCCTGTTAAAGTAGTTGGAATATCAAGCCAAGATTTTGTGGAGTTGTGTCAAGTTACAGTCTTCCCTCCTGAAGGAGATGAATGCAGGGCTTTTTTTTTAATACAAAGCCAACTGTCTCATATGGCTCTCAATGCTGATCCCCCAACACACCTCTCTAAACTTCCATTTTCAGAGACACTAAATCAATGGAGGCCCCCTAAGCTTGCAACTGAACTTATTTCTAACATAAGAAAATTTGATTGAGTTTTAAGAGGTATATTAAAAAAACAAGGGTGCCAATTTATTTTCTCTGCTGATGACAGATAATGGTTTCAGTTGCCTTACAATGCAATTGCACCCCTTCCACACACCACTTAGATGGTTCAGGGTTTCTGTACATCTTTCTTTTTCCACAGCTCTTTTTCTCTATCTAATACATTGTTACTCACCAATCAATAACAGGTATATATTTTTCACTCACACTGAAAACCTATTTTTGGAACCACCACCCTATCATTAGCACCCCTGGAATCTCCATCATCAATAATGATGACTTATCTGGCAATATCCACTGTATTAGGTGGAAGGGCAAATTGTCTTATCAAAAGTCTTCTTTGTAAAGATAGTAAACTATCTCACAAAGGTTTCTAAACCTAAAAGTATGCATGACTGTGCATGAATGCGACACATATTAGCACATGTAAGTATACTATAAGCTCTTTCAGGGTGAACGTATTTGCTTTCTTTGGGTTTCTTACACTAGCAAACTAACTGGCACAGAGTAAGTAACTGCTCAATAAATACTTGATGAAAGAATGAATAAGCCAGGTCTCACACAATATGCTGCAGAATTACAGAGAGAAATAACATATTTTTTCTGTCAGACGAAAACTTTTTTTAAAATGTGAAATGGAAGAATTAGCAACAACATGAATACCGAGTTTCTTGATTCCTCTCTCGTACTGTTAGCAGCAAGAAGACAAGACCTCAGTTCTTGTCTTCTTGAAGGAAAAATTTCAAGCAAGAGATAAAGTGTAGCAAAGTAAGAATTTATTGGCTGCAGCAAAAACATATTTAGGACAGTGAAACAAGGAAGGGCATAGAAGAAGTAACCAGAAAGCCTAGGCTGGGCTGCTTTGGCTCACTAGGACGTCAGAGAAAAGGGGTCCTTGGAGACAGGTCTAGGGGGTTAGCCCAGGAAGAGCTGTCATTGCCCATTGCTCCCTTGGCTGGGAACCTTTAGAGGAAAGAAGGGGTGAATGGCACAGGCATGCTCCCCTGGGGGAGAGCTCTCGCTGGATCCTTCATCCTGAGCTTATTTCTCTCTCTCTTACTGGTGGAAATCTTAGGGGAGGTCTCAGGGAGGGTCCCAATAGAATATTCATTAGCTTCCCAGGGCTGCTCTTTCAGAGTTGTGGTCTCTACTGATTGATTGGTGCCAGGGCAGAGGGTCATTAGTCAATGTAGCTGGTTCTGAGTCAGCCATGGTGCCACTTGTCTGGTTTTGCTGCCTTTCTGGCCTGGAGCTGAAATACAACTGAGACCTAGATGTTATCTTTAGGGAGGAAAAGGTCAGTGGGTCTAAACGGCATGACCAGTGATATGAAAGATCAGGGGTCCAAACCGCATGACCAGTGATATGTTAGTGGTGGATAGGTTACCCTGATGGGAGGTTCTTGTTTTCCTAGCTTTGCCCCTAGGCTTTTGGGGCTTTCTGCCCTGGTGAGTTTCTGTACCGGGCTCATCATCATTGCTCTGCTCATGTCTGTCTAACTGCCTATAGCAACACCGGTACAATTTCTCGGAAGAACCCCCATGAGTCAGATAAAAACACTAAAGCTGATCTGCATCATGGCTCACTAAATTAAGGGGCTTTACGTACAGAGGAAAAAAAACACATTTGAGAAAGGAGCAGGAAATGTAAAATAATAGTTGTTCTCCTTGGGACCATGAAAGATAATTTATTTAATCTTTGAAATGACTGATATTTGTGACTTCTTTTCAAGAAGTTATTCAGGTAAAATCTATAAATTATTTGTGCATTGAAATTAATGTGCACCAAAGTAATATGGAATTTAGACACAATCCTTTAATTTGAAATAGCCAAATTACACCTTGTTAGAAAGTCCTTATATTCTCCCAATATTTAGAACTTGGAATTTTTTAGGGTGAGTTGGACATAATTAGATGTGTCTGTATACTGTTGTGTTAATTGGCTGCATGTGCATTTACTAGGATGGCTTAGACTTGATGTCACATAGATGAGTCTGGATGAGGCTGCCTAAACTGGAGAGAAAAAAGAAATCATTCTATCCCCCCAGGATGGTGCACCTTTTACCTTGTGACTTAGCCAGTGACTCCCCAGCTGCCAAATCAAGTGATCCTGACAAATTTGGGGTGTTAATCTGAGGAGAGGTAACATTAAAATTATAAATTCTGTTGTCTAGGTCTTTGTTTTTATATAATTTCATTTTAAGAGCTAAGCATCATTTTAAGTGCTACCTGAAGAATATTCTCCTTATTGCTATTTTTTATCTCCTAACACCCCATTTCTAATTAAGGGTTTCACAACATCTGTCCAACACAAACTTGAAAACTTATCACAAAAACATAAACACCAAGGGCTTTAGCATGTATGAAGAATATGAGTTTGAAAATGTTTACCTATGCAAATATTTGGGCGCTAGAATTTCATACTTGGCTTAGAAGCTAAGTTTTTTCTAAGCATGTTGCTACAGAAAAGTGATATCCTGGGAGGACTGTTTACTTGGAAGAGGCTTCAAGGATAAGAGTTACCAGCATTTAATGATATTGATCAAATGTTATTTTTACGTTAAAAAAAAAGTGAGGAATTTTTCCTTAAACTTTTACCTTTTATCTAGTTGTGCTTTTACTTTCATTTAATAGTAAAAAAATATAATTTTAAAGGTAGAGTATTATAACAAGGGGCACAATTCTTCCTCAATTTCATTGATGTCAGTGAAGACAATATGGGTCATTGGAAAAAAAAAAAAAAAAAAAAAAAAGCCCGGCTAGCATGGTTCAGTGGTTGAGCATTGACCTCTGACCTCTGAACCAGGAGGTCACTGTTTGATTCCATGGTCAAGGCATATGTCCAAGTTGTGGGCTCCATCTCCAGTGGGGGTGTGCAGGAGGCAGCCAATCAATGATTCTCTCTCATCATTGATGTTTCTATCTCTCTCTCTCCCTCTCCCTTCCTTCCTGAAATCAATAAGAATATATATTTTAAAAAATGTAATTTTTCAGTCATTTTGTTATTTATTTATTTATTTATTTATTGACTTACTTTTTAGTAAAATAGAGCCAAAATCTCAAGCCCAGTTGGTCACAGGCAAACCTCCAGGTTGCTGTGAAAATGCAGGTGAGATGAACATGTAGTTATACGGGCTGCAGACTCCAGCAGTTGGATTCTTTCCTAAAATTTCCAGCACTGGGTTTCTCTGTCTCCGCTGATCACTAAGTACCTGAGGTATTTCTGTTTTATTCTCAGACAACAATTTCATGCTACCTTTGAATGTTCACAATAAAAAGCTTGCTGGTCACATATTCAATGTTTGCTTACTCCTATGTGAACACGAATGCTTGAGATTCCATCTGAGAGCTACTGTTGGAGTTGGTTTCTGCTATTGAGGGGAACCTGCTCAACCAGTTTCACTAAATCCTTAGAAGAATGTTTTGTTCCACAAAGAAAGTATTGTTCTACAGGACAAGATAGGTAATTATGAGATAATGGATAAGTTTGTCTTTCATTGTGAAATTAGACACACACACACACACACAGAAAAAGAAATAAAATGGGTGATTACTGATTACAGAAGTTCTCTTACCATGGAACTCCTAAGAAAAACAGAAGTTCACTTTGGAAGTTCATTTATCAAAAGGGCATTCAAAAAATGCCCAGTTTGTAACCCAAGCTAATGAAAACAAGGACATGTATAGTTAAGGCTGACTTCCAGTACCTGGGCCCACCAGGGTGTCTTCCTAACAGCCTCCTTTAGATGTTCCTTTGAGTCCATGGAGGGAAGGTTGGCTTAAGCTGTGAATTTCCTTGTTATTAGTTTCTGTCATGACCTTAATGTACTTTGAGTGACTTTCTGGTTAGTACTTTTAATTTCCTCTCTTTCACAACACAGCTATGACCCTGATAGGATATACTACCACAACTGAGATCCAATTATCACCAAATTGCAAGCATGGTGGGTTTTCCTTTGCTACCAAATCCCCATGATCACCATGAAAGGACTTTTTTGGAGGCCACATCTTCATAATGTTTTTTCCTAATATTTACATATAATTTATTTTATGGTGTTCATAAAAACTTACTCATGAAGTGCCCAGCTGGCATGGCTCAGTGGTTGAGCAATGACCTATGAACCAGGAAATCAGGGTTCAATTCCCAAACAAGGCACATGTCTGGGGTTCAGGCTCAACCCCCAGTAAGAGGTGTCCAGGAGGCAGCCAATCAATGAATCTTTCTCATCATTGATGTTTCTATCTCTCTCTCCCTCTCCATTCTTCTATGAAATCAATAATTTTTTTTTCAAAAAAAAAACTTACTTGTGAAGCCTTTTTAAAAATATATATACTTATTGATTTCAGAGAGGAAGGGAGAGAGAGAGATAGAAACATCAATGATGAGAGAGAGTCATTGATCAGCTGTCTCCTGCAAGCCCCACACTGGGGATCAAGCCAACAACCTCAACATGTCCCTTGACCAGAATCAAATCCTGGACCCTTCAGTCCGTAGTCCAACGCTCTATCCACTTAGCCAAACCGGCTAAGGTGTGAAGGCTTTTTTTTTAACTTCTTGTTTTACTGTTCAAAAACAAGACCAATAAAACTATTTTCTGTGTAAAATTATTGCTATGATTTATAGGAATCTATTTTTCTCCTTCTTCTTCTTCTTTTTTTTTTTTACTGTCCTACCTTCATCCCCACTGCACTGTCTTTGGTTCTTCCTGGGTTGGAGTGTGCTGGGGTGGGAGGAGAGGTCAGTGGACAGAAAAGGTTCCAATCAGTCACCAGTGTTCTCTGGGCTTTGGGCATCTTCTAAGATCCCTTTGTCTTGAATGCAGTGTGAGTCCTTCTGAGACACCTTCCCACATGAAGATCTTGTTTTCTTTATAGTTCCTTTAATGGAGTCAAAATTTGTTCTCTGGCTGTTACCTAAGACACCCTTGAGTTTGTGCATCAGTAATACTCCTCTAAGCCCTTTCAGGGAGCAGTAAGTGCTTCCCGAAGGAATCCCTGTGACAATGACCCTCAAGCTAGTTCCTTCCTTGTGGCTTAACTCTAATCTTTTAGTCAGTAGTACTGACAACACAGGGCTCAGTACAAAATGAAAATGCAGGCTTTCTTGTTAAAAATTAAGAATTTCATGATGGTGATCTTGCCAGTGGAAATTGTGTTCTTTCATGGGATCACAAAGAAAACATTCCAGGGACCCATGTATGGGAGATTGTGGCATGGTAAGATTTATTTTGGGTAGAAATAGAAGGCCAGCCCCCAATTCCTGATGCCTCATCTTCATCTGTCCCGCTATGTAAAAAGTCCAGTCTTGCCTTCATCAAGCCCAAATGTATGTCCCCATCCTACCAATGTAGCTTATTCCTGGCTGGCGTTGTGCTCACATTTGGTCCTCGCATCTGCTGGGCCAGAGGTGGCTGCTAGGGCAGCATGGTTGCTATGAAGAGAGAATGCGTGAGCCAATGGGGCCAGGGCCTGTTAGTGTGTAACTGAGCAAGAGAGAAAGAGAGCTTCTTTGTTAGATTGATTATATTATCTCTGGCTTGGAACGGATCAGGTGCCCTTTCAAACTAACCAATCAACTTCCCAAGTTTTCCTGGGCTTCTAATGAGTTCACCCCCCTAACCATTCTATTTTCTAGATCTTCTGGGATCTGTGTCCCTTATCCAATCTGATCTTTTTCCCAGGCTAGACTCTCCTCCAGGTTAGTAGCCACAGCCTCTCACAGTCTAGATTTCCCAGGTGTTTCCCTTGGACTGCTGCTCAGTAAGCAGACAGCCAGGGGTAACCTTCCTCTGTACAAACCACTCTTTGTACAGAGGAGGCAAACACCAAATACTAACTTTCTCTAAGGAAAAGTTCTTGATTCTATCAGCCACATTCTTTGCTAACCTTAATGTGGTCCCTGAACTAGAAGGTGCCAAAAAAAAATCTCCTTCCTAAGTACATACTCTCCTGAACATCATACATCTTCCACTGATAGCACTGGATTTTTCTCTAGAAATCTACCCGCTTCATTGCCCTTAGTCCACTTGACATGGCCAACCCCAAGCCATCAGCACATTGCCATCCCCTCACCAGAGGTAGTGACTATTAGTGAGAGTTGTGAGTGGAAATACTGAGGAGACTCTTGTTCTTTCCCCTAAGAAAGAATGATGTGACATAATGTAGAATCTGCTGGTTGCCATCTCATGACCCCAGAAGTGAAATCAAGGGATAGAAGCAGAAAAAAGGGTGAAACTGTTTATGTCTTTTGAGCCCCTGCATCTAACCAGTACTGAAAGGCTGAGTTAAATGAGCCAATGGTTCCATTCCTCTTTTGCTTAGGCCAATTTGAATTAGGTTTTCTATAATTTCCAATCGATAGAGTCTTACCTATTCAATTTACCAATACTAACGTTGTGCAGTTCATCATTTCATTTTTATGTCTAAGTAATAATTCTATAAATATAAAATTTAGACAGTGTTAAAGTGCCATGTACTTTTACCATTACTCCTCCTATATCTTCTAACTGCTTTGTTATTATTTAAGACCAGGTGACCGTATTGCTCCTTCATACCCAAGCAAAAAGTAACTGACATTATATGTACAACTATATAATTGACAAGAGGAGGCCACATATTAGAAGCATGATATTTTTCAGATAATGGTGACAAGGTATAGAAGGTCTTTGAACCCTTAGAGGCATGTTCTAAAAAATATCAATGAATCAATGTGAATAGTATCTATAATTTATTTGATGTTAGAAAACAAGAGTGTCATTACTTTTGTAACTTACATAATATTTTCATATAACTTTAACAATAAACATTTTAAAACATGTTTTAATGTTTTTTAATTAGTGCTTTGTCATTAATAACTGTCATTTTTTAAAATATATTTTATTGATTTTTTACAGAGAGGAAGGGAGAGGGACAGAGAGTCAGAAATATCGATGAAAGAGAAACATCGACCAGCCGCCTCCTGCACATCCCCCACTGGGGATGTGCCCGCAACCAAGGTACATGCCCTTGAGCGGAATCAAACCTGGGACCCTTCAGTCCTCAGGCCCACGCTCTATCCACTGAGCCAAACCAGTTACGGCAATAACTGTCATTTTTGAAACAAGTAAAAGATAAATGAAGAAAAAATTATTATAAAAAACAACACAAATGATATTTTAAAACTTGACCTTTCATTTCCTCTGACCCAGTGGAACTCATATATGAAGGAGAAACTATATTTCACTGAAGTGACCATCAACATGGACACTTCCTTGAAATGACAGTAGTCAAACCTTAAAAAATTATTTAAAAGCAAGAAAAGGCTGTTCTTAGAAGAAATACACCTTCTGTTCTAGAAACGTTACTGCCCTAGCTATTCATAACCATAAGGTTTGTTTGTGATTTTTTGTTATTTTAAGGACAGAATTGAAGGAGCCCACAATGCTGGGGGTACTAGTCTGTGGCCGCATTTATGAGGTGCACTCTCTGAAGTATATAAGACACACCTCAAAGGGAGCATGAAGCTGAAATTTTAAAATGTGAGCATTTCCGGAGGTGAGCACAGTGAATGCAGATAACATCCCCATCTGGAACCTAGTCCTCCTGCCAGCTGTCTACAAGTCTTCTTTGAAGTGTAAGGAATCCTTGAGGAAAGATGGAGAAATATTGTTCCATGATAATGGGCTGGGAATTCTCAGCAAATAGCTCTAGAAACAAACAAACAAAAAGAAAAAGATTGTGCATTACAACTGTGTTGTAACTTAAATGTAGCATTTTTCCCATGAAGACTCCACATAGGTCCTCCTGACATGAGTCGAGTAATCTTCATGATTAAGATACCAGTTTCTAAAGAATTTCTTGAAAGGATAGAGGGGGGGAAAGTACTATAGGTTGACTACAGTTTTGGTACAGACATAAAAAATGGGATAATTTAATAACAATGACAGGATTAATTATCAAGTTCACTGAAGTCTCACAATCTCTGCCCACTAGGCCGCCCACACAGATGCAAGTGACCAAGCAGTTGATTCACTGGTACAGGAGTCTGAGTGGGTCACTCTCCTGCTTAACTCCCTATATTAGCATCCACTGTCTGCAGAGGAGGCATAGAACTATCGCATGCTGTGCAAAATATATTCAAGATTGCACCCTGTCTCTCTCTCTTCAACCTCATTTCCTGACATATCCCGCCCCCTTTCACACATGCACACCCCTCTACCACACACACACACACACACACACACACACACACACACAAACCTTTTACAGTCTAATCAAGCTGAATAGCTTGCAGATAGAGCTTTGTACATGCTGTTTTCTCTAACTCGGTGCTCAAAAAATTTTTTTCTGTAAAGAGGCAAATAGTGAATATTTTCAGCTTTAGATCTATAACCATATAGTTGCACCTAAATGAATGAGCATGGCTGTGTTCCAGTAAAATTTATTTGTGGATTCTGAAATTTGAATTTCATATAATTTATGTGTCATAAAATATTATCCTCCCATTTAAATATACAAAAACAATGTTTATTTCCCAGGCCACACACAAATAGGCAGAGGGCCAGATTTGACCCAAGGGCCCTAGTGTGCAGAGCCCTGCTCCAGATGTATGGCTTAGCTTACTTATCTGCCAAATGCACTCTTTAAGACAGTCCTTGAACCTTCCACCCAAGTGCAGGGCTGCCATGGTCTCATTAATACATTTCTCTGATACTGCTTGTTTCAATATTTTAAGTAAATTTTACTATGTTTTTCCCCAACCAGGCTTTGAGCTCTTTATAAGCAGGAAAGGGTTATGAAATTTTGTATCCCACCAAGTTCTCAACATGTGCCAAATGACATCAAGTGAGGGGACTGGAGTTTTCAGACTCCTTTCTCTTCTCCAAAATATTTCTGATGAGTCAGGCATCGCTCTGTGAACAAGGGTATTAGGTGCAGTGGGACTGGGAGACAGTCTGACTGGGAAGTCAGAGCCCTGTCAGTGTCAAATCCCAGGTTCTCTGTCAATGATAATTGCTAACATAGCCTGGATTAGGGTGTGGTTGACAGTCATTCATCCCACAAACATTCCTTGGCTGCTGGGTGTTAGGATTCAGGCTGGGAACAGGACAAAGATACTCCTTGCCCTGAGGAATTTTCAGACTGGTCAGGAAGAAAGACTTCAAAAGCTAATCTAATGAGAAAGTAAAGTACCACGGAACACCCAGCTGAGGAAGCCAGTCCCAGGGGCAAGGGGGAGGTTGGGGAAGGAGCCCCAGAAAGTGATATGCGCACGAAAACCTGAAGGAGAAGTCCAAGTTGTCTCGGTGAAGAGAGAGAGGAAGGGCATCTAAGTACAAGGAGCAGCCTCATAAAGGCTCAGGGGTAGGAGAACCGCACAGCAGGTTTCTCAGCCATCCCCACTCTATTAACATTAGCATTAGGTTTACAAGGGATTCTCAGGGATCTAGCTGCTGCCTGACCCTAGCAAGGCCTCCTCACCTGCACACAGAGCCGTGAGTTAATACTATCTGGGGTCCTCCTTGAATATATTCATTCTAAACGCCTCATGGCTCTTAGTCCTCTGTCTAATGACAAGTTCTGTGCATTTTGCTCTTAGGATTCTTCATTTGGTTTTCCCTTCTCCATCCCTTAGTTTTTTAGCATTATGAGGGCATAGATGTTATTTTCTGCTGCATTTCTTTAACTCCACACACATGTAAGATGCCATTCATTCAAGAAAAAATTATTAAGCATCTCTGTGCACCATGCACTGTTCTAGGTGCCTGGGATACTTCAGAATAAAACTGATAAAGATCTCTACTTGTGAATCTTACATGGGGGTGTGGGATGCAAGAAAAGGTGATGATATACACAAAAATAATGAATGAGTAAATTATATAATAGTTTTAAAAGAAAAACATGTTCAGCAGGTAATGGAGACTGTGGGGTTGAAGGTGCATTTTAAAGAGGAGTTTCAGGATAGAACTCATTATCGTGGAGACTTTGAGCAAAGATGATGGAAAGGAGGAAATTGGCCATGGAGATATTTTCAGGAAAAAAGAACAACCAGTGAAAACTACATCAAGAAAGAACTGGTACCATGCAAGAACTGCAGGAAGGACCTAGTGGCAAAATAATGAAGAAAGAAGTTGCAGGAGATGAGTTAAGAGAAAAAACCCAGGACAAGCTGTGGGGAGTCTGATCATGGAGGGTCTTATTGGACCCTCTAACCATGTGGATTTTATTTCTGACTCAAATGGAGAACAATGCAAGTGTGTGAGCAGAGTCATGCATGACATAATCTGATCCACACTTTACAAGGACAATTTTGGCTGTAGGATTAAGAGGAGCTGGCAGGGGCAGGAACAAGAGCAGGGAGGGTGGTGAGGAGCCCATTGTAGTAATCCAGGTGAGACATGAGGGGCAGTGGGATTCTGGAAAGCTGTTGGGATGAAGTGAACAGTCTCCCCTCACTGTCTGAATGTGGGGTTCAAGGAAAAGAGAATAGACAAGGATGTTAGCCAGAGCACCTGGAGAATTGGAGTTGCTGTTGGTTGACTAAAAAGAGGAAGTCTGTCTGCCATGGAGCACATTTGGGGATCATATCAGAAGTAGGATTTGCTGAGAATTAAACCTCTCTCAGACTTTTAAGTCAAAATATCATAAGTCATTGAATATATGAGCCTATAATTCCAGAGCGTTCTGAACTCTGGCTATAAATTTGGGCATCTTTGGCATATAAACGGCCAGTAGGACAGGAGACTGAGCGAAGTCACGGAAGGGATAAATGGAGACTGAGAAGAGAAGAGGCCCCAGGACTGAGTCCCAAGGCCCCTGACATCAGGGTGATTTATTGTCATTGGTGCCGAACTAACTGATTCACTGGCTGACTCGGGTAAAAAATAACACAATTGTCCAAGTAATGTATTAGAAATATAGGTCCTAATCTCTTTTATATTACAACAAGTGATATCACATATTATTGAGAATATGGTTTGGGGCATCCTATACTGACAAAAACATCCTATCTTTCATCAATGACACAAACAGAATAAAAATCATGTATTAAAGGGTCTCAGTATTAGGAAGGTTGAGAACCACTGATCTAGACCCTCCATCATTGCTTCCAGAAGACCCGTGTGCCTCTTTTGGCTACTGACAAAGTCACAGTGACTGGGGCCTAAAGGAGTGTAAATCTGGTTATTTATCCTAACACACACACACACACACACACACACACACACACACACACACACACACACATTTCAAAAGGAAAACAGTGCAGAAAAGTCTTTTTGGTAACTCCAACTCTTATAGCCTAGGTAAGAAACAGGATCAAGATCCTCAGGGACAAAAACAAAAGCTGACTGCGTCTGGGAGGAAACAGTGGGGCTAATGTGTCATCTGCCCGCTCCAGGAGGATTTCACAGCCGTGGGAACAGTAGTTACAGCTATGCATACCTGTGCAAAGACAAATCTGAAATTGATTTGATTTTGATGAACTCCAAAAGCTGAAGAGCAACAAGAGATCAAAGTTCCTTCTCCCAGCAGAGTAACACCTTCCTTTCTTCAATTACAATCTCAATACAGAAGCAGATCATGCAGGAATCCGAATGTTTGTATCATCAGGAAAAACAAGTTTTTACATGATTTTTTGAGCTATTTTGGGGAAACATTTCTCATGCTCAAATAAGGCCGCATGACCCACTGCCAAAATGTGAGTATTTTAACCATGATCAAGAGGGTGCATAATCCCAGGGCAGCAGACAGCACTGGCTGCGTGTGGCCCCCAACGCTCACCCTTTCCAAGATCAACTTCCTGCTCCTCTGGAAAAAACACTGCCCCTTCCATTACCAAACAGTGCAGGATCAGGGGGGTAAGTGTTGGGCTGCACGGGGAGGGGAAAGAGGGAGAGAAAACTGTGGGTGTGATTCTCTCCATGCACTTAGGGAAAATTGCATAGTACTTCAGCAGAAATCTTCAGTAGAAAAAGCAATGTGTCTACCAGAATCCTAAGCATTTTGAATGAAAGTTACTACTTTTATTTTCTTCTTTCTTTCTTTTATGTTTTTTTCTTGTTAAATTACAGCCTTGCAATTTCCTGGAGCCGAAGCCCCTTTCTTCCTGACAAGGTAAGATGGCTTTCTGTGTAGGGGGGTAGGATGTTGTTAGAATAAGAGACTAGAAGCTAAATTCTTGGGCTCTGTTCCTAGTTCTGACTGTTGTGATGGCAAAGCACTCTGTCTGGGAGCCTATAAATATATGCCATAAATGTGTCAACTCTACTTATACTCTATAGGAATGCTGCTATCTCTTGGCAGAATAATATTACCATCCTAACAGTGTATAAGTCGGTTGTAGTTTCTAAAATTTATATATATATATATATAATAGTTGGGAGGAACATGCCCTGAATGGCAGAACTTGTGTTTACCCTGGGAACAATTGTTTGGAAAATATATAATCAGGTCCACCACTAATAAATGACTTGGTAGGTACTTTACATTTCAAAAAGTTCATAGTATATCATTAGGGAAAAAAATGAGCAAAAATTTCTGTTTTACCAATAGTTATTATTTTATGAAGTAAAAATGACTACGTGAAAAATTGAATTTTTCCTCTACATGTATTAAGTCATTTATATGGGGCTTTTAATATTTTATGTGCACTTCTTTCACTTGAGATTCTGGAAAAGAGGAGTGCCGGCAAATTTCAGACTGCCTCCTTATTCAAATGAAGTGGAATTTCCTCAATAAAATTATTCAAATCAATTGACAATTGGTATGTTTTTTTAATATCTGTTTTTGTGTATCAACCTCATACTCTTTTCTGCTTTCTTAAAAACAAATACTATGTTGTTGTGTAATGTACACATTTCATAAAATATGAAGCGACAAAGCAAGTACACATTGAGGTTTCTTTTGTAATCAGAGGGCTGGAAAATTAGGACAGGAAGCCTGAGAAATAGCCCCACAAATGGAAAAGGCTTCTCCTAGGATGTCTCACTCATTGTCATTTGTGAGAAATTCCCCAGGGAATGTTCATGAACGTAAAGTCCAGTCTAGCTTAAAATGACTCATATATGTACCAGTTCTCCCAGAATTCTGCTCCAAAAACTACCTGTCATCTTTGCTGAAAGCACAAGCATCATTTTCTTTAACATATAAATTGAAAATCAGCAAAATTTTAAATTAACCTAATACATTTCCTTCATGGTCTGGCCTTAACCTAATTTTCACACATAACTAAGGCATTTACTTTATTCCACATAAAAAATTTACCTGATGCTATTTTTAATAAATGTTATGCTACAAATGTGGTATATATTTTAAATGCTAAAAACAATTCGCTTTAAGAGGCATAAACTAAGTTAGGTATTTCTGTTTATAATGTTACTCCCTTTAGTGTAAAACGTTGTTCCTGATAGTATTGTATTCAACAAAGAGCTTGAAAAATAAATTTCAATGAGGTTTATTTTTTGTATTTGTATATTTTTCTTGACTTTTAATATCTTCTTATTTATTTTAGAACCAAGAGATATTGGCAGAGTCAAAGACACAGCCTTTCATTTTAAAGGCATTTTCTTTTCTTACAAATCTGCTATCACCATAATCCTAAAAGTACAAAAGACAGCTAAATTATCTATTCTCCTTTCTGACCACGGAGACTTCTAAACTTTAACTTTGATTTAGATTAAACAGTACCCTAGCAAAAGATTTCAAGAGGAGCCTTTGGAAGGTCGGTCCCGGGTGTAAAGAGCAGCTGCTTCCTGAAGTTTAAAGGGCAGGGCAGGGCTGCAGTGTTCTTAAGGTTGCTATGAAGAGCAGTAAATAACGATTATAAAGTGTTTGGTAAATGCTTTATGTGACACATAAATGCTCTATAATAAAAGAAACCTCCAGCAAGGTAAAAGGGGACCCTGTGCCGATGGAGGCGTTGGCCTGCAGGTGAGTAATAACCATGATTAGTGAAAAGCTCACAGCTCCTCTGAGACAGGTATTACGCCGTCTTGCCAAATGTTACCTCCAAATATGGGAAAGTTAGTCTGCATTTCCTCTTCCAAAGCTTGACTTTCGATTGAAGACCATGGTGCAAAAGCTAGCTCACTGACTCCATCTGAATGAATCATGGCCTTGGAAACTGGAGGAGATAACAAAGTAAATTGTCCCTCTCTTTGCATTAGGACTGGAGGCATTTACCAGAATACTGTCTGGTTCTCAAACCGCACACCACGCCTCTTTTCCTTGGAGTCTATTCATTTCTTGTTAATTTCACATTCACTGACATACTTCTTGGTTTCATTATAAACCCATCCTACTAAAGCTCATGAAATAACTCTCTTTGTTGCCTCTCTGAATGTAAGCAGTCATACACGCTCACACACATAAATGGCACTCTTAAGTCTTGGCATTTTTGTCTGAAAAACATTTCTTTTAATCCATAAAGTTAATCATTTATTTCACTCAAAATGACCTCATTTAATTACATGCAGCCAACTTTTAAACTAATTTTTGCTTAATGTTCTAGATTTCATCCCATTGGCAAGTTGTTAAAAAAGATATTGTTCTTATATCTTCACAGCAATTTCTATAAAAACTAATACAATTTGTCCTGTGATATATTATGCATGTTAGTGATGATACCATCATAAAATTTAAATAGTTTATCACCCATATTCCTAATGATGTTAATATTGTATGCCCCCTGTTTTTATTCATAAAATTGTTCCATAAAATCTGTGTTTTTTTTTCAGTACTTTAAGCATTTTATCTAACCGCACCCCTTATTTGGTTCAGTCTGCAATTAAGATTCTCATAGAGGCACTGAGAGTCAAAGAGGGTAGGAATTGGAGGGAGAGGTTGAGTATATGGTTTCCTATGAGATAATATTTTTATCTTCAGGGGACATCTTTCAAACGCGTGTACACACCAAGAGATTTTTATATATTTCCCCTTTTGGCTTATTTATTAATTTGACTAATATTTAGTTAAGATCTTCTATAATCTAGGTTCTGACCATAGCACAGATAAAACTGTCAGAAATGGCATATGCTGTGCATAAAATCATGAGGAAAGCTCATGAGATGGAATCCCAATAAGTATCATTTAATTTTATTTCAGTGTTTTGTGGTCAATTTTTCTTTTTTCTGTAATTTATTTTTAAGCCTTTCTGAGAGACCTTGGATAAGTCATTTAAACTTTCAGGGTTTGGGTTTTTTTCTATCTAGATAATCAAGCAGTTGACATGTGAGAAAGAACTTAAATATGTTCTACATACAATTTTATTTGTCCAATACTTTTCTATATAAGACAAATCATTCTATTGCACTATCTTCAACATACAAGAACTAACTCACCAATGTGACAAAAATGCACAAAGATGGCAAAAAGTTGTAAAATAGCTCTCCAGACCCTCTGCATTAACTCAGAGTTTTGGCAGAGTGGAGTCATGTTGTCTTCTCGCGGGGTCCTCTCACAGTTACATTTCCTCGTATGTTGAAGTGTTCTGGACACTAACCTGGTTTCTTTTACTCGCACAGTGAAATGATGAGCAATATTTCAGTCAGCTCTATGGAAACTAAAAAGTCTAAAACCAGTGAGTATTGAGAAGAATTTATAGACATTGAATCCCCCTTTCAAGTTGGTAGGAAAATATCTGCTACAGCCACTTGGGACAAGTGAAAATATGAAGGACCAATGCAAACTTCCATCCCCAGGGAGACATACATGCAGAGGAGGCACATCCCTGGATGTTTACTGTGATATGGTTTTAAGGAACAATGGAATAGCCCAAAATGTCAATAAACACATGGAGGGGACTATTTAACTAAAATGTGGTCTGTGCACATCATGTTGGTTAAAAATGAATGAACTAAAGGTATGCGCATTTCATCTCAGCATAGGGTCTTAGTGGAGAAAGTTCAAGTGTCAGGAGGACCCATAAAATAGGACGCTGAGGCACATGTAAGGCAATACCGTATACCGCATATGGCTCTCCATAGGGAGGATTCTCACCAGGCTCAGGCTGGCTGTGTAGTTTCGTCTCCGAAGAGGAAAGGAAGGAAATGAGCCTGCAGTGAGGTGGTCAAAGGGAGCACAGGTGTTATCTACAGGGTGTACTATCATTCTTTTTGCCTCTTTCTTGAGAATTAATGCATTTTTCGTTTTTGTAAGGTTTTCTTTTGCCACCCTCCCCCCGCAAGAGTATGAATACATCTTTCCCAAGTGATTTTTTTAAGAATGTAGATTTTAAAAAAGCAAAAAACAAAAACAAGCCACAAACATTGCAAAATATTTTAACAGTTTTAAACGTGGGTGAGAAGAATACAAGTTATTGTTATATTATTCTTTGTACTTTTCTGTATTTAAAAATTCCTCCACATGAGGGGGGGTGGAGTTAGTTCTAGCAGGAAGCTACCAACATTCTAGTTTCTCTGTCACACACACACACACACACACACACACACACACACACACACCTCGCACCATTCCTTAGCTGTGAGATTTGGAGCAGATCACTTAACCTCTCAAGACCTCAGCTGCCTCTTGGGGGTAGTGACACCTGACCCCCTGAAAGCCCTGGGCTGAAACAGATGGTCGCTTGATATCAGCTTTGCCTGCCTCTCCAGACACAGAAGTCACAAATCTCACCGAACCGCCCCTACCTCTAGTTACACTGGATCCTGCAACCTGTCACCTGCACCAGGGAGCCTGGAAGTGCGGTCCTGGACTGCACTGGCTCGGGCTTCTGCAGAGCCTCCTACAAAAGCTTCCCCTGGAGTGTGGAGAGGGACAGAGAGACAGAGAGAGGAGAGGAATGTCAGCACTGGGGAGGGAGGAGAGCAGGGAGAGGGAAAGATGAGAGCAAAGGAACAGCCAGCCGAGGATGAAGAAATGCAGACATCAAGGAGTGGAGAGGACAAGCCAGGAAAACACGGTTCTCTAAGCTGACATTTCAGCAGGTGTGTCATCTGGGTGTGAACATGACGACTGTAACAAAGAGGAGCAACACTATTCCTGCCTGGAAAAAAAATGATAAGAGCCGTCGGAAATGCACAGGCACTGTTCCCACTGGCTCTGCTTCTCACAGATGCAAATACCTGCGTGCTTTGTGCATCTTGGTGCGGTGATGTCACCCACTCGCCAGGTAAACCGCCCCAGTCATCAGCCCTCTGCCTCCACTGCCGTCATTTTGCTCCAGCACCATGCCTGCAGTCTGAGGACAAAATCTGAACGGCTTTACCGTGGTGCCTAAGCCACACTTCAGTTCCAATTGAGGAAATTTATTGATAAAAGTCTGCCTATTTCATGGGGGTGGGGGGAGGGGAGAACATGAACAACTACTTTCTGTTTCACATTATTTATACCATCCTTTGTGTAAATATAAAAAAATTGCAATTCCGTATTTCAAATAAAAGTTAGCAAGTTAGCCTTTCCCCACCCCACCCAAACAGGTGTGTTGGTTGCAGTGGCAATGTTGGTTGCAATGGCAATCAAGTCAATAGTTCCTCTCTAATCACCTAGAAAGAACTATTAGACTAAGCAAAAAGTCAGAGAACTATTGCTCAGCGAGAGTTACACCAAGCTCTCTGTAGCAGCCAGCAATGTGTGTATAACATGTAATAGTGAGAACTAGACAGGAGTTATTTCAACAAATCCCAGGTGACTGGCCTCCAGTGACTGTTTTAAGTGGGATTTCACAACATGGGAGCTATGCTCTGTGAATTGACTTTTCTGCACGATGTGAAAATTCTTTCACCAGATGTAGGTTTCAATTCCACTTAGATATACCATTTTCATATATGTAATTTTCCCCTTAGTTCTCAAATTACATCATAAAATGGGAAGAGTGATACAGACACTGTTTCTCTATTTGGAATTTAATATGTAAGATAGAGCTTTTTTTTTTTTCCTTCTGGAAAAATGTGAATCTGCATTGTTCCAACAGTTGGAAAATTATTCTTCTCATGCCAAACCTATAACAGAGCAATAAAACGTGTAGCAGTTGGGTGGAGCTCCCCAGATTCCAGAAGTCTGTGAAATTCAGAGGCCCCCAAGTTTAAAAAATAAAGCGTCTGTTTATTTTGTCCTTAACACATTTCTAATTTGTTTTTGCAGATTGTTCTTTATTAACAAGGGAAAGCTATTTTTGTATTGTTGCCAAGAGACTTCAGAAACGAACAGCCTGATAAAAATAATAACTTCCTGTAATGAACAGTCTTGCTGGTTCAAAGATATCTAGGTCTATAAATTTTTTTCAGAAAATGTAAATTAAGAGCTTTTGTGCTAGGTGACATGACAGTGCAACTTCGGAGTCTTAGGCTGAATCAACCTGCCCTACTTTCACTGCTATATTGGGCAACGTAAAGAACAATGCTCTTCTCTTTGAAATGCTATAGCACTTTTGAAAACACTGACAGATTTATGTATTAGTTTAAATGCTATTTGCTTAAGTTTTCTTTAAAAATGATAGGCCAACAAAAAAACACAGCACAACAAAATCCCTGACACATTGACAGCATCACATAATTTAGCATCAACTCGAAAAGAAAGTTTGAAATTTAAATTTTGATTCTTTTTCATGTACAGCATGTAGGAAATAAGTTGCCAGTGATACATGCTGTGATATGAATTCTTCTCCAACAAAAGAAACTACAAAATGGATTTCTCATTGTAAGTTTGCTGTACTTAAAATGCTAGGTCTTCTTCTATTAACATACAGTAAGCTACCTTGTAAGATATAAGCTACAGAATCACACCATTGTAAGAGTAACTCATATTACATTAATTTGAAAATTAATCATTATTTATCAGTTAATAATAATGTATTATTAATCCCTATTATGTTAGTGGTAAATTATATTACTATGTATTATATTAATAGTAAATTGTATTATAGTAAATTAATAAAGTTCTCATGATACTTATAAAATCTTCTCTGTAATATTTATATGCACTCATTTTGCAAGGTCTATTACTCTAAGTTTCTTTGAAATTTGCTCCATCAGGTTGGTCTCAGCTGGAGAGCCACTTTTATGAGACAGAAGAGAAAAACAAATTATGATGCAGACCTTTCAATGTAGAGTATGTTAGAAAGTAAGCAATTGTAAGTACATAGTTTGGGTTGGTACAACGGCAACCTGCAATGATGCCACTGAGGATATTTTACAGCCTGAGGTGTATTTTATAGCCTTAGGAATTGCTGAGGGGTCGAAAGTAGAACAAAGCGATGCTTGTTTCCCCACTGGACTCTCCCTGCTGCCTGCCTCACTTTGATAGTGAAGCAAAAAGGAAAGTTCACCCGGATTATTTTTAAAATTACAGAAAAGTACCGTCATTAGAGCTTGAAGAAGTAATTAAATTTCTTTTGTGATCCAAGAATCCCTTTCACTCAGAGGGCCTTTCTTCTATGAATTCAATGAAAGTCAATCCTTGAAAATTCATACTCTTTGTGTATTTTCGTAAAGTTATTTTATGAAAGCACAAATTTATAGTCCGGATTAGACAATGCCCCATCTACATGTCTGTGAGTCAGAGTTGATGAATGAATTTTCTCACCTCATTTTCTCTAAGAAAGTATTCTGGTCCCAATTCAAAAAGCCGGCACACAAAGTCCTGGCAAATGGTTGGTGTTTTTGAGAAAATGAGTGGCTCTGCTGTGGACCGGCCTGTACCAGCAACTCTTACTGCATGTGAGAGCTGCTCTGGCCCTCCGGTTGGAGCAAAGACATGGACCCAGCAACTTTCACAAAGAACTTAGAGGCATCGCGTTGGTCAGAAACTGAAGACACTGAATAATATTTAAAAGAAAAAATATTAACATGGGAGAGCCTTTCTTTTCCCGAAAGAAAGTGTTAAAATAGACATATAAGCCAAAACAGTGGAGGAGGGGAGACAGGCTGATTCAAAACAGAGAGCATTGACCTTATTTCTCTCATACACCAAGATTGATTACAGGTGGATTGAAGAGTTTAGTGTATATGACACAAGATTAAAAACATAAAACTAAAAGACATAATTTAATGTGTTGGTTTTTTTTTACCTCTAGTGTAGAGGGTAACTTTCTAAGCATAAAAGCAATGGTAGAAATTTAATCCTTTTGATATTTGAAAGTAAACTTCAGGGGGGGAAATTAAAAGGCAAGAAAACTACGAACTACATTGATAGTAAATGTATAGATAAAATGGGTTAATCTCTTGAATTTTTTAAGAATACCTGTAAATTATTGAGGAGAAGATGAAGGCCTCCAATGGAAAAATAGGCAAAATGACTAGCATGAAATTTACATAGCAGGAGTTGCAAATGGCTGGTAAGCATTTGTAAATAAATGTTCAACTCACTAATAATCAGAAAAATGGGAATTAAATCGCAATGCTTTTTTTTATATCTAGCAAATAAGTAGAGAGTTTGGATAACAACAGGAAGCAACACCGGTGAACATTTACTGAAAAATATGAGTCATGACATTTTTAGTCAGAAGTCATAGCAAAGTCCAAGTTAATTAATAGCTGACTTGGTATGATCCTGACCAATAATAATAAACTGAGTCCACAAAGGTGCACAAGATCCTGGAGATGCTTTTGCACCCCGGGGACGTCTGAGGGTTCCCAGGAAGGGGCAGGATTAAAGGGGGGAGGGGGCCGGAGGAGGGGCTCATCCAGAAGTTATTTACTAACCCATATACAAGTATGTTGGTATTTTTATGGGTATGTCTATACCAATGTTATGGCTGATTAGTGCAAGTATCATTTTATTTAAAGAGATGAATTGCATAAACTGAAAAATACAAAATGATGATTTTTACCCTTTGGCCTAGTAATTCCAATGCTGTGTATCTGATGAAGTAAAGTGTACAAAAGTTTATGGAAATTTTTTGATCACAGAATAATAGTGATATAATGACAATAACTAAATTTATGATATGCTTCCTATATGTCAGGTGTTCTAAGTGATATACATAGATCATCTCGTTTAAAACTAACAATGATCCTGAAACATAGCTTCCAATATTACCTCCATTTTATAGAGAAGGAAACTGAGGCACAGAAAAGGGAAGCAGTTTGCACAAAGTCACATGGTTAATAAGTGAAAGAGCCAGAATTCAAAGTTTACCTCAGGTCTGTATTTACCCACTAGTTACATAGTTAATAATGCAATATTGTGTGAATTAACAGGCTTTATAACTTCTAAATGATTATAATTAGCCTACTTAAATTTTTATTACTTGGTCAAATCTACTGTTACCTCCTACTCACTATTTTTATGCTATTTTCACACATGTCTAAATAGCTATTATCCATAGATGGCATTATACTTTAGCTATAAATCATGATGTGGTGGTGATTCAAACTATCTGCCTGCAATAATGCATTTCTCTTTATTCCCAAGAAAATAATAAGTATGTTACTATTAGCTTCATAATTAAAGGCATCAGAAGCAATGGATTCATTAAAACAATTGCATGAGTACTATGATACTTTTAAAACACCACCTGTTTGTGATGCACCATTATGTTTGAAGCTCCATTAGCAAAATCACCATTTCCTTTTCTTTTTTATCTTTTATTTTTAAAAATTTAAGTTTAGTGTTGAAAGTGTTACAGATGTCCCCTTTTCCCCCCACCACAGTCCCCCTCCAACCCGCACTCACCACCCCCACCCCAAGCCTTCACCAGACTATTGTCTGTGACCATGGGTTATCTATATTATAAAAGTCCAGTGGTCGTAACTCCGTAATTACCAAACGACCGGTCACCAGGAGGTGCATTCATGGGTCCTGCTAGCGCGGCAGGGTCTGGGGTCTTGTGTGATTTCACGCACTGGGCCTCTAGTGTATATCTATAATAATAAAAGCGTAATATAGAAATTGACCAAACGACCATCTGGACATCTTTCCAGATGACCTTCCGGATGAAGCTGGGGCTGCAGCCACGGGATCCAGGCAGCCACCATGGCTGCAAAGGCCTACTCTTGCACGAATTTCATGAATCAGGCCTCTGGTATGCCTATACATTCCCCAGTTAATCTCTCCCCATTTCCTTGTGACTCTACATTTCACTATACTCTATCATCTCCAGTGCCACTCAGGATCACTACACTGGTTTTCTACCTGCTCACTCGATTGATGAAAAACCCCAACGTAATAGTGATTTAGGTTGTTTCTTTAAGTCCTAGAATCTGCTATGTTTTCACTGAATTGACCAATCATCTCCCTGTTACTAAATTGAATTGGCCCTTTTGAGGTTTCAGTTTGTCTACCTATAACCTTCTCCTGGATCATTTCTTTCTTCTCTGACAATTCTTTCTTAATTTCCTTTGCCAGTTTATTGTCTTCAACACAGTTGAATACTTGGTCCCAGTCTCCTGGTCTTCTCATTGTATGCTCTCCCAATGGAAGGTCATCTTCATCTGTGAATTCCCTTTCCTTCTAGACACCAACAAGTCCCAGATTTTTATCTCCGACCCACTCTTACCTCAGAGTCTTACTAGACCACTCACTACTCACATGTCTGGAAGACACTTCAACCCCCCAGGTCCCAAACCTTTCCCACAGACCTGGTCCTTCTCCAAAAGTCCTCATCTACTGACATGGCCATCCATCCAGGTATGCAGACCCCCAAACCTACATCCTTCTCAGTATCTCCCTTTGCCTTACAATCGCTCGTAAAAAACATGTGATGTACAGGTACTAAAACTTTTACCCCTCAAAGAGATCGCCATTTCTGTCCATGGTATGCCATCTCCACTGCCTACACTTGATCAAGTGGCTCTGAGCTTTTTCTAGACAATTGTACTTTGGATGCTCTGTAGTCCATTCCCCATGTTGCTACGTAACCTGTTCATATCAGTATCTTCCTTAAAACACTTGCATGGTTTCCACTGATTTAGGATAAAAACCCAAGTTTGCCTACACACCCCCACATGATTTGGACCCTCATCCCACCTCCATGCCAACCTTTTTCCTTGGAATCCTTCACCTCAAACCTCATTACCTTCTAAGAAACTTCCCTGGTCTAGATTGTCCTGTTATACTCTCTTCGTCTTCCCTATAATTTACTTTTAGAGCACTTGTCAGAATTTGTAACTACACATTAATGGAGTATGTCGCGTGTTACTCCACAAGACTATGAATTCGGTGACTATAGTGATCATTTTCATACTCTCAGTGCCTAGTACAGTGCCTGGTATATGGCAGGCACCCAATAAATGTGCTGAAAGATGAACTTAATACTTGAAAAGGAAAGTAGCATGAGCTTAGGGCTTCTTTTCAAATCCTACCCCCTTCTCTGACACTAAGCAATTTGTCCAGGCCACATCGGTCTGCTGAGTGTATTGCAAGTTTCCAATCAGTCTCCAATCACTCAGTGGTAAATGCTGCGTCCCCTGTATCCCTCAGCCCCTAGTTCTCTGGACCATATGCTGCTGGCTAGAGTCTGGCTTCAAACCCAGCAGGCTCTTGGACCCAGCACCCTGCTATGCCTAACCAAAAATCCAGCTGCTTTTCCCCTCACACATTGCTGGATTTTCTTGATCATCAGACTTAATGTAGATGGAGTCCACATTGGCTCTTCTCAGGGACAACCTATAGCTAGATTAGCTCTTGGATCCCCAGCCTATCCCTTCCAAACTACCTGCCTTCCCACTCAGCAGTCTTACCACTAACATCCCAGCTTTAGCTTATGGTTAAGATAGGATGGACTTGGAGAGTTTGTGACATTCTTGTTCACTACTTAATTTCCAAAAGAAAGTTTCCGAGCAAAGTTAATTTCAACAACTTTGCTTGCTTTCTTCTTGGCTCTAAGGGGAAAAAAAATTTTTTTTAAGTGCTATCTCACACTAGCCGGTTTGGCTCAGTGGATAGAGCGTCGACCTGCAGACCGAAGGGTTCCGGGTTTGATTCCAGTCAAGGGCACATGCCCAGGTTGCAGGCACAATCCCTAGTGGGGGGGGGGGCGTGCAGGAGGAAGCCGATCGATGATTCTCTCTCATCATTGATGTTTCTATCTCTCTCTCTCTCTCCCTCTCCCTTCCTTTCTGAAATCAATAAAAAAAATGTTTAAAAAGTGCTATCTCTATTGTTAGACTATGCCACAGAGCAGAGATTGTGGTTTTATGAGACGAATAAGATACCCTTTATAAAGATGTTTTAGTAGTGGGGCATTTTTAAATCTCTTTAAAATAATAATCTCCAGAGCATTATTTTATTGGAATTAGATATTTTTCTTCTCTAAATTTTAAGCCAAAGTTGTTTTTCACGATCAAGTTTAAAACACCATTTTTTTCTAAACTTACGTTATTATGGAAATTTGTTAAAAAATAAGCGTCTTCAAATAAATCTTGGTCCTATTTTGCTCTTTGCCTACGCATGGGTGCAGCAACTAATAATTCTACAATACACAGAGATCCCTGTGGGGAGCGTGTTAGAGGGTTAGCCTTCTGTGTAAAAAAAGAAAATATATGTGGTTCATTAGAGTCATCTAAAATCCCTTGTGGAATTTCCTTTATAAGAAGGACTTAGTCCCATTAATAGACCCTTGAGAAAATGTTACAAGAAATCAGTGTCAATTTCATTCTGCAAATTTTGCAAGAAGTTCTCCAGGCTGTTTACGTGTTTGTGGATGAAAAACTCAATGACACAAACCTAGCTTTTTCCCTCCCTTTAGGTTGATGAGCTCTATATTTGCTCCTGGGCAAAGTAAGAATTTCTGTTTAGCTATGAAGCCAAAAAGAGACACCCCAGGGAAAATCTGAACAGTTTTAGCTGGCTTGTCTCAGTATTTAGAGCATCAGCTCTTGGACCAAAGAGTCACGGGTTCGATTCCTTGTCAAGGGCACATACTTCGGTTGCAGGTTTGATCCCGACCCTGGTCAGGGTGCATGTGGGAAGCAACCAAGCTATGTGTCTCTTTGACATTGATGTTTCTCTCTCTCTCTCGTCCCCCCTCCTCCCTCCCTTCCACTCTCTCTAAAAAATCAATGGGGAAAAAAATCCTTAGGCGAGGATTAAAAAAAGAATAGAAAATCTGAACACACACAAAAAAAAAGTGAGAGAGAGAGAGACGCCTTACTTAATATCAGCCTCTTTCCATCTACCTTTCCCCAGCACCACTCAGAAAGTTTACACACTCAATGTCATGCTAGAAAAGTGACAGTGAAGGCTGGGAGCAGGCAGGCAGTCAGAGTGACTGCATACCGTCCACAGTGGACTGTGCTAGGACAGGGAGAAGTCACTCCAGCACCAAGCCACGTCGCACCCTCACAGACGAGCATGATGAAAGGACATCATGATTAGTGGCTTACTATTTGACAAAGTGATGGTGGCGAGGATGATGACCTCTAACATTTGCCGAGTGATCACTATGCATCACGCACCCCAGTGCTTCATGTGGACTAACACACTTAGGTTTCACACCAACCCTATGAGTTAGGTAGCATTATTAGTCCCATTGGAAAAATTAGAGACTTAGGCACTGTCTTTAGAAAAGAACAGAAGCAGGGTTTCAACTCAAACAATCAGGGTCCACAGCCGAAGCTCCTAACAGGCACCGAGTATGGAATCTTACTTTCTACTCCCGTGCCAACTGTGGAGAGCCTGCTCAGGTCGAATGAAGTATGTGATGCTTTGAGGACATTCTATTCTCTCCCAGGTAAACCAGGCATGTAAGCAAGTTCAAAATTGACTTTGCTTTTCCTAAAAACCCTATTTCTTGCCTTAAAAGGGAGAGAAAAAGTCATTGTATGATAAAGTTATATATGCTCAACTATCAAAAGCACTAATTTTGGAATGAGGAAAAGATGAAATACATATCTCTATGTAACTATTTCTATGTAAATGTTCTGTATTTATTCAGCAAGTGTTTCCTGAGCACCTACTATGTCTCAGGCCAGTGCTAAATGTTGGTGATACAAAGAATCAAATCCCTATTGCTTGCCCACAGGGTTTTTAATACAGCACAGGACTCGAAAATGTAAACTGGCAATTACAACTCAATAGTGTGTGCTGAGTGTCAAGGCCAACGCGTCAGGCAAGCACAGAGTGGCTCCCAGGCCAGGGGGGAGGATTAGGAAAGGTGTTTTGAGGAGGAAGGGGAGGGTCAGGGTAGAAGGAGGGTGATGAGGATACCTGGGCTGAGTCCTGAGGCAAGTTACACAACAGAAAATAGCAAATATTTCTTCTATGCCCTACATTAAGTAAGAACTACTATGCTGTGGTTAACCCTTAGTAAATTAAAGTATTTGAATTCCAAGTGTTTTTATGTTACCATCCCCCCAGCTCCTCAAATAAATCACTGTACTATGAAATGTTTTGATGGGGGGGGGGGGGAGTTTTTATGGGGGGGGGGGGGAGTTCATTGTGGGTTTTTTCTTTGTTTTGTTATACTCAAAATTAATGATATCTACCTTTTTGTTCTTAGTCATTAACTTATCTGTGTGGAAGTGAACACTTGCTGGCCAGATGTGACATGTAGGAGATGGGAAATAAACAGTTAGCTTTTTGAGCTAAGGCGCTGGTATATTATAACCTGTAAATCCTGTAATCAGAAATAAATGTGAAAACTACTATATATATTCACTTAAGCAGCTTCTGCACATGCAAAGGGGTAGCTTCCTATGTGTGAAAAATCCCCAGTATTCAAGATTTATGTGGAGTTCTTACAGCATAGAACACACAATACACCTCTTAAGGGTTTGTAGGTTACTAGGGTTCTAAGATACTCCCCCAAAGCTTTTACAACAGCCCGGTGTTTTCTGATGCTTGAAGGGAGCAAATTCTGCAAACCTTTCATTGATGACACACACCAGAAATGAAGATTGTTGGCCAGGAATTTGTACTCGTTGCAATTTCAGAGACTCTGTGTTTTTCTGTACTTTTTGCCAGAGACTTATTTTTAATATCTTCCTACCAAAGAGGAAAAGATAGAAACCTGAAATAATAGTCAAATTCATGGGGAACTGCTCTGTCAGCAACCCATTCTCTTCCTACCATTCCTATCAGCAGATGGACAGTAAATGAGTTTGTTTTTCCCTCCAACAACTTAAAAGTGCTGTGCTCACTTCTTGCTTCAGTTCAGGGCACATTTGCCTTCATGGGCGTTCAGGTTTAGGGAGCAGATTTAATCTTCCTGCCTCCAGTAACTCTCCAGAAGATTCTCACCTTCTTCCCACTTCAGAAAATTCCCATTGTACCCAGCAGTTAGAGTCCACAAATGTCTAATTTACTTGTGAGTAGCAGGAGCGTTTATGTAATGTTGCTTTTAAGATTTTCATCTTTCTCCCACATGATCTTAATCCGGAAAACTATAAATTGTTTAGGCTAAGAACTTCAACATGCACTGCTCCCAACATAAAAGTTGAGATGCAGCAAATAAGAATTTAGCCTTTTTCCCCCCTTCTCCATTCAGAGACTTAAAACAACTTTAAAACACTTTATTAAATAAAAGCAATGTAATCATTTCAGACGACATAACATAATAGACATAAAACACACACACACACACACATAAGATACGGATTGCTACAGTTGAATAACATGAAAGCATGCATACTTGCATTTGGATTTTGTTTTACATGCACAGGCTATATACAACAGATTTGCTTATTCGAGTCAGATGTGGCTTTTGGCAAACGGCTCTTACAGTTTAGGTGGCCCGTTTGAAAAAAAATTTTTTTTTAAGCCTTTGCCTTCTAGGCTGTGAGAGACTCAGTTTAAATAAGGGTCGGCTGTGTTGTCTTTCTTCCTGTGAAAATGTTCCTAGACTCTTGCAGCACCTGAAGCCACACTTTTATATAGATTCCCCACCTGCTTGTAGAGAGAAAAGTAAGCTACTGATTCAGAACCCTGAGGGGACTCGCACAGGGCCTGTCTTTGCAAAGTGCCATGGCATCCGGGTAGCGATGAATGGGGGAGTGAGAATGACTTCACACTCTTCTGGAAAATTCTTCCACCCCTAGAGTTATGGGCTACCTATCACTACTGGCTAATCTCCTAGAGAATGAATTGCACAAGGGCTTTTATGTTACCACCGTGCCCACCCCCACCCCCTAAGTACAGCCCTGATCTATGAAATGTTTTGATGGGGGGAGCGGGGAGCAGAGAAAGCTCACTGTGTTTTGGAATGGCATCTTTGGAACATCTCGACATGCCAGCCTACCCTCCTGGAACGTGCACGGCCTCCTTATCAAATTTCCAGGGGCAGAACCCTTGAGACTTGCATTCCAAGGCAATGAGGCCTAACAAGAACTCTGTCACAGCCGATGGTTTCCACGATGCCTGGAGATCAAAGCCGGGGACATGGGCTAGGGCAGCAGGTGTGTGTGTTCCCCGGGCACAAGGAGGGGGCGGGGCGGGGAGAAAAGGCTCCACGCCACCCAGCAGGCTGCCAGGCCAGAGCAAAAACAGGTGTAGGCTGCAGGTGGGATCAAAGAGCCGTTTGGATATGATGTAGGCCAAACGAGTGGGCCCATTTGTGAGAGTCACACCGTAGTGCCTCAGAGCCATGCCTTAATTATCATGTCCCAGAAATACCTGATTAGGGACGTAGGAGGCAAATGGGTGCGCTCCTAATTGCACCTTGTCTAACTTGAACATGAGGCCAGCCCCTTTTCTCACATGCTCTGTCTTTGAGATAACGCATCTGCATTGACTTCGTTTTCTAAAGACATGTTTCTTCCGGCGATTCGAAACCTTTCACATCAGAAAGAATGTGACAGAAGCTGGGGAAGGACTGATTTGTTGAGTTATACCCCATCCTACCGCTTGTATATAAAAGAGAAAGGGTTATACAAGCAAACAATTGTGGGTTGTTTTATGTTTCAGTGAAAGGAGAGAAGACCCAAGAATGCCACAAAGGACCCTGGGGTTCAAAATATTTAGAAATGTTCTTTACTCTCCAAACAAAACCAGAATGGTAAAGAGAGATGCAGAAATTGGAAACAGCCTTACAAGAGAATTGGCTGACTTTGTGGTTCAACAACTGGTGTTTGGCACATAAAGAGAAAACTGTGGTTTAGTTCCCGTATTCTTTAGGTGTCTGGGACCCAGAAGGGGAGGGATGTGTCCTGAGAGCATAAAACATAATTTATCTACCTCCCGGGTTGAATGTCTCCACATGGTGCCAAGAGCGTGTTCCAGAAATCAGTGACGTTTCAGGAAGAAATCATTGTTTTGGTAAGGTGTTGCCTGTGTCCCGTCCTCAAGTTAGTGCCAAATAGAAACTGGGCAAATCAAACAAGATAAGAAGAACGATTGAAGCACCGGAATGCTTGACTCCAGCAGCCAGACGGCTAATTGCTTACCAAGCCTTTTATGCAGCACATAATGCTTTCAGAATCAGCAAGGATGTAGAAGGCTTGGGCCCAAATCTAAGTCTGTGTTCTGAGCGTCTGATGCAGGCTTTACTGAGCATCAAATACTGTGCCAGGCTCCTGTGTCAGGCTCTCTGCTAGGTGTCGTGGACACAAGGGACATGCTCGGAGGCCCAGTGCTGGAGGAGCTCCCAGCGCAGAGCAGTGCAGACCCTGTTAGCACATTGAGTAACCTAAGAATAGCAGAAATGAAGGAAAAAACAGATGTGCCTAAGGAGCACCAAGAAGGGGGAGAAGATTAACAATTCCATGTGGGGTTGAAAGATGAAAGATGTTGAAAGATGCATGAGAAAAAGGAAAGGAAAGCCCTCCAGGCAGGTTCAACAGGGCCCTTATATTTTTGTCCCCTCGGCTTGGAATATTCTTCCCAGATCTTGGATAGTAGCTTCTAGTCCTTAGGATTCAGGTCTTTGCTCAGAGAACCAGCCCTTCTCCCATCACTCTCTAAACTTCACCCTGCTTATTTTCTTGATGGACGCATCACTGTAGGAATGTTAGATGACTTTTAATTATCCTATTTGTTGGTACATTGTTACCCCTACTGCAATGTATTTCCATGAGCGCAGGAATTGTACTCTTCTGATTCACCTCAGTATCTCCAACATCCAGAGTGTCTGGTCCATTGTCAGTACTTAATAAATATTTATATAACTAATAGAGAAACAGGCCATACTTTATTAGTCTGTTTTAACAGGCAATTTGTTTTCATCACTGAGGAAAAATAAGGCAAAATTATTTGTTCATGTAATAGAAGAGTGCTTTGATTTCAGCATTTCAAACGCATGTGATTGTAGTCTTCCATACGGGTCACAAACACCATGCTCGTTTTGAGATTTCGCTGCAAACTTAAAACCCCAAACGTAAGGGGATTGCCAGCCCCCTTCACCTTCCTCCGCATGCTCTCTACAAGGCATATAATCTGGCCATTTAATTGATGCAAATTACTGTCAGAACAGCTTCATACTCAATATTTTATCTCTAAACCATTATCATTTTAAAGAAAAAAGTTTTCTTCTTCCACATACTCGAAAAAGTTCATTACACTCTAAGTTGTGATTTTATTTTGAGCTCATCCGCTTAAAGGGATAAAACAATTAATTTCAATTCAAGTTCTGCCTCTATTATCACCTTCCATCTAATGCTGAGTGAGTGAGTGTCTCTGCCGGCTTCCCTAGCTGCAGAATTAGGATAATAATAGCTTCCCTCCCTTATCTCAGCGAGATGTTGGGAGGATTAAAAAATATCACCTTTTTAATTAGTGCAGAACACTCTGCGATTTTAAAGAAGGTGTGACGTTCACACAGAATAGTATCCGTCTTAACTTCCTGGAATACTTTAATGGAAAGAACTGTTAGAAACACAGCTGCTGAGAGAAAATGTGAGCCAGAGAATCCTCTGTGTGATTGATGGGTTTGGGAAGAATCAATGATAATAGTATACACATTGGGCTTGGCGGAGATTTTCCTTCTAAAGAAGTTAAGTATTTTATAAATATTATCTCTTTCATCCTTTTAAACTTCCTGTGATGTGGCATTTATTACTCTCAGCTTCCAGATGGACAACTAACCGCAGAGAAATGCATGATCTTCCCAAAGGCACATGACGACTGAGTCTCAGTGTGCTCAGTAAAATGGGCTTTGATTGATGGAGTAGTCACTCATTCATTTGCTTATTCACTCATTCACACAACAGGAAATGTGGAGAATCCATTATGTCAGGCACTGAACGCAGGACATGAGGAGGAGACAGGGATAAATGAAGCAACCACTCTCACTGAGGCAAGGAGACTAGCAGAGGCAAACACAATATAATATGAAAAGAAGATGAGAAGTGCTCACACAACCTAGTAGACATTGTTTGATACACAATAAGATATCAGGATGATGATGAAAGAATGTGTTTATGTTTATAGATAAAAAAAATATACCTTTATTGACGTGAGAATATGTATAGCCAATATTGCTAAGTAAAACACAGGTTAAAAAAATGTAAGAGGGTCGTGTTGATGTGTGTCTTTTCTAGTAAATGTGTGCATGTGTGCGTGTGTATATGCATCATAATAAATGAGGCAAGTGTGAGGTTGGAAGGACAGAATATGTCAGTGCATAGAACTGTAGGTCATTTTTCTACAGTTTTTTCTACTTCTTTTTATACTTTCATGTATTTTCTGAATATGTTTGCAGTAAGCATGTGTTGACTTTATAATGGAAATAGATTATTTTGTGGCTTATAAAATAAAAGTCTATTGGCAAATAATTCAAATAGGATTAAACAGAAGTGGTTAAAATAGAGAATAAAAAAAGTCTCCTTAATCTTAACTCTCAGAAATTACCACCATAATCAATATGCTTTAAAGCAATCCACATTTTTATTCATGTAGAAATATATTTTTTAAAGGAAATTATCACCAGCATTGTGACAAAATATCATACACACCTTTCCAGGTCAAAATATGTTGCTTTATTTTGTCTTTTTTAAAATGAATAGACTAAAATACATTTAGCCTGAGTGAACACTTCTCCAAAAAGGACTTACAGATGGCTAATAGACATGAAAAGATGCATAATGTTACTAATCATCAAAAAATACAAAATAAAACCACAATGAGATGTCACCTCATACCTGTCAGAATGTCTATCATCAATAAATCATGCCCTGACCAGTGTGGCATGGTGGATAGAACATCTGCCTGAGCACCAAAGGGCCACAGGTTTGATTCCTGGTCAAGGGCATATGCCTGGATTGCAGGTTCCATCCCTGGCCCCAGTCAGAGTGCATTTGGGAGGCAATCAATCGATGTGTCTCTCTCACAGGGATCTCTCTCTCTCTCTTTCTCTCTCTCTTTCATCTCTCTTCCCTTTCTCCTTTCTAATCTCTCTAAAAATCAATGGAGCCCTGGCTGGTTTGGCTCAGTGGATAGAGCGTTGTCCTGCAGACTGAGGGGTCCCAGGTTAGATTCCAGCCAAGGGCACATGCCCGGGTTGTGGGCTCGATCCCCAGTGGGGGGCGTGCAGGAGGTAGCCGATCGATGATTCGCTGTTATCATTGATGTTTCTATCTCTCTCTCCCTCTCCCTTCCTCTCTGAAATCAATAAAGAATTTTTTAAAAAATCAATGGAAAAATGTCCTCCGGTGAGGATTAACAAAAAAAATAAAAATCAATCAATCAATAAACAACAAGTGTTGGTGAAAGTGTGGAGAAAGGAAAACCCTTGCACATTGTTGGTGGAAATACAGATTGGTGCAGCTAGTGTAGAAAGCAGTATGGAGTATCCTCAATGGAGCTGTCTTATGACCCAGTGATTCCACTTTTTGGAATACAAAAGAATATATGCACCCCTATGTTGGTTGCAGCTAAGATTTGGAAGCAGCCCAAGTGTCTGTCAGTGAATGAGTGATTAGAAAACCTGTGGTACATTTACACAGTGGAATACTGCTCAGCCATAAAAAAAACAATGAAATTTTGCCCTTTGTGACAGCAAGGGTGGACCTGGAGAGCATTATGATAAGTGAAAGAAGCCAGTCAGCAGGGGGAAAAATAAAGTGCCATGTGATTTCACTCATATGTGGAATCTGATGAACAAAATAAACTAACAAACAAAATTAAAACAGACTCATAGATAGAGAACAGACTGATAGCTGTGAGAGGAAAGTAGGGTTGTGGAGATGGGTTAAAAAGAATAAGGGATTAAGGGGGAAAAATCCATAGACACAAATAACTGTATGGTGATTACCAGAGGGAAAGGGGATTAGGGGGAGGTAGAAGAAGGTATGGGGGGAAGGTAAATGGTGATGGAAGGAGACTTGACTTGGGGTGGTAAATACACAATACAAGATGTATTATAGAATTGCACACCTGCAACCTATATAATTTTATTAACCAGTCACCACAATAAATTCAGTAAAAAAGAAAAGAAAAAATTGAAAAAAATTCTCTGAACTTATAATCAGAGAGGAAGAAATTTCTGAATAAAATATTACAAAGGCAAGCAAAAGAAATTGTCTCCATAAATTAATTTATAAAAGTTATTATAAATCTAATAATCACAATTTTTAAAACTTTTATCATTTTGTTTTTATTACTCTAGACAAATACCTTTTGGTTAAAACTATGGGAAAAAATAATTAATTTAAAATTAAATAAAATATTCATTAACATAAGTTAAAACAATGTATTAGTTGTGTAGGAATAAAAAATCAACATAATATAATAGATGAATGAAAAACTGACTTATAGATGCAAAGGATTTTATAATGTGAAAATCAGAACATTTTACATTTTAAAACTGATTGCTTATAAGTAGTCTAAAAATTTCACAACTGTCCTGGCCAGTGTGGCCCAGTTGGTTAGAGCATCATCCCATACACTAAAAGTCATGTGTTGGATTCCTGATCAGGGCACATACCCAGGTTGCAGGTTCAATTCACAGTCAGGGTGCATTAATTGATTTTAGAGAGGAAGGGAGAGGGTGAAAGAGAGAGAAACATTGATCAATTATACAGTGGTTCTCAACTTTCCTAATGCCATGACCCTTTAATATAGTTCCTCATGTTGTGGTGACCCCCAATTTCATTGTTACAAATTAAACATAATTAAAGCATAGTGATTAATCACAAAAACAATATGTAATTATATGTGTGTTTTCCGATGGTCTTAGGCAACCCCTGTGAAAGGGTCATTCAACCCCCAAAGGATTCGCGAACCACAGGTTGAGAACCGCTGCTCTAGAGGAAGGAGGAAAAACACAGAGCAAAGAGACAGGTTGAGAACCGCTGATCTATAATAATAAAAGGGTAATATGCTAATTAGACCAGACATTTTCTGGACATCATTCCAGATGTCCTTCCTGACAAAGCCAGGGCCAGAGGGAAGCCAGCCTGGGCCCCAGGTGCCTGCCGGCAGCCAGAGGAGAGAAGCCCCCGTCCTGGGTGCCAGAGGGAAGCCGGTGCTGGCAGCCGGGGAAAGGAAGGCCTACTCTTGCACGAATGTTCATGCATCGGGCCTCTAGTGTACTGGTAGGATTTAAAAAGTATATATATTTTATTAGTTATTTGGAAAAATTAAAGTTAGATGTCCACCTCAGACCATACATAAGAATAAATTTCAAATAGATTATAGAAGTAAGGAGTAAAATATAGATTTGATGTGGTAATAAAAGATAGAGGAGTCTTTTTCTTTTGAATCTCAGAGTATGTATGGTGTCCCTTGCAAAACACAAAATCTTGAAACCATTAAAACAAAGAATAGAATGTGTTCTCTGAGATTAAATATTATACTTATATATGTGGCAGATTGAAGAGGACCATAATTCATGCACTTCTCCCATTGAAAGACAAGTTCTATAATTTTTTACCTTTTGAACCTAGTTGGGCTCTGTTACTACTTTAAAAAATAATGAATATTCTGGAAGTGATTCGAAGCCAGGTTTTGTAGTAGGGCCTCAGAAAATGGTAGCTTCCAATTTCTATATTTTAGGACAGATGCCAAGTGAGTATTATATGAAAATCTAAGTCACATAGAGAAGCCACTTATTTATACCTTAGCCAACAGCCTGAAAAGAGTTCACAGCCAACAGCCAATATCAACAGTCAGTCAAGCATTATGCCATCCTGGATATCCAGCCTAGTGAAGTCTTCAGACAACTCCAATTCCAGCCAGTGACCACAATAATCCCAAGTCAGAACTGCCCATCTGAGCCAATGAAACCCACAGAATTGTGAGAAAAAATAATTTTTGGTCTTAAGCCACTAAATGCTAGCAGGGTTTTTTTGTTTGTTTGTTAGCAGGAGTAGACAACTGGAACATAACCTGGTACTACATATGGGGTATTTCCATAACAAATTCTAAAACACGTGACACTGGTTCTGGGACCCAACAGTGGACAGAAGATGAAAGAGTTTTGAGGAGACTTTACAGAAAGGTATAAAATCCTGTTGAAGATTGTTAGTGAGGGCTTGAATGAAAGTGAGAAAAATTCTATTGGAGTCGGGGGAAAAGGTAAGAAACAAGAAATTTTAATAACACTGTCACCAGTGGTATTGCGGAAAATAGAAATATATATCTAATGCACTGATAGATTTGTCTAAGGATATTTCTTCTCAGAAGGGTGACTGTGCCAACTTTTGTATTAATCATGTATGAAAATGATAGATAGCTAAGATATTTAGAAAACTCTTCAGTTTTCAAGTTGAATTTCAAAAAAATAAATTAAAGGCAATACTTCTGAGATAGAAAAGTAAACTATTTCTCAGCCTGAGTTGCTCCAGATGTCAAAAGACACACAAAAAAAGAAGAAATAGTTTCAGAAAAAAAAATATTAAATCCAGAGCACTATCCATAAAGCATGGCCTTAGGGTAATGACTTTAATAATGTGGCTATACAACATTTTGATAAGCTCTCAGAATGTTTTATGTGTGTGCATAGCAGGGCCTCAAATAATCTTAAGGTCTTTACTTTTAGATCTTCTCAATTAGACAGTAGGTACTCTAAGAATCTTAACTGCATGCCCCAAAGACCCTTCCAACTAAGAAGAAAGAAAAAAAGCTTCTATATTATCTCAGAGCATCCTGGAACAATACCTTTGGCTCAAAAAAGGAGCCTGTATTAGAAAAATGTGAGTATGGCTTTTGCCTAATGAAGTATATTATAATGTGATATATAAGACTCCATGAACTTTTTAAAACAATATATCAACTTGGACTGAAAGAGTGAGAGACTGTGCAAAATAGAAAGGGCCTTTGAATACTCTCTCCCCAAATTGCAATGAGCAGGGAAAAAAAGGCAGAGGAAACATTCTGATGTGAGCAGTCTATATTTTATGGAAAAAGAAAGATTACTTGAAGGAAGAAACAAGAAACCAAGGCCCAAAGCCAAGAACCATGGAGAATAATCCCCAGAGAATTGGGAATTTGTGATCAGTTGGATTTCATAATTGCTATGGACCAATGACTGCCACGTGTCTCCCATTTTTCTTATTTTTTAAATTAAAATAGCATTTGTGTTTTTTCTATGTCTGACTAGTGTGTGTGTGTGTGTGTGTGTGTGTGTAGATAACTTGTCTTTTGGATTCACAGATTTTTAAATAAAGAAGACTCACACCCAAGGAGTCTTATCCACATCTGGACCTAATTCAGATGATAAAATCCTGAACCTTGAACTTGAACCTGTCACAGTATAAGTGATATTTTCGGTGCAGAAGGGGTGTTGAGGTTTGAAGGAAGGGAACCAGTGTAAATTTGCATGAGAGAAATATGTAAATATGTAAGTAATTTGTAGTAAGAGAACGGACTGTGATGGGTTAAAGAGCATCACAATCTTTAAAATACTTTTTCTGTCTCCTCCCTTGAATCTGGAGGGTCCTCTGACTACCTTCAACAAGAGATCATAGCAGAAGAAATGCTGTACCACTTTCTACATAAAGGATTTAAGAGAGTGGCAATTCTGCATTCTCTCTCTTAGAACACATGCATTTAGAAATATGCTACCACTCTGTGAGAGCACAAACACATGGAAAGGCCACACATAGACACTCCAGCCAACAGCCACAATTGTGCCCCCAGCAGAGCTTTCAAAGACAGATAACACCAACTGCTACCACATGTGGGAGCCCTCCTGGACGATCAACCAAGTCAAACCTAGTTGACTCTAGTCCTAGCTGCTAATTTTATGTAACGACATGAAAGACACTAAGCAAGAAAACCTCCGAGTTGTGCCCAGTCAACTCACAGAACTATATGAGGTAATAATATGTTGTTGATTTAAGCCTCTAATGTTGAAGGTAGTTTGTTACCCAGCAAAAGATAGGTGGAAATGCATGTATATGAAAACACAAAGAATTCACATCTGTAATATGTAGAGAGCTGCTGTAAGTCAACTTGTAAAAAATGAACTCAATATAAATAATGGGCAAGGAATATAAAGAGCCAATTTACAGAAAAGTACAAGAAATAATCAACCCATAAAAAGATGTTCACAGCTATCAGAGAAACACAAATTAAAAAACAACAATGAGACATCTGTTTTCTTCCAAGTAATTGGCAAAAATTAAAATGGCTGATAAATCTAAAATCAATCAGTCAAATGACTGATTAATAATACAAAATATTGCCAGTAATGGATATAGAATATCATGGAAGATGTAGAGTGCATATGCTCCTACATGGTGAGTATCTTTACAATGAGCAGATAATTGAGGGTCATCACTGAGATATTAAAATGTCCCAATACCGCCACCAAAACACACACACAAAGGCCGATTGTCAGGAGAAGTGTCTACAACATATAAGCAGTAGTTTAAAGGGAAAATACAGTGGGACCTTGACTTACGAGTGTCCCAACTAACGAGTTTTTAGAGATACGAGCCGTCTCTCGGCCAATTTTTTGCTTTGAGTTGCGAGCTAAAATTCGGGTTATGAGCCAGCTTCAGATACCCCACCGCTTGTTGGCTCAGTGAACGTCACAGTGAGCGCCACAACATCAGCCCAGCATTCAATTCATTGCAATGGTGAAAATTGATTTGACATACGAGTAATTTGAGTTACGAGCTCGGTCACGGAACGAATTAAACTCGTAAGTCAAGGCCCTACTGTAGAATCAAGGAGAGAATTTTGCAAGTGAGAGACCATTAAACAGTCTGAATGTTGAGCTGAAGAACACAGAGAGAGATGCCAAGGGAGGCAAAATTGATGGAAATGACTTAAATGAAGTCTCTCACCGAGCAGTGTCAGTGGCATCCTGTGCAGACTGAGGTCTGCCCGTGAGCCGGGGAGGATTGGGTGCTACCATTCTGGAGGGTTTGTCTCACCAGTGACAGCTTGGAGCCCCTTGCGTCCCTAATTCAGTAATCTATTAAACACATCTCTTAAAGCATTACACCATGGAGGCAGCATCATCTAGGCCTACTCTGGGGAGAAATTGGAGTATTTCCACTGTGATCAAGCTCTGGCTTCAAGGAGTAATAAATTTCTCCTTGGTCTAAGGAACCCTGACCTCTGCCCTATCAGCCTGCAGCCTCACAGCAAGGCCATGCCAGCTTCTACTGGTTGCTCATTTGCTGCCTGAGGCAATGGCACCAGCTGCCAGTACATTGTATTTACTCTGGGTCTCTCTCCAATGTACACTGGGAGTGGTCTGCCAATTCCCGTCGCCATGTAATTATCACAAAGCCTTCATGCGCTGTGACAAATGTGATTTCTCCCTGGCTACCACATCGCCTGTTCAGGCAATGACTATTTTTAGGCAGAGGGTCTCGTCCCTGGTTTTATTCCCACAGCTGTATTCTATTTTAATGCTCCATTTGGCTCCTAGAACCAAACTCTGCCCATTGAATTCCCATGGGGTTTTTGCAGAAAGGCAAACCTACTCCCACTACTGAATTAATGAACCCCTCTTGCTGTCAGCTGTGGTTTAATGGATTTTACCATCCTGTGTATTTTCACACCCAGAACAGAAAGTCATACAAAGGTAACTTAATTCAGGAGTGACCTTTGAGTTCATTGCCTGGCAGTGTTGTAAATCTTGTGCGGTGGCAGATTTATTCCTTTGTTCGTGATTTCCATAGGCAGCTTCACCTTATGTGTGGCGATGACTTAAAACGGTTGCAGAAATGTTATCTCTGTCTAAAATGGCTGATAGTTATTGCATTTTATCAACCCTAGTGATAACTTATCCCCATTCATTCCCCAAATTTAACATTTTACCAGACTATCTTTCAAAAAGATTGTGTCTCCATGGTACATAATATTTCAAAGAAAAATAATTTCTATTCTGTTCTCTACTTTGCAGCATCTTTTTGTCGTTGCTGTTGTTGCTTCTCTCTAAGGATCAAAAATAACAAAGATGCTTTTCTTTAATTTTTAATTACTCTCTCTATTATCTTAAGTCACTTCATGATTGTGATCCTCATCTTTAAAATTAAATGCAAATAGGCCAGGTGAGTTTGAGTTGAAAAAAATCTCCAAAGTGGAGTTGGTTGGTTAAAAGCAGTGTTTTGTGGGTTAGATATAATTTATTCTGAAATGGCCAATTCCCAAACTATCGCTGTGTTATTCACTCTCTCCACAGATATTATGTATTACTTGCTCTTTATCACTTTACTATTTATTTGTTATTTATCACTTTGCATAAAAAAAAATGGGATGCAGAAAAGTGAACAAGGAATTTTCCCACCTTAAAGATGTTCCCATCCAGTGGAAGAGACAATCAAATTTCAAAGAATTACAATATGTTTTATAGTAGCTACAAGAAGACATATAATGGTTTGGGGGTCCAATATTAGAGTCAAGCAGAAGGTGCAGCAAATTCTTGCTATATCTCTAGCATCCATTCCTCTTTTTCTGGAATCAACACCTTTCCTTGAGCTGCTCTATCATCCCCTGCAGCCATCCCTCCCACATCCGGCCCTCTCCCCCACAGAGGTGAGCATGTAATGAAGGAAAGGCCCAGCACAATGTTCCATCTTCCTGGTCACAGTGATTAGTCCAGGGTTAGCACATGATCCAAGGTGAGAAAATAGAAACATTTCTTGAGATTTTCTCAACAGATACTCGGAGAGGAAAGTTCTATGTTAGCAAACAAATGTACATTTTTATTTAAGTTTATTTGAATTGGGTTTTGTTCATTCACAAATGAATGAGTCCTGACTAGTACAGAGGCAGTAGGACTAGAACAACTTGTGATGGCAAGAGCATGGCACGTCCATGACACAGCAAATACAGGAAAAAAGACATTTGTACCCAACCATTTCAACCCACCATTCTGACCATATTATTTTGATATTTTGATGCCATTTTAACCCTGTTGTTTGCTCTGTATCCTGCCAAAACATAGATTACAAGCATGTAGTGGACAAAATGGTAGGAGACGTATAAAAGAAATAGATTATCAACATAATAGATCATCTGAGCAGTCTTGAAATACCTGAGAGAATGGTTTATTATAGTCTCCTAAACTACATAAATATGCATGGAATAAATTTTTCATCCAATTTATAATAAATAATATTAAAAATCATGATAAAAATAAAAACTGTAATAAGAACTAAATCTAGACATGGTAAAATTTTCATTTCCAAAAAAAACCCACAATAGACTTGGTAGAAGTGACAGGTACAATGTAAATCTTACAGTAGAAGAAAACTGAAGTAGAAATTTTAATTTTGTCAAATAGTGTAAGTACTCTGATACAGAGATGCTTGATTAATAAATCAAATGTCATGCATAAAACTAACACACAACATAATTTTCCCAATGAGATTATTTTAATTAAATAAAGAAAAGCAAAATAAATGGTATTAAATTCAATTGTGCTACATAAACATTTAGACAAGCAATAATTTGGTCTACTGTATCAGCTAGAGAAACCATTCTATCAATAAATCCACCCTGAAGTTAATTCAGTAGGATTAGATCCTAATGATTCCATATGTACATCCATTTGATTGAAGTGTACATACATTTCAAGGGAAAAGGTGTCAAAAATGAAGCTGTAGGAGTAGGAGGATACAGATTATGAAGGATCAGGGCTGTGATGCTAAGGGCTTTGGACTCTATCCTGAAGACTATCAGGAATCTATGAATCATTTTAAACAGAGAAGTAACCTGATCAGCTCTCAGTCAAGTCAAATCCCTCCAGTAGCCCCGTGGAGAGTGAACTGCAGAGGAATAAGTTGGGAAGCCAGAAGACTAATGAGGAACTGATCCAGTAATCCAGGCATGACTCAGTGAGTGTCCCCATCTAGGGAGGGGCCCAGGGAATGGAGGAAAGGCAAGAGTCAAGAGATATTATGTCAGTGAGTTTGACCGGAGTCAATAACTAATTGGATGAAGGGAAAGAGGGAAAATAAAAAATTACTCCCAGGATACCAGCTTGTGAACTTGGACATTTTTTTCCAGGAAAGAAAATAAAGGAAGAGTGATGTTCTGGTGAAGGAGGTAATGAGTTCATTTTGGGTGATTGAGTCTGAGGTGAGTGGAAATGTCCATTCATCAGCTTGATTCTATGCTCAAGAGAGATATGTAGGCTTGAGTGAGCTGGTCCAATATATCAGCTTATAGTTGATAGAAGAAGCCATTGGAAGAAATTAGTTCATCTAGAAAGAAAATAGAATTAAGAGAGGAAACCTGGGTTTATATGTTTTGTTCTTAAACTAATAGGTTGTGGAGCCCTGTGTGCATTATGTATAGATATTCCCCAACTTATGATGATTCAACTTATAATTTTTTCACACTATTGCAAAGCTATAAGAAATTTAGTAGAAACTGTATTTAGAATTTAGAATTGTGATCTTTTCCCGGGCTAGCGACATGTGGTGCAATACTCTAGTGATGCTAGGCAGCAACAGTCAGCCACGCAATCATGAGAGCAAACAACTGATACTCTGCAGGGTACTGTGTTGCCAGTGGTTTGGGGGTATTGTGTTTTGAGCACGTTTAAGGTAGACTAAGCTAAGCTATGCTATTCAGTAAGTTAGATGTGTTAAATGCATTTTTGACTTAAGATATTTTCAACTTTTGATGAGTTTGTCAAGACAACCCCATTGTAAGTCAAGGAGCATCTGTATTTTAATTTGCTGAATCTTCATAATAAGCTTATGAGAGAAATAACACATTGTTATCATTTTTTATAGTTAAAGAAACTGAGGCCCAGATAGGTGAAGTATTCTGCCCAAAGCAACACCAATAGTAAATGGCATAGTCAGGAACCCAACCCACATGATCTGGACTCAGTCTGAACTCTAACCACTAAGCGTACTGCCCCTTACTGAGTTGAATACCACACATAAGGGACAGGCATAAGAAATCCAAGGGAGAAAAACCAGAAGACATGATTAAGGAAGGAAGAGGGAAAGGAGAGGGTATGGAGTCACAGAAGATGAAGAAGGGATGGGTTTTTTTAGGAGGAAGTGACCAGGAATGCTAAATGACAGAGAAGAATATTGAATATCAAGGGCTAAGAAGAGGTCACTGAACTGTGATGAGTGGGAAGTTAGAGGCAAAAACCATGAGATAATACACAGAGCAGAGAACAGGAGGTGAAGAATTAAAGATAACAAGCATACAAAACTCTGTCCTTTTCTTCCTAGCCAAACGTCTTTAAAGAAGTGACCGTGGTAAAGGGGGATCTAAGGACCATTCACTTTAGAGCCGGAGAGAAGGACATAAGAAAGATTGGATGGAGCAGCTGGAGAGGAAGGGGGATGAATGGGCAAGAAGTTACTGCCATGCAATTTTACTCGTACACTTGAAGTCAGAGATGAGGCTAATTGCCAGGAAGGATGAGGTAGATGAGGAGCTAGGGAATTTAAAGAGAATACTAAAGACTTAAAATCTTTATTGTGTGGATTAGGAAAAAGAACTGACGCTTCTGTTAAAGTGATGACACCCTCTGACTCAAAGGGCAGCCATACATTATGGTTGCCAAGGGTGGTCCCAATAGAAACTTACGATGTTGGTGTCATTGTTTCTCTTTCAAAAGGGTCCCTGCTTGGAGGTTATCATAGTCCTAATATTAGGAAATGTCTCTAAAAAGATATACAATAATGGTAATTCTAAGAATGTCACCACGGATGAGATTTATTATATTCAGTGTGTTCTCAGTGGGGATTTCTGGGAGAAATCTTACCAATCTTGGTATCAAGCTATTAATTATTTAAATATGTGTACTGTGTATCTCATCTTTTGTAACAGTCTATGGCATGCCTTTTGTGTTCTGACCTTATCACTTTACTTTTCAACCCTTACATTTATATTGCTTATTTTATGAAATACACATAGATTTGTAAAATACCTTAAATCCTTTCTGGAACTAGAAGTTTCATTCAGTCTTTCATTCATTCATTCTTTTTTGAAAAAATAAATAAATAAATAGTAGAACAGTGCAAAATGAGGAGCCATGAAAAAAACTCAGATGAGTTATTTTTATTGTTTTGAGTTCCAGAAGATCTTTCTTATTTAACAAAATATCAAACTTCAAACAGATATGTGAGCCTTATGGTTAGGTAAAGTGATGGGAACAAGATTATGGCATGATTTTAATGGCCATTTGCTAAGCTGAAATGGTGAGCTGTGGCAGCTATCCATTTTTTTTATAAACCTCCCCTTGCCCTTTCTCAGTTTACAGATACCAAATGTTGAGAGGGATGGAAGTGGATCTTCTCCCATTCCCAAGGCATAAAGGAAAAGTGGTCTAAGTAATCTAAGCCACTTATGGTAATTCTTTATGCTCAGCCAGTGATTGGTTTACAACCCAGAACAAGACCCCATTCTAACCCATTAAGGAGATGCTATCTGGGCACCTTACTAGGAAGATGTTCCTCCTTGATAAAAAGAGACCTGTAAGGGGAGGGGCTTGCTGTTTCAGCCAAGAAATATCCCTCCCTCCCAGCTGCATTGTCTTCCTGCCTTTAGATAGACTGTAGAAAAGTTCATGATGTTGGTAGTAACTCTCATTTTTTGACACCATGCGGAAGACGAAGAGACTTGAACCCAGAACCCTGAATCCATCCCTCTCCAGGAAACCCTCTTTGTCTACACTTCCCTTAATCGGGTATTATCACTGGTACCTGAAAGCATCTTCACCGATGCACAAGCATTCTGGCTGAGGGTTTCCTAAGAGATTCATCCTGCAGCTGGTCTCCTTAGTGAGAACAGTGAGAAAACAGAATGACATCTCCTAAAGCAGTGGTTCTCAACCTTCCTAATGCCGCGGCCCTTTAATACAGTTCCTCATGTTGTGGTGACCCCCAACCATAAAATTATTTTCGTTGCTACTTCATAACTGTAATTTTGCTACTGTTATGAATTGTAATGTAACTATCTGATATGCAGGATGTATTTAGGCGACCCCTCTGAAAGGGTCCTTCGGCCCCCAAAGGGGTCGCGACCCACAGGTTGAGAACTGCTGTCCTAAAGTCTCCTCACTGTCCTCATTATTGTCCTATGGAAGCAACATGTTTTGAGACAACTAAAATCAAAATATATTCTTAAGAGTTATTTTATATGAAATAACTATATATATGACTTGCAGCAATACATAATCCTTGTTATAGACTTATGATTCATTACTTTTTTTGCCCTTTCTGTTTTTTTAATTTTTTGTATTCTCATTGTATACTACTTTAATAATAAAAAGAAAACAAATATTATCCTATATAATAAAAGCCTAATATGCTACGTGTCTGGTCGTCTGTTCAACCAATCAAAGCGTGATATGCTAATGATATGTTAAGGCTGCTCAACCGCTTGCTATGACTTGCACTGACCACCATGGGGCAGACGCTCCAGCTGGTAGGTTTGCTTGCTGCTGGGGTCCTGCTGATCAGGACTGAGCGAAACAGAGCCCTTCCGTGGTCCCTCCCCAGCTGGCCAACCTCTTGGGTCTCTCCCAGCCCCGATCATGTTTCAGTGGGGTCCCTCGGCCTGGCCTGCACCCTCTCGCAATCTGGGAACCCTCAGGGGATGTCAGAGAACCAATTCGGCCCCATCCCGCAGGCCAGGCTGAGGGACCCCACTGGTGCACGAATTTGTGCACCAAGCCTCTAGTTTATTAAATAAAGGTATTTTCCCCACATTATCATTTTAACACTTGCCATTTCAAACCAATCAAGAACCAAAAATAAGGTGGGGCCAGTCAACAAACCTTAATTTGGGAGGATGTTTTTCCAGCCTCTGGTTACCATAGGAACGCAAGATAGAGCCACTGGTGACAGGTATATATTTACCCAGCACATTCCCCACCACAGCTTAAAAGCAATACCTCTCACTCTAATTCCTTCCTTTTTTGTTGTTAAATATCTGGATCCTGGATTCTCTGTTTTACTCTTCCTTTCTTCATCTACTAGTACATCTTATTCTCATTGGTCAATGCACAAAATTCTATATAATCCCTACTGAAACCTATTAACATACTCAAAGGATAAAAATAGTTTATTTTGTAAAGGCTTATCTATTACGCACCTATCAAGGGTTGTTTACTATGAAAAGCCTTAACTTGTTACCAATATAAATCATAGTTTAGTTAGTTTCTTCCCATCCACTCCCATTCAGCGTACTATCATATACTGAGTAAAAGAGGGTCTATATCTAATCTCCTGGATTGATAATGAAATCACAATATAGCTTTAATGACCATTTGAAGGCTCATTAGGAGGCATTGTCTGAGGAATGTTGTTAGGACTAGCATTTTAAGAAACAGAATATATGCCTCAAACAAGACTTAGAGGCTCTTCAGAATTTACTGCCCTTTAAACAGTATTTTTTTAAAGCAATAGCTTTCAGAACTTTGCACACTGTGTGCTTTAAAAATGGTCTTTCCATAAAGTCTCTAAGGCTGAAAATAGAATTCTTCAATGAATATATAGGCAATCAATAAAATGCCACATTATTAATTCACCTTATGGTACTTTGATGCTTTTAACATTATAATATTCAACTAGTGAAAAGAGAACATAGCAGGGGGGGTTAGCCTTTCATTTAAATTGGTGCTTGAGCTTTGCAATTACTTCAAATGTCATTGCTGATATTTGAAGAGCTTTCCAGTGAAATTTTTTTCAAGTTGGGTATTTGACTGATATGATAAACCTTAGGCCCTATCTTGGTGCTATTAGACTGTATGATGAAAAAATTAATTTTATCTTACAATGTGTGCCAGACTTTCAACTGATAAGAAAATTGGAAACAAAGGATTATACTAGGTCAAAGATCATCATATTAGTGATTAAATTTTATACTATGGGCAAGTCTTTGTTGTTCAATTGGTTTCTTTTTGAAAAAATCTTCTTTGAAAACAATTTAAAGCAAATAAAAAGATGCATCAAGTTTAAAATACTTAGTAAAAAGACAGGAAAAGCATCAAAAATCTGTTGTTTTATTTTATGTTTATCAACTAAAGGATAATATAATATAGTACACATATGACATTTGTCAGTAAACCAGTTTATTTAATTCTGTTGGCTAAAAGAGTCTTTGGAAAACATTTATTTAATGTAAAAAATTCCCTCTTACAATTCCACATTGGTATTTGTTGATAATTTATTTCATTACAGTTGTTCATTATGACATTGGAAGGTCTGAAATTATGATAACAAACATTTCTCTAATTTTATTTTCAATGGCACTAATAGCCACTGGAAAATCACATTCTCATATAATATTAACAACAAATTTTTTTTAAAAAAAATAGTACCTGAACTTTTCACTGAGTTTCAGAATTTTGTTTTGTCTTATTTTAAAAGCTTTCTTTCAATTAACCTAAAACACAAGAAAGCTCATGTTTGGTTTGCTCTGTAACTCTGTCCAAGGCCCCAAGTTAAGAACAAGTGCTGGAAATTTGGAAATAAAACAGGACTGATGAGAAAAGAATAGTGTGGAAATTAACCAGCCTTCTGAGCTAACAGTATCCTTCCAAATAACACAGCTACTGACAAATCACAGACCCAACTGTAAGTATTAAATTCTCCCACAATTATACAATGTTACTTCATATTCTGAGGATAGAAACAATCTTGTACTACATGGTGAAGAAAGTACTACAATAGAACTCAGTAGTATTAATATCTATGTCTTCAGAAAGGTGTGTTTTAGAAATTTTGATCATAATGCAATCTGCTCAAAGCTGTTAGACTATGGATAATTTCACTCAATTTTCCAGTAGGTTTCTGCCTTGAATAAGTAAATAGTGGGTAATGGTTTGTGTCAAAGTTCTTGCCACACTCCATTAAACATAGAGCATGACAATCTGATCAGATGTCTCTTTTATAGTCAGAAACTGACTTGTGACTTCGAGAGTTACTCAGCTACATCAGGTCACTTCAGAAGTCTCATCTTTTCATCTTGTCCAAATCCCTGATGGTTTTACATCTGACACATTTGAATCTCAGCATTGTGACCTTATTCAGCCTGCATTTGATATAGTCAAACACTGCTATTGAAATAATATTAAGTTATTCTTATGGAGCTGAATGGATAAGCAAATAATACTGACATTAGTAGAATTTCAAATTTTTACATTATTTTATCTTAGTGTCTAGCCAAACTAAAACACAATTATGCCTAGATCTGTACTCAAAGCATCAAAAACTTGAACTTGTTCAATCTTAGGAGATAAATTCAATGTTTGCTGAGTAATCTATACTAATAATAGAGGAATATGGAAATTGTCTGGGATGCCGTCACAGTAACAGTAATGACCAGCACCAGCAGGCTGCCTGGGGAGACAAGGCTGGCAGGGGGGTTAGTGAGGGACGACCAAACAACTGAACAGCAGTCTGTGTGGGGCCAGCGGTGGGGAGGTGGAGAAGAAGGGGGGGCAGTTAGGGTCAATCAGGCCGGCAGGCAAAGGCAGTTAGGGGTGATCAGGCTGGCAGGGAGGGGGCAGTTGGGGGTGATCAGGCAGGCAGGCAGGTAAGCACTTAAGAGCCAGCGATCCCAGATTGTGAGAGGGATATCTGTGGGGTCCCATATTGGAGAGGGTGCAGACTGGGCTAAGGAGACCCCCTGCCCGACCAGGCCTCTAGTTATTATATAAATTACTCATGCAACACAGCCAATACTAGATAATTTAAATCAGTCTAACCAACCTAAATACTGCATACAATAATTAAATGAACACATTATGCATATCCAGCTTAAAATTATGCAAGTGCAGTGCTGACATTAATATCCAAGTAAAGTTTTCAGCCTGCAACTACACTTTGTTTTATGATAAACTGGTCTGCAACACTGGATTTTTATTAATTATTAAAATATTATGTACAAATGTTTGGCAATTCCTAAACCCAAGATAATGACTATAAAGCTGTTTATTGAATTTCCTCAGATTTTAAAGTCTTATTTTTTTATGCACTCTTTAACACATATCTATTTAGAGGTTGCTATGAACAAGCCTTGTAACATCTAGTCAACTATTTTTTTATTTTTTTGCATTTTTTTTCTTTATCGATTGAGGTATTACATACATGTTCTTTATCCCCCCCTCCAGTCCTCCCCCACCCTCCACTCATACCCTCACCCTCCTGGTGTCTGTGTCCATTGGTTAGGCTTATATGCATGCATACAAGTCCTTTGGTTGATCTCTCCCCCTTACCCTCACCCTCCCCTACCTTCCCTCTGAGGTTTGACGGTTTGAACTATTATTGACTTTCTTCACAACCCTGGGAGTCAGGGAGAGTGTTAGTATGGCATTTGTTCACACAGATGAATCCGAGGTTCAGATACAGAGAGTACCATGGTGCTTTTCAAGCAACGGAGCTCCCAATAATCTTAATACTTTAGCTCCCACACCAAATCACCCAAGAACCAGAGGTTGCTGAAACTGGAAAGGATCTCAGTGACTCCTGTCATCTCAGGGGATCATCAAAAACCTGTAACTCCAAGCTTCTAGTTTTCCCATCAGTACTTTCACTGAGACAATTGGTTATTTTGGGAGAAAGCCAGCTTAGCATAAATTGTCATCCTTGCATGGCAATATGTTTGCCTGGTCCTTTGACATTAATTTTTTCAATCAATTTTGCATAACAACCTTTCAACAATTCCCGTAAATTACCTTGGAGCTCCTAATTTTTCTCCCGTTCTAATTAAATCTTCAGTTCTTCCTATTATTTCATTAGTGGCAGCAATTCCCAGACCTCCTGGCATCCTGGTTATTCTCCTCTGATTGTTTCCTTCAAAGTTGGATTGTTTGTTTTTAACTTTTTTTACTGAGGTATAAACTGCATACAATGAGGTATAAACATCTCAAATGTAGACTCAACGAATATGTATACATCTTTAATGTTTGGTTTTCTAAGCTCATAAAAGCAGAATCTTAACAAACACCTCTAGCATTTGACAAGTAGGAATCACCTTAATCTAGTTATTTCCCAATTGACAGAAAGACAGGCTGTATTTTGTTTGTTTGTTTGTTTTTGGGTTTTTTTTTTTTGCTTTTGTTTTTCTTTCTTGCTTGCAATTACTAAACAGGATTTTAAAAACAATTTCTTTTTCACATTATTTTTCTTCTTTTAATAGGCACACATTCTTATTATAAAATTTTAACATTTTGAAATGTATAGTTCAGGAAAAGAAAGTCTCTCATAAATCGTCTCTCCTGAAATGCTTTGAAAACTTCAGAGAATAAAGTGTATACTAGACACTCTCTGTACATCATTGAATATTTTGAATGTTTCTAATTAGTCTTTGTCACTCAAAAATTTTCATGATACTTCATAGAATTATGGAATGCCTTCTATTTAAAGGATGGAATTCAGAAAAATCCATGAATTTGGGGGAGGAAAAAAATTAAATTGCACCTTCCTTTTCATTTTCTTCAATGAATGCAGCAGCAAACCATTACAGCATTAGCAGTCACTGCTACTGAGTCACTAATGAGATTACCCATATTTTCATATCAGATGTCGCTAAGTATTCACTGTGTTCATTAAATGGACCCAATATTAGATCATGTTACTTCATGGATTCATAGTGAAACACACAGACTACTAGGTGCTTTTATCATTATTTTTATAACTAGAGGCCCAGTGCACGAATTTGTGCACGGGTGGTGCCCGGCCTGCCTAGCCCCAATCGGGGTGAATCAGGGCTGGGCCTGTCAGGAGGAGGAGTTGGAGGGAGGTTAGCCAACCTGCCCGCCCTGATCTGGATGATCAGGGCCAGCTGGCTGGGGGAGGCGGCCATGGGTGATTGGCCAGTGGGCCCAGCCCCCAATTGGGGATGGGGCCAGCCATGGGGACGGGCTGTGGGTGATGGGCTGGCAGCCCCACCCCCAAATGGGGTGGGGGGTGCCGATTGGGGGCCAGCAGCCTGGGGGAGGGGCCATGGGTGGTTGGCCGGCCAGCCCTGCCCCTGATGGGGTGGGGGGGCCAATCTTGGGTGGGGCTGGGCTGGGGGAGGGGCTTTAGGAGGTTGGCAGGCTGGCCTCACCCCCTATGGGGTGTTGATCCGGAGTGGGGCCAGCCTGGGAGAGGGGCTGCGGGCTGATCAGGGTAGTGGGGGCCCTTTGGGGGCATGGCCAGATGGGGGAGGGGCCACAGGAGGTTGGCCGGCCATCCCTGACTCTTATTGGGGTGGGGGGGTGCGATCAGGGGCAGGCCTATAGTGGTGGGGCAGGCTGATTGGGGGCAGGCTGGCCAGGGGGAAGAGAGGGGGTGTTTGACCAGTGGCCCGCTCTTGATTGAGGTGGGAGAGTCCGATCAGCCGAAGGCCCACAGGGGGGAGGGGCCATGAGGTTGGCTGTCTGGCCCCACCCCCCTGATCTGGCCAGTTCGCTGGCCACAGTGGGCATCAGAGCGACTGGTCGTTATGGTCATTATGACCATTACAGTCGCTGGCTTTTTACATATAGATAGATTATTTTAAATATAATATTTTTTTTGAAATCCTACATTTTAAATTTTATTTTGAAAAAGGTTTGCCAAAACAGGGTGCAATTTTAACAAAATTATTTAAGAGAACTCCTGACCTGGACTCTCATCTTGACTTACTATCTCATAAGAAAGCCTATGTGCGTTCTCAAACAACTTTGATTGGCCATAGCACCCTTAAGTTAAATTGAAGTAGGCCTTTTTGTTAAGTCACCAGTGACATCTTTAATGACTTCCCATTTCCTACAGAATAACCTAAATATTACCTCACCTATAGTCCATACAATCTACCCGGTGGATTAAACATCCTTGTTCCCCAAAGCTATTATACACTTCCAACCTCTTTGCTTATAACCTCTCCTTTGCCCGGTGTCCCATTTCCCTGGCAAATACGCACTTGCAGTGATCAGAGGCCAGTTTTTCTCATCCTATAAGCATACAATTGTCTTTTGCAACCTTATTAAAATTTAGCCAATAACTGCAGACTAGCAATATCGTTTTGAATGTTCCTCCTGCCCTCTAACACAAACGTCATACCTCTTGATTAAAAAACACGTGTCTGCTTTATACAGAAGAAAACACTTTGAGGTGATAAGATTGGCACCTATACTTGGTGAAAATGTTTATTAAAGGAGAGTAAGATGAAAGTGACACATGCCTTTTCTAGACATTTTAACTGAAAACATGCAAATGAATATTCTTTACCAGTGAATAAATGTAGTGCCAAGACTCACTCTAAAAAAATGGGTCCTCTAGTTAGAGTTCAATGTCATCTTTCTCACTCTCTTTGACACATCACTTGTGATTTCCAGGTTTCCATTTCTTTAAAGGGAAGTAAGATCACAAACATAGCTGTGAACACATCTGAGTGCAGAGTCTCTCTAGATTTTTATGACATTTCTTTGTCAGTTGACTTGCCTACAATTCATTGCAACAATTATTTTTAGTGATGAGATTTTACTGAGGCATTGCAAAGCATTCAGTGCAGTATTTATAACAACACCTTTCTTTTCTGCACTTGTTTTTTCATCATTTCATGTCCTGTTTAAGTACATGTAACCACATACCACATACAAGCTTTACCAAGTTTGGGGGAGGGGCAGACAACTGATTCTCAGTACTAGATAAACTGGGATGAGTGAAGCCCACGATAGAGAGACTCACTCCCATTGAGTGGATATTGGCACGCCAACAATGACTGTCAGTGGGTTTTACAGAGAAAAGAGACATGTTGAATCTGGCAAGAAAATTATGTGATGATCTGTTAAGAGAGCTACCACTGCAAAAATATGTATATCACTTTTATTCACTTTTACATTTCCAGATTCTCTCTACCCCACTCTTTTACATAATTTCTGTGAAATAGATCTAGAAAAATAATTTTTTAAATAAAAAGAGCTTCAGAGGTTTCATTAAAAGGAAAACAAAACAGGCATTGGAATCAATGATACAGTGTTAGACAATGAAGTCTGAATCCATTCCACTTCAATAGAGGTGGTAGGCACCTCAAGACAGAGTGTAGACTTACCTCCACCTCCCAGTCTCCACTGCTCCCTTCCACCTTGGCAGACAAACTTATGATTGGCCAGCATGAGAACTGAATTGGCAGTAGAGCAATATATATGCAACTATGATACATTTTTAACCCAAACAGCTATTGTAACCTATATTTAAAATGTATACGTATGCTTTAAAACTTACAAAAAGAAAATTCTCACAAACTTTTAAATTGCTAGAGAGCAACTGGACCGTCTAAAAACTGTTGCTATTCAGCATTAAATGTTACATTAAAAAAATCTGAATAAAATATTTTTCAATATATAAATCCACCTGCTTTACTCCACAAAAACATGAACTATCTCAACTAAATGGAAGCAATTTTGTGTAGAACAAGGCAGCATGACAGAGGTAGGAAAATGCAGTAACAGCTTCCAGCAGATTTTAAACAACAGTCTTTTGTGGACATGTACCTCAGAGGTAATCAATTCTAAACTCTTCAATAGCCCCTAGAAGCACCACCACATTCCAATGCAATACTGGATTTTCACTGACTTCTACTAATATATGGCTAAAGTTACTAGTAGTATAACCTCTGGAAAGCCACTCCCCATGTCCCCGCTGAAGATGGAGTATAGTGTGTCATATGGCTCAAGGATACAGTAAATCTCTACCATAGTCCCCCTGACGTGCTGAAAGCCCAAGGTGGCTGGATGGTTTGGCACATAGAGATTCAAAAGGTGATAAGCTCCCTGACCCCTCCCATGCAATGCCCAGGCTGTTGAAAGCTATGCGGGTTGCACCTTTCATTCAGCTAACAACTGCCCATTTCAGTAATGCCTGGACTTTATTGTTGACTGTGCCTTTTACATCTACTACTACTGCTGGGCATTTAAACCTTGCCCAACATGGTGGCCCTATGCCTCCCCCACTTTCTCTGTTAGAGAAAGGCTATCAGACCATTTCCTCCTTGGAGTCCCAGACTTCCTAAAGTATTCTGTTATGCATGGAATTGTATCCCCCTCGCCCCACAAAATCCCTTATTGAAGCCCTAGCCACCAATGGGAATATATTTGGAGATAGGAGTTTTAAGGAGGAAATCACGGTAAAATGAGGTAATGAGGGTGGGGCCCTAATCCAAAAGGACTAATGACCTTATAAGAAGAGAAGAAATAGCAAGAGTGCAAGAGTGCTTGCATGCAGAGAGAGGGCCATGTGAAGACACGGTGAGAAGATGGCCACCAGAAACCAAGCCTGCTGGCACCTAGATCGAGGACTTCCAGACTCCAGAACTGTGAGACGCTAAAATTCGGTTGTTTAAGTCACCCTGTCTGTGGTCTTCTGTTTGGGAGCCCAAGCAGATGAACACAAGCTCCCAAGCCAGCAACCACCATTGTTCATTTTACCCTGTAGTGCCCTAATCTCTGCCCTTCTCTCTAACCTGCTTTCCCTCTTTGGAATTTGAAGAGAGAAGATCTTAAACAAGATAATGTCATTCAAATTATACTTAATGACCATCAAGAAGAATTTGATGTCTTATCCCAATGGAGCCCCAACTCTTAGAAACATAAATTCTGTTTTCCCTGCCTGGATAGGAAAATAAATATTTTCTTTGTTCTTAATGAGCCACCCTATTCAAAAAATGGGCAAAAATCATTTGGCTTTTAGCTTAAGGCACAAAGGAAAAACTCAGATTGAGTTATTGTAACCTATTTCACATATTTATTTCTTAGCACTAAAAAGAAGAATGTCTAGACTAGAGGAGTGAGTATAGGTCTTAGAGCCAATCAGGTACAGCTGATCTTCCTGAATCTCCATTTTCTATCTTCCTCTAAAAGTTGGGACAGTGCCCAGACAGTGTGGTTCAGTGGTTGAGCATCAACCCATGTACCACGCAGTCACCAGTTTGATTCCAGGTCATGGCACATGCCCAGGTTGTGGGCTGAATCCCCAATCGGGAGTGCGAGAAGCAGCCAATCAATGTTTCTCTCGCATCTATGTTTCTATCTTTCTCTCCCTCTCCCTTCCTTTCTCCCTAAAAAAGAAATCAATAAAAATCATATTTTTAAAAGTTGGGACAATAATATATGTGTCATCAGAATAAGGTGATAACTGAATACTTTCACTAGATGTTCAGTTTGTCCTACATTTGTAATACTGGGCGTGACACTGTTGAAGGGATCAAGTTGTCCTTCATCTATAAAAATGGCAGACAAGTATGAATGCATTCAGAAGAAAATATTTTTTAAATAGTTAAAAGACAAAATGTTGATACTTGAGCATTGTTTCAGTATTCGAAAAATTTCTTCCATGGAGCACTTCAATTCTTCTACCATGTCCAATTAATCAAATGCTGTTATCCTTCAAATGAAGCACTTCAGTTAAAAACACACTCAGAATTCAATGAGTCACATTTTGCCAGCTTGTTTAGAAATTAAAATGTCATTTGCTCCTGGAACATGTTTTTCTGGTTTCATCGAAGTGAATGTCATGATTTTTAATGAAGAGCTCAGTGGACATACCATGAGATAATATATCAAGGGTTTAAATCTGGAATGGACTGTATTTTCTAAAAATTTAACCCAACCTGTGGAAGGCCAGAGAAGTATCTGTTACATAAACATCTCATGTAGGCTCCCAACACAGGAAGAAATTAAATAGGAAACGGGGAACTATGGTGTGGTAAGAATTTTCATATGTAGGAAGAAGGTATACAATTAATTGCTGATGTGGGTTCCCCCGACCCCTCAAGTGAAGTAGATCTATAAAAAGCAGCAAGCTCTGGTTTCTCTGCTCTGGAAATTTTCACTCCTCAAAAGCTTAAGGAAATGACCTCCTTTTAAAAAAAACTAAGGGGTAAAACAATGTCATATGGTTGCATACACTCACCTTTGTCATGATCTTTTTTGTCACTGCCCAGCTCATTTGCTTGTTTGATATAAAATGAATTGAACCAATCTTTTTGAGTCTGAAGCATTATTCTCTCCCATCTTTGAAACCAGACTACTCCATGTGGTCAGTCCCAGCTCATTCCTTACACGACAGAACAGGAAACTAAGGTTCAATGAGCAAATCGCATATTTCATTTAGTCAACGGTGAGGTCCCCTGAAAACCAAATGGCTTGAGGTAGTAGGAAATATTTCACCATCAGAAAGATAGGGCACAGCATTGGTTAAACTAAAATTTTTGTGGCAGTCATCAAGGCCACTTATGGCATGAAAAATAAATTCACACCATGCTTTTTTCCCCATAGAAATATTAACCAGGCCTTTCTGAGGAGGGTATCTGTGAGGGATGAGTGAACACTGCTCTACAGAAAACACTCTTACACATCTGCAACTCCTTCCTGAAGCCACATATCTCAAGTTTGGGGTGCAGTCAAACCCCAAATTGTCCTTCCAAATACATATAACCATGTGTTTTCAGAGAAATCTGAACCCATATGTTTCTGATTCACTTGAACAGCACTGCTAAGACTTCTCAAAGTATTTTACAAGCTTTTCTCAGGAAACATTTTGTATTTCAAACTCAAGAGTTATATTTAACCCAAAATAAACCAAATATAAACCCCTACCTATGGGGCATTAATTTGAACCAAAGACCACAAAACTACCTTTTAAAGAGAACAATTAGTTTCCGGGACATGCAGGGCCAAGAGCTATATATTCTTTCTAGTATTTCTCTAGCTGAGCTTGGTAAGCCACTAAAAGAACCACTTTTTAATCAAATTGAGAGAATAAAGCTTTATAGTAAATCCAAAATAGCACTTTATTAAATCTCTACTTCAAATAGATGTTATCATTAATAAACTTAGTTTTTTTTTAAAAAAAAACTTTAGACTAAGAGCACATTTAAAAAAAATAAAGGAAATTGTCAGGTAATTTAGTTAGCCTTTCAGGCTTAAGTATGTGATATAAATTGAAAATTAAGGATATTTATCTGAATTAAATCCTTTTAAAACATTCACAAATTTAATAGTAACGTATTATGCACAAGGGATTTCAAATCCTTACTTCTAATATCTACTGGATTTCAAAAGCAAATTCTAGACCAAATATTTGGAGTAACCTGAGTTTTGCCGATATACTATCTTCTTTCTAGTTTAAAGGAGGTTTATAGAAATGGGACCCTGGAGAGAAATGATTTCTTCCCAACCATAAAACCAGGTGCATGGGAGGGTTCATTAACAGTCAGCACTAAACTGGGGCTTTCCTGGTGAGTATGTGGAAGTTGCTAGGATTTCCTCCAGCAGTAAAAGGAAATAAATATCAATTAGCTGTGTTATCTTGTACTGGTAAACCTCAATGGGAAGTAATAATGAAGGTCAAAAATTTTAAATGTATGGAATGTTTTGTTGGAATATATATATATGTAATCCTATATAATAAAAGCCTAATACGCTTAAGTATCCAGTTGTCTGGTTGGCCGTTCAACCAATTAAAGCATAATATGCTAATGATATCTTAAGGCCACTCAACTGCTCACTATGACGTGCACTGACCACCAAGGGGCAGACACTCCGACCAGTAGGTGAGCTTGCTGCTGGGGTCCAGGTGATCGGGACTGAGTGATATGGGCCAGACATGCCCTGAAGCCCTCCCGAGGTCCCTCCCAGGACCCGATCGTGCACTGGTGAGGTCCCTTGGCCTGGCCTGTGCCCTCTCACAATCTGGGACCCCTCGGGGGATGTCAGACAGTGGAATGACCAGTCGCTATGATGCACACTGATCTCTAGGGGACAGATGCTCAATTCAGGACCTGCCTCCTGGTGGTCAGATCACTCCCACAGGGGGAGCACTGCTCAGCCAGAAGCCAGGCTCATGGCTGGCGAGTGCAGCACCAGTGGCGGGAGCCTCCCCACCTCCATGGCAGTGCTAAGGATGTCCGATTGCCGGCTTAGATCACTCCCCGCAGGGAACGGGCCTAACCGGTCAGTCGGACATCCCTGAGGGCTCCTGGATTGCAAGAGGTCGCAGGCCGGGCTGAGGGACCCCCCCTACCCCCCCCCAAAGTGCACAAATTTTGTGCATCAGGCCTCTAGTATATAATATATGTAGTATATAATATATGTGCATATATACAATTAATGTTGAATAGAGGCAATCATTATCAAATTAATAAAAAACATATGACCCATATGGATAATTTCTTGTTGTATGAACTTACACAAATGTCCTTGAATGCCAGGAGCTGTTAGTTGATATCAAACTGTGGGAGATCACCTTGGCGACTTTATTTATACTTTCTTTAATCAATAAACCTCCACCCCTGAATCCACTTGCATTTTAGGAAAAACTAAGATAGAAGGAAAAAGTGATCAAGAAAAAAACTTTCCATTTTTACCTCATTCAGACTTTAAGGTCTCATAAACGGACACCTCTAAATAGGAAAAGAAACATTTCCCAAATTATAAATGTATTTGCTCTGCCATAAAATGCAAAGGCTGGGATTTTTAATAATTGCATTCATCATTTTCCTTTTAAAGGTAAATTCCACCCATTTTTAAAACAAAGAAAGTGATTTTTCCTTGTCTGTAGTCTTTTAAGTCAAGGAAAACTGAGAGTTTTTGGCTGTTAAAACCGGCAGCTTTTGCTGTTGAAGCGCCCTTCTAAATCCTCCTTCAGACCCATTTACTTCATGAAGCTTTTCATTTAGGTCTTATCAATGATGCTTTACCCCTTCATACAATGTGGTTAGAGAAAGGTCAGAAGAAAAACAAAGGAAGGTCAACTGTAGATTCGATTGTTTGCTGCCTCAGAGTTCTGTTAACCCTCAGGTGTTTTTTCACTTAACTTCTCTGCGAGCTTCTTTTTGTACCTTAATCCACCAGCCAGCAACTCTACTGCTTGGAATGAAAAACGTAAGAATCATGGGACATAACCAAACAGTTGTCCTGTGATTGCACATAAGCGATCAGAATTATTGTCTTAATAAAGCACATCATTTTCCTCAAGGTAAAATCTGACTTCCACTCTGCACAGCATCAGATAATGTATATTCAATTTGGGAAATTTATTTCTCCCATTTTAGAGGAAGATTATTTCCAAAGATTTAATTCTTTGGAAGATGAAAACATATCCATTTCTTTATGATGTGCTTTTTACTCTTTCATTCCTTAAATAAGAATGATTAAACAGACTCGCTCTACAAACCTGATATAAATAACATGTATATAATTCAAACAAAGTACATTCATTCTTTCTCTTTTCTCAACACTGATGAAACCACTATCATAGGCAGTTCTTCAACGAAATAACATTGCTCTGGGGATGAGACTGTTGGAAAGGAAACAAAGTCACAAGAAAGTTCTAGGGTCTTCAAGGTGAGCCATTCTTTTATAGACTTTGCTCAATCAGAAATTAAAATAATGTGCAAAAAGACACTTATGGTGTCTCTACTAAGGCATTTAGGGCCAATGGCTGGATTTAGAAAGACAAAATTGAGACTAGAATAGATTTCTTATTCCCTTCTCATTATGCTTTGGCAATGAAAATATATGTGCAAAAGGTCCTACATGTAGAGGACAAACTGGGCATAAGTATTAAATCAGATTGGCTTCCACCTTCCCGAGCAGACCCACCTCCAAGGGTGAGTGGCCCCTTAGATTTCCTCCAGGACATTTTCTTCCTCCCAGGTAAGGAGGTGAGGTGACATCCAACTGACTCAGAAGGTCGCCAGGGAAGATTTTACTCCCTGCCTGGTGTTTAACCACTCCTACCACTAAGATAAGAAAGGTTAGAAAAGAGCTGACATTACTGTATCTAAAGGTATTACAACATAGATTGCTAGTGACAGCTAAAAATAACTTGCCATATCCTTAGAGGAAAAACTGAGCTATAAAATGTTTCCAAAGTGCAAGACAAGTACCACAGTTGACAATATACATTTGTCAGACTTAAGACATCATATGCATTAGGCCAGGTAAAATGAGGACCCTTTATTTAACTTGGAGAATAAAATTTTCCCCAAATCACCCTCTTTTGAAATAAATACCCAACTGGCAACTTTCAACACTTCTTTGTTCTACTGAAATTGATTGTGAAAAGGGGCTGTGGAGAGAAGAGATAGAAGTGGTATTCAGTGATGAGTCTGAGTAGCTAAGTTCTGCTCCGCCTCATTTGTAAAATAAATGAATGGAAAGGAGGAAAGAATGGACATAAGGGGAAAAGAGAAATGAAGGGAAAGAGAGGGAGGGAAGAGAGGTAGAGGGAGGAAGAGAGAGGGTGGCGGGGAGAAAGGTACATCATGAAGTATTGTATTAAAATGAAACCTAGAAACCTGACATCCTATGAATTGGTTCACCAGCACTGTGTATTTCACTATGTTCTGGGATGTTAAGATTCCCAGATCTGACAGTCAACAACAATAACCATAATAACATTCTCCTTTCTAGACTCCTAATGGAATGGTAATACTGGTAACAATAGTAGCAAGAAAGCAGCACTGATAATTCCATCAAATTCCATGATCAGTAAATGACCCCTATCCCATTGGATCAGGCAACTGGCACAATAAATGAGTTCACAGAATTTTAATACTTCATACCATAGATAGGCAAAAATTAAAAAATATTCCAGTCCTCTCATCTTTTTCTTCCTCTGCATAACCATAATTCATTCCAACTCCCAGGAGCTAAAAATTCTCTCTCACTTTAAGTAACTGCTCAGCTACCTTTTACAACAGTAACTGTAATTTGCAATTTAAAAAAATCTCAAAGCAAACTTCTTCCATGTTCGTGTTTATGTATGCAGCTTAAATTACACTGTTTTGCATCCATAAATATGCAATATTATCATGTTACTGAGTCATTTGATGTTTTGATAATCACATCCTAAAATCTAAACTCCAGCAGGTCAGGATTCCCTCATTTCCCTGATTTCTATAGTGTTATGCATTCTACAGAGATTTAAAAGGTGATTGGAATTTGTTAATTGATTGAGCATTCAGTAACTTCAGAAAATTAATAACATAGATCAAAGAGATAGAAAAGAACAAGACAGGAGGCCAAGGGAAGGATGAAATAATTGGCTTAAACAAGATGAGGGCCTCTTAGAATAACAAGCAAAGAGGTTCATGTTCTCTCTCCCTTCCCCTCTGTAATCCTGATGTCCAGATGAAATGAAAAATTGGGTCACCCATTCAAATTGTGTATCTAACACCAGGCATCCGGATATTTGGCATCAAGTGGGGAAATAAAAACATTGGGTGCTTGACCATTTTTTTTTAACTTTTCATTTAGATCTTACAATTTTAGATAAAGGACCAATGAAACATTACTGATAGAAGTGATATTATGATGAAAATAGTGGCATAACTCAGTTATTTTGGAAGCTGTATTCTGAATAGAGCTTATAGATGGGAAAGGAGAGGTGAGATTCAAGGACATGGAAGAGTAATGGTGTTGGTTTAGTTATTTTATAGGTTGTCACACATTAAGATGACAAAGTGTTCACACTGAGGGTATAAACTACTCCTTTTTTTAAACAACAGTATATTTTAAAAAGAGAAGAGACAGTTTTAGAATCACACATACTCTAACAATTTTCTAATAAATAGCAGCCCACAGCAGCTGGTATGACACTACATCAGCTTTTCAGCATTTCAACTCACATAGTAAACTGAGCATTTGGGTTTGTCTCAACAAACTCTTGCCTGCTAAAAACGGAGGGTTTGACAGATTTTTAGAAATGTTCCATGAATCCTAATTTATGAGCAACAATTGGTAAGTGAGCATGCCAGTTAAACCAAATAGTGAATGTGAATACCAAATAGTGAATCTTAATTCGTTGACATGGTATTTCCACGTGGAAAGGAAAAATAGTTTGCAAAGCAATTATGGGAAAGTGTTTACCGATTGAATGTTGCATCATTTATTAGTTTGCATTTCTTGATTTTTTTGCCAGTAATTGTTTACTGAAATCTATCTTGCACAGCAATTTACATTTCAGTTAGTGTCCACTCATCATTGGCTTTGACACTTATTTCATTTAGAATAACAATCAATAAATCAGGGTCATTTCCCAAGGAAGCCTTTTCATGCAAGAAGCATACAAAATTGTCAAATAAATGAAAATAGCCATCATGAATTGTTGAGCTCTGCAGTGTCATTTCAAATTAATCTCTATAAGCCATTTTAAACCTCTTGACAATAGCTCTAATACTCGGCTTTCCTCTTTTCTGCTAACAGCAGGAACTGAAAACGTTGTTGGCATGGTAAGAACCCGAATGCTACAATAGACAAGAGAGAAATAACCAAGTTTTCCATTGCTCACGTGAGAAGCAGAGTGGGGGAAACACGCTACCTCATGAACATGCCCACAATTCTGCATGAGACAGAGTTGGTGGGCCTCTGTCAGGAAGGTCCTGCCCAAGAGATAAGAAAAGGGAGTGACTGCACAGTGTTCACGGTGAAGGAAGTTGGAATTGCATAACCGGTCACCATTCGCTTTCTTTGTATGGGGCATTGTGTCTAAGCATTGTATAAATAACAGCGGCCTTGATATGTACTAAAAAAATGACCCTTTTTTTCTCTCTTTACTTTAATTAGCACAGGATACTCATTTTCAATTGAAAACATATTGGGAAGTTTTCTCTGAGTGCTTTATATGTAAAATAAAGTGAGAGTTCTACTAAAGAAAGGGTATAGCACATGTGGGAAATGAAAAAGCAAAATCTACAAGAATTAAAAGTAATCAGTTTTCAGGTCAATTGTTTTTGGAATAAATGTAATTGTTGTAAATAGTCAAAAGTACATGGGCACGGTAAGAGAATCATGAAAGTAACACTTTTAAAAGAGAACTCTCTCAAACTAAGTTATATACATTACCTGTCAATATAGCAAGTCTCCACCAATGAAAAGAAAGTGATTCAAGTTTCAGGGTTTATTGAAGATTATAGGAATGGGGGAAGTAACCTGCATTTTGAAGAAGTATACAGTAATAGTTTAAGCAAAAGCAACTATAGCTATTGAAGGGGAAATGTAAGTCATAAAAGTGCAAATGGGTCTTTTGACACATTGTCAAGTATGTAAATGTAGTGAAATTAGGGGGGAAATCTTAAGGCTATTCTAAAAAATTAGTATTAAAAATACTTTCTAAAATTTTAAGGAAAATTTGTGCTATGGTGTTGTATGCACAGATGTGATCCCATAGCCCACATTCCATTGACCACTGGTTTGTATAACAAGCTAGAAATATCTTGGCTCAGGAAGTAAACAGACATTCAATCACATTTCTTTCAACCACCCAATAAGTTAAAGTGAAAACAATCCAGTATTGATTATATAGGGGTCAAAAGACAAAGAGGTTTAGAAAGAGTTTCATTCATTACAAAGAATTCTACACTCGGGGACTATAAGAGTTTCTACCTAGAATAAATACACTTTTGTGGCAATGAAAAAAAATCTAGGTCAGAACAGTTGAATGAGAAATATCTGTAAAGGAAAAAGCAAAGACAATATAGCCTTCTAGGGAACAGCATACAATTTCAAGTTGGGAAATGAGACTAATGGATAGAATCCATGTAGACATATACCAAGCATATGAAATTGCTGATGCCAGTAAGCTCTGGATTTTCATATTTCATTCTGTCTCTTGCTAAATGACAATGTGATCATTTCATTGGCCTTGACCAAACTTTTTCACTTCGTCCTCCCAAAATAAAAATATTCAGACGAGGTAAAAACTCATTCTAAAGGTGCCCCACACCCCCCTTTTCAAATTATTACAGCAACCTATATATAAAAACCTTGCTACCACAATTCTGAATGCATTCAAGTGGAACACAGACTTGTGCTCACAACCCCAAAACTCAAAACTATAAAGTTTATGTTGTGTGACAAAGAAATATTATGTCTTTGAAAGGAGAAATAGCAACCGACAATGAAAATTGTATTCCGGAAATAACCAGGTGATTTAAAGCTTTCTAGATAATCACCAGCAACTAGAATGATAATACTTTAATAACATATTATATTTAAATAGCACCTTTCAAACTCCATCATGTTAATCTACACAACATGTTCACAGGTAAAAAGGAATGGATATTACTCCCATTTTAGATTAGAAAATTGAAGTGTAATAGAGGATGGCTTTCCCGAGGTCTCTCCAGGTCTTGGCAGTGTACCCAGGATTAGCTACTCAGGTGTGCTTTTCATTAGATTTTACTGCCTCCAAACTGACTTAGCTGATGGAACGAGTTGGCCTCCAGTGCATTTTTTCAGCACCCCTCTGTAGACGAGAATTTCTCAGTGGTTTGACCAAATCTCAGGCTTTCTCCACTTCCTGCCATCACCTGGTGGGTGTCCTGTGATGCCTTCCTGGGACCTACAGAAATAACACCCACAACTCCCCTAATCCATTCTTAGTCCTCAGGCTTTGCCACAGTCTAAACGCAAAGAATCAAGTATGCCATGAGTTAAGGTTTTCTCAAGGTATAAATCTTTCTCAGAGTTTTCTCAGCTCTGGATATATCTACCCAGTTGTTAGAATTCAGCCTCTTCCTGACCTTGTCCTTTGAGAAATGTCCATATTTATTTTTACTTTATTTCTATCCTCAAACTAAGCTGACCTCCCTTTGGGGCCCAGCCTACATTTATACAAACCCAGGCCCTTTTCCCTAGTTCATGAAGAATGCAGACTTACGGTTCCAACATTCTGGGCCAGATGGCTAACTCCAATTCCAACCTCACAGCATTCCTAATTTGACCAATGATGCAGCAGAGATTCAAAAAGGAGCAAGACTCATTCTCACGGACACATCAAATGTCAGCTTGAATCCAGGTCTTCAGACATCCAGATCAAGGTATCTTCCAACATCAGTGATTGCCAGCCACTCCCAGCACAGTGCAGAGTTGAATGTCATCATATATAATGAGTGATGCTACCTTTGGGGGTGTCCTCAGGAGAACAGAGTGGAGATGAGAAAAGAGTTGAAAAGCATTGAGCAACACCATGCATCCTACTCCAGAATCTTCCTGCACCTCCCTTCTAACTCATGCCTGTGTTTCCTTCTCCCACATGCTGTTCTCAGAACAGTGAGGTCTCACCTTGTTTCTCATTTACTGCTCAACAGGGTCTAAGTGCTCTTTAGACAAGTGATTCTTTTCTTTCACGTATTACAAAGAGCTCTATACAAATACACTGTTTATATTGAACAATCTGCAGATGACATGCTGTCTACCACAAAAGGACATTTTCGTATAAATAATCAGTAAGACTATTCACAAGTGGCTTCAGGGAGATGTTCTAATCCATGTACAAAGTGATAATAAGAATAATACCTTTGTATAGGGATTTGTTGTATATAACACATTTTAAAATATATCATTGCATTTGTAGGCAAATTATTTAGCCTCTCTGAGTTTTATTTTCTTTACATGTATAAATATTGTTACAAATGTTCCATGAGATGGAAACATATTTAGAAGATTTTAGAATTGACCCAAGAATTCAAACACCATTTATATTATGATTTCTATTGTCAATGTGTTTTTCAAAATGAGAACAAGTGAGAATCATCTGCCATTGATGTGAACATCAAATACAGTATTTTCATAGTCACTGTAAATATTAGCCACTTTCAAAATGTTGCTAAGCATTTAGCAAACTATTCAATGTTCTCTAAAGATCTTTATTTAGTTGTGATGAAAATTATAAATTTTGCAATAGGCAGTAATATTTCCTTTGAGATAGATATTTTTAAGTCAATCCCACTTGATATTGATGATTTGTTTAGTCTGACTTGTTAAGTAATCTTGTGGATGGAGTTGTCCACTGATTGTACAAGACATTCTTTTGGGGTGATCTAATTTATTCACTTGGCTCAAAATCCATTTCAGATACCAAGAACAGCCAACTGCATATCACTAGCCCAGACTTCTCTGAATTCCTGCTTCATGCATCTAATGCCATGTTTGATGCTTGATGTATTTATTTATTTATATAATCATTTCAAAATTAAGAGACATAAACTTGATCACTTGATTCAATTTTCATGCAAAAAAAAAAACAAGCTAGTAAAATTATCTTTTGGGGTTTTAATGACATCCTATATAATAAAGAGCTAATATGCAAATGGTTGTCATGCCCTCACATCATCACGCTGTAATGGCTCAGACACTCAACACTGGGGAGAGAGGAATAGGGACCAGCCAGGCACAAATGAGCTCATGAGAGAGGAATGGGGATGAAGCCAGGTTGCGGCCCGGGAGAGGGACAATCCACATGCCCCATGGTCCCCATGGTCCCAGGCACCAGCGGCTGCACCTATGGCCTGGGAGAGGGATAAGCCACCCACCCTGCACTCCTGGGCACCTGTGGCTGCAGCCTGGGCAAAGCCACCCACCCACTGTCCCCTGCAGCTGCAGCCGGCCTGGGCAAAGCCGGCCCAGGTCCTGGGTGCCTGCAACTGGCAAGAGGAAGGAATCCTGGGTCCCAGGTGTGGAGTGAGGCAGAGGCAGTTAGGGGCAATCAGGCAGGCAGGGGGAGGTAGTTAGAGGTGATCAGGCAGGCAGAGGTGGTTAGGGGCGATCAGGCAGGCAAGCAGTTAGGAGCCAGTGGTCCCAGATTGAGAGAGGCAGTGGGACATCCCCCGAGGGGTCCGGATTGGAGAGGGTGTAGGCTAGGCTAAAGGACCTCCCCCCGTGCATGAATTTTGTGCACCGGGCCTCTAGTTTTATTATAGACAAAGATGTCTTCAATAAATTACATTGGTTATTTCCCCCCTAATAGCTTCTTTTAGAAGATTCCTACAGTTTACACACATACACACACATACACACACACACACACACACAGAGACATATCTTAAATAATAAAAGCATAATATGCTAATTAGACTGGATAGCCAAACATCCTTCTGAATGTCCTTTCAGACAAAGCCGCGGCGGCTGTGAGGGCCGAGGGCAGGCAGCCATGGCGGCCAGCAGTGGCAGCAGAAGTGGGGTGATGCTGGGTGGTGCCTTCCCTAGATCGTCCCAGGTCCCAGTCACCTCCCACAGAGGGAGGCCTACTGATGGTTTAGGCCCATGGGGAGCAGGCCTAAGTCATCAGTAGGACATCCCCTGAGGGCTCCCATACTGTGAGAGAGGGGGCAGGCCAGGCTGTGGGAAACCCCCCCCCCCCCAGTGCATGGATTTTTGTGCACTGGGCCTCTAGTATAAAGATATATTCCCAGGAAGGATTTGTAACAATAGAGAAATTTTGTTAATTTAATAATTCTGAAGTTGAATGTTTAAATGGGCTTCAGAGCATGGAATTTTTAAAAATCATTATAAGGCTGACTCAAATACTGGAGATAAATGTATTCATTGTGATGCCCCAGAATCTGAGATGCAGGTAGGATGTTTCACAGGTTGAATGGAACAGCAGCAGGAGCACATTATCAGCTAAGAACAGATTTCCTGTTTGTCAGTTTAGGAACTGTTCCTGTATGTGTTGGCTGATGGCCTCTAAGCTAGTAATTATTTTATTAATGAAAAAATAGAGGAAATAAGATCATCCATTATGTCCTGAACAGTGTCTCTTAGCTTTCTCATCACCTTTGTATTAGACGTTAAATTGCCCCTCACAGACACAAATGAGTACCGGTCCCCAGGCTTCCCAGAAACACCATCACACCAGGCTTTTCTCTGAATTTCCCATGAGTCCACTGAAATCCTGGGGGTCAAAGTGAGCGATCCTTTAACACAAAGCAGGAATTTCTTTGAACAATCCCTAGTAGATAGGTTTCCTCTCCCAGGTGTCTTCTCCTTTTTCCCAGCCAAGGGCTCAGCTCCAAACTCCCTAACTTTCCTCTCCAGCAGCAATCCACCTGCCTTGCCACCATGATCCTTAGACACACACAATAGCTTCCTTTGGGGAACCTAGACATAACTTATTCTTCTCAACAGGGTACTAATTTAATTAAATATGTTTATAAATTTGGGCCCAACATCTTTAGTCTAGAATTTCAGGCTCTGGTCCAAAATGACCTTCTTTTCAATCATAGCTACCACTGTGGGCACCGTGATTTTAACTGAACCATATACTTTCTTTGCCCTATGCAGCTTTGGCTTATAATTCCAAACTCTGTGGCTTTGTGTGTGTAACTTTTTTTGTCCAGTGTCAACTCCCTTCAATCTGACTTTTATACTTTATTCCAAAAGAGCATCTCCTTCACCAACTTTCCCGAATCTCTCCATTCAAACGCTCTCTTCCAGCTCCAAATGCCTCCAATCATTTATGTAAATACTTATTATGATTCATATCCTATACCTCAATGGATTTTAGTTACTGATACATTTATTTAATTTCTCTCATTCCTTGCTCTTTTTTTAATTTTCCAAAAAGTATGCTGAAAAAATACTGTATGAAGCAATGATTCAGATATGTACTCTGTAGCCAGAGTGTCTTGGTTCAACTCTGCTCCTCGGCCTACTAGGTTTATGAACTTAGGAAAGTTACTAAATATCTTCATGCCTCAGTTTTCCCATCTTTAAAATAGCATAATAATCGAGCCTATTCATAGGCTTATTCTGGGAATTAATTGACCTGATACTTATAAAGCAAAAGTAATCAATATACTTGTTTAACAAATAAATACTTGAATGAATTATAAGTTTAGCAGAATAGTTGGATGCTAGGTATGTTCACTTTCACAAACAGGGAGTAGCAAATTAGAAACTCAGATCCCCAGCAAAGGTAACAGAGATGAAATCAGACAGTGACCATAAAGTAGGCATCTGAGCATCATGAAAAATAGTGGTCCCACAAAGCGCAGGTGGTGGATGTGTCATGAAAGTGTGCTGTACTTTTTAGTTCACAACCTACTTTCTTTTACTGGGTGAAATAAAGTTTATGAGTTCAGCTATCTACCTTTGTCTTGAGTTTTTATTGAGTGATAAAAGATAGAAGAGTACAAGTAAAGGAATCAAGGTGGAGAGTGACCAACAGAAAATGACAGCTGATAGTGGAAAGAAAGCAGTGCACAGACAGCTGCTCTTGGCATGATGACCACAGACCACCTCAGGCTATGAAAATGTCTGCAGGTGGTTTGGCAGATGCAGAGGAAAAGCTTATTTTATACGCATACACTGTCCAAATATAAATGCAGGAATGATTCTCTGAAAAATCTTTTGAAGTTACTTAGAGTCCGTATGTTTTTAAAGGTTACACACACACACACACACACACACACGTGCACGCATATACACACACTGCCAAAATGGCTTATTTCAACTAACGTTAAACTATAGAGCATAGCATATCTTCTAACACATCATATCAGTTGTATTATAACATTTTATATTTTTCAGCTTTGCATTTAATTGCTACTATGGAAATATACTTATTAAGTTTATCAGGGGATTAAACTACAATTTACAACTAGTAAAAGAAGTCGAAACATAAATTCTATAATTAAGAACAATACTATAAGCATAAAAGGTGATAGATTCCAGTGGAAATGGGAATTATAAATTTGGATACGGTCGGACAGATGAATCTACAAGTGAGGTTTCATAAAGGCAGCTAAAAAGAGAGAATACAGAGTAAGAATTTCTATGGAATTATCTGTTTGCTGCACTACTTGGCATGTTATCTACTAAGAAACATTTCTAACAAAGGCATGAAATCACTAAAACTCTTTGTTGTTTCAAATTTAAATCTTTACTTTTAAATTTTTTCACTTTTCTCAAAAACAAGGGGAAATCATGCACTTGAAGAGAATCAGTAAAAAAGTTAATGAGAGGAAGCAGAGGGGACTACTGTGTATTTCCTCAATTAGATGATGTGAAAGTCACATGGTGTGCATAATATTTAAAGCAAGAGAATAATTATTTTCCCATGACATGTTTGCATACCTTTTGCTTCACAAATGGATGAATACACTGGTGTGTAGAATAAGAATCAGGTAATGGCCTCTGTGTAGCAAATATATGGGGTGAGGGGAGTGTTGAAAATTTTTATTCTTTTTTCCATTGAATGCTCATGCTCATAGTACAGGTGAAGAGATACTTCATTTACCTCATGACAACTTATGACCCAAAGTATAAACTACAAAAAATATGTTGTGATTACTATAAATGAACCCTAAGTGTATATAAGGAAAATATTTTTTTCATGAATAAAAGTTGTTGGCCAAATGCCAAACTGTAATGTTTACTATTTACAAGGAACTAATGGTGATCCAAAAATAAATATTATTGCTAAAGAAAACAACAAAAATTAAAACAGGATATAACTACTCCATATCCAGTTCTTCTTTACCTTCTACTATATGAATAAATAAGGAACAATAAACTGTTTTTAAGTAGGTTCACAATCATCATTCAAGGGACTCATGCAGACCTTTTAAGAACAGGATAAAATCCAAACATTTTATCATGATCTTTTCTATGATGTCAAGTTTATACTCAAGCAGTACATTACAGCAATCTATTCAATATCTTCAGTAGTCAAAGCCTCTCTTCAGAATTAAAATATAACAAATACTATCAAGGTTCTGATATAAAGATTCCTATAGAAGACAAAACTGGTACAGAGATCTTACTGGCCCAAAATTATGTTTTTTGGTGAGACTTATTGAATTTCTTTATTTATTAGTAAATTGATTCTGCTTGTTGCTATATATTTTTTAAAATTCTGAAACATATTCCAAACATGAAGAAGCACTTTTCAGAGACAAATGCTCAGAGCTGATTTACACTCCATTGGCCATGATCATCAACAGTGAACCCTGAATCTTCCTACTCATGAGGGTGACCTACTCCCCTGCTCAACTTCTTCAGCTGTTAAAAGTGGCTCCATTGAAAAATCTCCCAATGATACAGGATTCATGTTCAGACCAACTATCTAGAACCATTTGAATAAGTCAACATCACTAGCTACTACTCCTGAATAACTGTAACATGAGTCAACATGACCCAGTTCAGTAGAAAAAAAAAGAGTAAAGGCAGAACCCAACTAAATGAAAACATGTGTTACTTTTATTTCTTTTCAGAATGACTTGCCCTTATTCTTTGCCCAAGGGGATTGCTTGTATTTTTTTGTGGTTGTTGATTTATTTAAAAAAATGAAAATGTTAATAGCAACAAGACCAGCAACAGCTAGTAGTTACTGTGCACCTACAAAATGTTTGAAAGTATGCTAAGTGCTTTCCATGGAGGGACACGTTCATCTTCAAACCAAATATATGAAACTAGAGGCCCAGCGTGCATAAAATCGTGCGCGAGTAGCTCGCTTCTGCTTGCGTCAGCTGGCCACCCCACCCATCACCGCTCATAGCTCACTGCCCAGCCCTCCACCGCTCATAGCCCTCCACTGCTTGTAGCTCTCCACCGCTCTTAGCTCTCTGCCGCTAGTTGCTCACGCCCCACCCTGCCCTGCCTGCCTGCCGGGAGAACCTCTGCTCATTTGGTCATGACAGCATTAAGGCGTGACGGCCATGGGCCTTTTATATAAGAGATAGGAGGTACAACTGAGCTTTTACCATGTTTCTCTTTTATTAGTGTAGATAGGAGGTACAACTGAGCTCAGGGTGGGACCTCCCACCAGTGGTGAGCATGATGAAAACCCAGACAATTTGACTCCAGTCTGTGTTCTTAATCATTGTTACTTCACCTTCCTATTTGTATGAATTAATTCTATTTCTTAGATTTTGAACCTTATTGTGTTTTAGTATTCCACAAAATATTATTAAAATGTTAAAACTTTCATTACCTAAAGTGAAAAGCTTCCATTATTTTGAAAATGCATTACAGGGAACACCTCATTTTTCAACAATGTCAGACAAACAATACTACATATATTTAACACAATATTGATCTGTCAATGCTGACTAGCTAGAGTAATATAGAAAAATAGGAATTAAAAGAAAACACTTAGTCAGACACTGAAAGAGTTGCCTCAAAGCTCCTGTACTGAAAATATCAGATCCAGAAAGTAGAAAATGATTCTAAAAAATGGCCCTATCTCGAGACAAAGTAGATCCTGATTGAAATCCAAGAGGGCAAGGATGTTCTTTGACCCAACCATTATTTCCAGCACCTAGCCCAGTGCAAACTATAAGAGTTGGCACTCAGTAAACATGTGTTGAGTGAAAGAAGCAAGAAATAGTCATATGTTTAATAAGTAAGCCTACCAAATAGGTGAACTTTGTTAACCAGTTCTCCATATGTGTTTAAATGACTCAGTTTGCCATATTCTTTCATTTCCTCTTAATTCCTTATACATGTATATACATATATATTGCATAAGCCACACTAGCTCATATTGACTTATAGATTACTTGGTTATCTCCCACTCATTTTATTTTTAATCTCTTTAAAATTTGTTCTACCAAAAATCAGACATTCTTAATGAGAGAAAGAAATTTCACATTTTTTTGTGTGTGCCCTCAATAGGAAACTATACCAGACGAATTGACTCTAATCAGACTGTATGATCCATCCATTTGATTTTGTTTCTTCAAAGGTGGGGTCTATCAATTCACAGATGAATTCCTAGAGCTGAACATTTTATAGAATTTAGTAGGCACTCAATAAATATTAATGCACACATGATTATGCAAGGTATATGCAATCCAGCCCTACCATTCATAAAAACCTTTCTATTTTTCTGTCTTCATACAGAGACCACCCATAAGAGGACCTTTATAATATAACTTGGGATTGGATATAGCAAACTTTCAGGGCCTATGCATCAGCCCACTCTCCTTCACACACATGCACAAAATTTAAATTTTAAAATTCATAGAACAACTTAGTGAATTTTGGTGTCATTTCCTGAGATAAGGAAGATTAGAGGAGGAGCAGATTTGAGGGGAAAATCAAGTGCTCTATTTTAGACATTTTAAGTTTGTATGTAATGTAAGAACTGTCGAAAAACACTGGATATATAGACTTTCATTTTTAGCAGTTTAAAAATTTAAAAATAGTTAACTAAAAAAATAAAATGTTTATATACAATGTCATCCAGTTGGGAATCCATAATAGATTTTTTAAATGATTCTTAAGAATGCAAATTTTTGTTATATTAGCTATTGTTAAAATTATTTTGACATATGGTTTCCAAAAGAAATAACTTTTTTTTTCACCCACACATTCACACACACACACACACACACACGCATGCACAGACACATGCAAAATCATGTACACACACACAAGCACCACCTACATGTCAGAGCAATAATCACTGTATGGTATTCATGTAGACATAACCTAAAACACGTCTGTAAGTAATACATCTTAACTTTTAAAATGAAAGTGGCTTTATGCTTCAGAAAACGCTAACTCATCCTCTTGAAAAACCTTAGCAACATCTAATAAAAGCAGGTAGAAAATCCAACTTTCTATTCACCTTTCACAGAATTATACACATGCAGGAATATTTTGCCATATTTTATAGCATATTAATTTTTCTAATATTTCGTAATATTAGAAACATACTTTATAGTATGCATAAAACACAAAACACACATGTATCAAATGGATTAAAGAATTTCAAAAACTTCATGTTGAATTTGAAATCTCTGTAGCCCCCTCTTTTTTTATACACCTACCTTTATTATGATATTTTTTAAAATAAGAATTCTTATCTACTCTGTAATTGTCATAAGAAATTGGAACAAAATATCTAGTTACAAATACTGGTCTGATAAATACATGTATTTTTGTCAGATTTCTTACAATTAATTTTTGTTCTCATTTCTTGAGTTTTCTTTTCTGCTTGAAGTCAAATTATTGATATAGTAGCAAATCTATGTGTACTTCGTGATAATAAAGCAAATAAACATAATTTTTTATTGATCTCAAGTAAGAGATACCCACACAGTCACAGTTACAATTTTTCATGGTTTATATTTGAATATCCTGACTACAGTTTCTAGATGTATGTGCTTTAATTCTGAAATAAACCTGTATCTAATAGCAACGCTTTTACTGCCATTTCAATATCGAGTTCCAGGCCCTTCACTTCCATGCCAACATGCGACAAAGGAAACACTTCCTAGAGCATGGGGAGAGAATTGGCTTCTCCACTTGGCAACAGATCCTGTGTTGATGATTTTTAAAAGAATAAGTGTTCAGTTCAAGAGCCCTAGAGAGGCTGATGACTGCAGCTCTGGTCATTTGAGGGAAAAAGGAAAGAGATTTTTTTAAAGCTGGGGGGAGGGGCATGGTATAAACACATTTCCTTTCATTTTAAAAAAATTAAAAAGCAAAAACAAGTTTTGAGTAAGAACATATGTAGTTCCTTATAATTAGAAGAAAAGCACAGACACATAGATGCATGTCTTTGATGTCTTTGGACTTCAGATCGATTATACACATGCTAATGTTCAATTTCCATAAAAATAAAGCAAATGACAATTATATGTTGGCTTAATTTTGTTATGACAAAGACACTCTTCAGACCCCTTAGCAAGAAATTTGGCACTATTCCATGAGGGTTCTTCACTCCTAGAATATACAAAACTCCATGAAGAAGAGATTAACTAATTTGTGTAATAAACAGACCAATATCCCCTCACTGGACTTTTGGGTCTCAGCTATCCTATAATTAAGAAAGGGTACAAAACCATTGGTGGTTTGTCAATCTCCTTTCACATCAGAGGCCTATAGAGAATGGATTAGGTATGGATTTCAAATCACCAGGCCTTTGGATCTTTCAGGTATCCTGGAAAGAGTTTTAGAACCTATGACTGACTCTACTTCTGATAGACTACTTTCCTCCAATTTCTATTTGTCTCTTTCAAGGAAAAGAATGCAAGGTCATTTTTCAGAATTTAAAAGATGTTGCCTAATGTAACTTTATCATTTAAAAAGAACTTAAATCACCCTGTTGAAGAAGGTTAATTAAAACTTGAGCAAAGGTAGGTTTCTAAAAACAATCAATCAAACAAACAAAAACAATGTAATAATGAGAAAAAAACCTGATTTCTCACTAAATAACTGTGTGGCTTTGATTAGCTCACTTCACTTCTTTTGGTTGAATTTTCTTTATACAATGGAGGGCTTCACCTAGATAACATTGAAGTTCTTCTACTTCTAAAATTCTATGCCTGAGGAAGGTTGTTTGCTATGAAGGGCTTACCTGCCATGGCTTATAAACACTCACTGGAAAATCACGACAGGATTATGGCATCTCTAGCATGAATATAACTTCAAGTTACTCTCCATTTCTTACTCTTTATATATATAGTAGATGCCTGGTGCATGAAATTCGTGCACAGGGAGGGAGGGTCCCCTTAGCCCAGCCTGCACCTTCTCCAATCCAGGACCCTGGGATCAGGCCTAAACCAGCAGTCAGACATCCTCTCACAATCCTGGACTGCTGTATCCTAATCGCTCACCTGCCTGCCTGCTTGATTGCCCCTAACTGCCCCCCCACACAAGCCTGATCACCCCTAACTGCCTCTGCCTGCCGGCCTGATCACCCCCAACTGCCCCCCTCCCGGCCTGGTCCCCCCATGCAGCCTGCTGCTCAGTTGTTTGGTCACCCCTCACTAACCCCCCTGCCAGCCTGGTCGCCCTATGCAGCCTGTTCAGTCATCTGTTCAGTTGCGATGGTCACTTAGGCTTTTATATAGATAGATATTTCTAATTGATTTCAGAGAGGAAGGGAGAGGGAGAGAGAGATAGAAACATCAATGATGAGAGAGAATCATAGATGGACTTCCTGCAAGCCCTACACTGGGGATTGAGCCTAAAACCTGGGCATGCCCCCTGACCAGGAATAGAACCGGTGACCTCCTGGTTCATAGGTCGACACTCAACCACTGAGCCACACCAGCTAGGCCATTTCTTACTCTTGATAAAAGGTGGAAGAGGCCACTCAGGCCCCAGAAACAGTAAAATTGACAAGGAGAAGACTTGCTGAAGGAAATCATCTCTCAACTCCTGTACATCTTCTCTTCTCATCATCCTCTCCCAATAGATGGGATGACAATGGGTGGAGAGGACAGAGAGGCCCCCTGCAGTGGTTTGCTTGTGTTGCTGTGCTGTGCTGTGCTGTGCTGTGCTGTGTTGTGTTGTGTTGTGTTGTGTTGTGTTATATTGCAGTAGCCATGTAGTAGTGAATATCAACTGAAACATTTTGTCTGTTAGAGTTCAATACTGAAATGACCTTAGGAAATAATCAAAATGATACTCAAATATAAAATAGTTGCTTGCTGAGAAAAGAGCTAAAGAAGAACTCAAAAATGCACACACCTCTCAGAAACCCACCCTAACAACTACCGCATGGGCTCCTGTTCCAATGCTAAATAACCTTTTTTAAATTCAAAGCTGAATCTGTAATCTTCATATGACAGAATGCAAATGCACATGTTTATACTTAAAATGAAAGGCAGGTTAATATAAAGGAATTTTTATGTCTTTCAAATGCTACATTAAGTGACACAAATCTCCTGAAGATGGTATTAATTTCCTCTAATAATAATTTCTGGGTCATTAAGTTCATTGCATTTTACTTTACACTCTTCTTATCAAGTATACAGTACCCTGTGTGATTTCCCCCAGGAGCCCGGCTGCCATATCAGAAAAGCTCACACTTTCAAAGGATTAATAACACCTCTCGGGTGCTTTTAAAAATCCCTCGCTAATCTCCACACTTTCACTGATGCTGACCCGGCCTGGCCACGCTTCTGCCTGCTAGAAAGTCTACACTGATGTGGGGGAGGGAGGGCAGCCTTCTAGCTCACCACACATGGGGAGCAATTTCGCAGGGGCAAAATGGATAAGCCAACTCGTATTTCTTTTATTTCTTCTTCACCTGGAAGAAATAGTGAAATTAAAGGTCACTCTCATTTGAATAAAATGGCCTTTTGCTGAAAAGCATTTGAAAGGATGTGACTATTTAGAAGAGAAATCCTAATTCATGACTTCATCCAACTATGTGCACTCAGAATACATCAGCCAAAGAATTAGCTTGATTAGTGGGAACAGAATTATTAGCTATTTTAATCTGTGTCTTTCTTAATAATGCTAAATTTATTTAAGTTGTTATCAACATTGTTTCATTAGCAAACTATAACTATTGTTCCAAGATAATATTAATTATTGATATTAATCACAAAACCCTTAAACGCATAGTTCCTCCCTTGAACATGCCAGATATACATTTGTTTCTCACCTAGTATATGGTAGTGTTTTAAGAAGACATTACAAATCAATAAAGTTTCTTTTGCCTTGGGAATTATGATTTTTTTGAGCAGGTGTACCTTAATTAACTGAATTGGAATTCATTCCCTTATTAATCATCCAGTGTGTGTTTCTGTGAAGAAGGTAAAAAAAAATGATCAGGGATATAAACTCTAATCACAGTGGATGTTCTGGAAACAGTGCCGGAGTTGAAAAGCTGTGTGCTTGGTGAGAAACTCCCTCAGTTCTGCACTAGCTACAAAAATCTAACCACATAGAATTTGCATATTAGTTCCCATGCGTTCATCATAGGTAATCATGTTTGAACCACATTTTCTATAGAAACCTTAGGTAAATAAATCTCCAAACTCAAATGGCTCTTTCATCCATCTACACAATCTGTAAAATGGGCTAATGGTTCTCTGAGCTCTTCCAGGATTGAGGTGAATATTTTTCATGATTCAAAACAAAACCCTAACTCTCCAGTTTCAAAGGGTTACACATACAGTGTGATACAAATGTACTTAGCATACTCAAATGTGCAAAGAAAATTAGGTTTTTACATTTTTTCTATACTTGATCACATCTTCCTTGCACGCTCCCACTCCACTGAGGGCCAGAAAAACAAATTTGCCAATGAATGCTATCTCACCCACTCTCTGTTCCATCTCCTCTTCGTTTACAATAGTACCTTTCAGATAGAGGTCAATTCTCCACTGATCCCAACAGGAGCAGCTGTGCTGTGGCCACCACGGGAGGTGCCACGCATGTTGTTCTCTGGATTTTCTCTGGTCATTGACGCCCTGTATGGTTCAACCTGCCCTGATGTGCTGGATGTTTGCAGCTAGTGAGTGTGGTTCCTTCTGAGCTGGATCAGAACCAGGAGGAGTGCCCACTGGCTCAGACCCCCCTATGCTTCTCACGCTCTTGAGAGACTCCAATCTGCTTGAGAATCTCATTTTATCACTGGCCTGGCTGGCCCATCTGCAGTGACCATGGCAACAGCTCCAGCAAGCTCTTCGTCCAGCATCGTCTACTTTCCACAATTTCCCCAAGGACCACCGGCCTCCTGGATACCAGCCACCCACATAGGAGCTGGCAGAGTTGAGGTCCTCCCCGTCTGCCTCAGCTACCAAACAGTTTTATTCTGATAGGCACAGGTCCTGAAGCAAATAGGGCAGGGTCCTCTGCTTTCAGCCATTTTTATAGCCTTCAGGGACGTTCGTTTCATGCGCCTCCATCTAATACCCCCACCGCTGTGTCCTAGCCCCTGAGACTATTCATTTCTAGCTCAGGGACATTGGAAACCCCTCTGTAGGACCTCGGTGTCTCCAGGGTGAGTGAACTCACATTCTAAGGGAGGCCATCTTTCCTTGATTTATATTCTGGTTCCTAGAAACAGACTGAGCTGGTGGTCTTTCTGATAAAAACTTCTTTTTACTTTCTAGATTTCATAACCAGGTGCCTGTGGGGTCCAGTTCCTCCTATTCGCAGTGGCTGGGGTTTTCCTACCTTCCTGTTCTTTGCTTTCTGGGGAACTAGGAGAACCTGTTGCAGCGACACCTAGTCTCAATTCCAACTTGAAGTACAGTATGGACAATCTGTGCCATAGTTTGTAAATGATCAAATACTGTGGCTCAGGAAGAAAGGTGACCTTGAGGGAGGACTAGAAAATAGATAGGTCAAGAGACAGAGAATGAATCCAAATTCCTAACAGATGCTATATTTTTTTTCTTAAAGTTACGCTGTTTCACATCTTTAAATATAATTGTTGATTTTTTTCTTCAGAAAGGTTTTGAAGTGGCAAATGTTAACTAAACCTTATGTTCAATTTCATGTTTTATTGACAGATGAGATACCTTTTAAAAAAAATTTTCTGGACTTTAGAGTATAAAAGACCTCTTTCAACTGAATAACTTGATAATAAAATATTTGATGGAATTAAAAATATTTCAGTGTCAGGACCTTTTTTAGAGAAGTTGTGTTTCCCTAAAGATAAGCACTTTCCCCATGATAATGTTTCTTCCCTCCTTCAGACACTTAATTTTATATGACAATCTGAGCATAACCAATCAATCAGTGAATGTTTACACAGTGCACTCTCTGGGTGATCACAATGCTAAGTCACGGAAACACAGAGGAAGTCAAAGCTGACCTGGTCCTTGCCCTCATAAAGCTTATAATCTGGCAATTATTTACTAGAGACAATGCTGGCTGTGAATTTAGCATAATGAGGTCTGGCCTGCCTACCAGCCAGGTAGTATATCAGCATAGTCTTGGTTGATTGTTTAGCTTTTCTAAGACTTGATTTACTCTTCTATAAAATGGGGATAATCCCACCTGTCCCATCTATTTTAAGATATTATCATGAAGCTCAGATAAAACAAACCACAAATGTGAAATCACTTAGTGAACGTTAGAATCCTCTGCAAAGACAACGCGGTAGAAATAGGATGATGAGATGTGCAAAACCTGTGTGCTCATCACAATACTGACAAAATTACTCTATGAACCAACTCTGAAAAAATATTCTCTGCTCAGACAATGCATTTTCCTGCTTTGGTGGATGTGAGGTAGTTGAACAGCCCTTCATATACACTAAATAAGATTAATTTTGCTTCCAGCCAACTGATATTTTGCCTAAGACATAGGAACCCAAAACTGTAAATCAAATCATAATGAAATAATACACTGCTGTGTATTGTTTAAAAGTTTACAAAGCACTTTTAATTCTTTACCTCATTTAGTCTTATTTAATTCTGATCTTAATGTCTTGTCTGAATGGGTCATTTTATTATTATGTAATTTCTTGGCAATGACCGTTTAAAAATGTAAAATGCAAAAAGAAAAAATGCCAAGTACCTTCAAATATTGTCTTGAAAATAGAAATTCTAGTCAGCTTTAGGAACTTCCATGTCCAAAAGGGCCACTTTTTAAAGGCAGCCTGTCCGATGCAGTGTTCTTCCGTGATGTGTTTCCCGGGACACGCAGTGCTTTCCCTTGGCTGGGTACCGCGGCTGATGAAGGAAGGCTCTCGCCGCTAATGTAAAATTCATCAGAGATGCATCAGACCTTCCGGGGGCCACTGTGAGGCTCTCAACCACTTGACCTCTTGCCAAGAGACCCGGGCAGGGGCTGAGGCTAAGACTCCTCTGCTAACACTTTAATGCAGGAAAATGGGACGAAAGAAGAGACTCACTATTTATTCCAAATAAAACAGGAGAAGTTGGCTAACAGGCAGTACTGACTTACTAGAGACTCTTGGTGCAAAGGAGTGTGGAAAGGACAAAAATAATTCTGAACTACACACTTCTTGGATTTTTACTTAAATATAATCCAAGTGCAGAACAGTATTTGCTCTAATGTGTTATTGCTAGTTTATTCTGTTTCTATATCTGTGTAAAGGATGCTTTAAAAATATTTTCTGTGAAAACTGAAGCTATATATACACAACTAAGTGTATTTCAGATTACTTTCATTCTACAATAAATCTCAAAAATTTTGGTCAAAAGACTCTGTATTTTGTCAATGTTTTATTTTCCTGAAGTAATCAATAGCTCCATAACTTTTTCTTAGTTTTTCTAGGATAAACCATGGCTCTTACCAGTAGAAAGGGACCCATATATCTTCACAACACCATGACACCCAATTTGGTGCTTCTATATCATAAGATAGTCAGGAATTTCTTATTGAACAGAAGACAATTTTTCAATAATGACTTTAAATACTTTCAAAACACAACAGCTTTGTGTTGAATTGCATTTATGAAACTCATCAGGAGGAGGATTATTTTGAGGAGTAGGAAAACTTTTGAGAATGCTTTAGTTATTTGAGATTTTTAAAAAGGCTATAAAAACTGAAGTTCTATGAAGTGATGTTAGAATTGCAAATGAACCTACATTACTAACCTACTCACTGGATATCAGATTCATCTATCGAAACAGAAAAAGGAGAATTAGAAGTCAGAGCTGATTGGCAGCCAAGCACTGGACTTAGTGCACAGCTTGTCAGTGCAGAAAGGGGGTGCAGTGAACCCAACAACCTCACCTGAGAGAGCAAACCAAGACTCTGGCAAGTTAGGGGACTGCACAAGTCTGCAGAACCAGCTGGGGATGAGGAGGAAAAAAGATTTCAATGCTCGTATGTCCTAGGCACCTTACTCTATGCTCCAGCATTTATAAATTATTGCTACCCTAGAAATCTGAACAATTTAATGATCTCTTGAATCAAAATAATTAAATCAATGCTAAATTTGATTTTTTAAATATTTTTGAATGATTATTTTTTAACTAGAGGCCCAGTGCCAAAAATTTGGTGCACTCGGAGGGTCCCTCAGCCCGGCCTATGCCCTCTTGCAGTCTGGGACCCCTCGGAGGATGTCTACCTGCTGGCTTAGGCCCGCTCCCTGGGG